>NW_025963572.1:0-300000 GCF_910591885.1 Bombus terrestris | reverse complement strand
TGTCCAACGATGTCCAACGGTGTCCCACGTTGTCCCACGTTGTCCCACGTTGTCCAACGATGTCCAACGGTGTCCCACGTTGTCCCACGTTGTCCCACGTTGTCCCACGTTGTCCCACGTTGTCCCACGTTGCCCCACGTTGTCCCACGTTGTCCAACGGTGTCCCACGATGTCCAACGATGTCCAACGATGTCCAACGGTGTCCAACGGTGTCCCACGTTGTCCCACGTTGTCCCACGTTGTCCCACGGTGTCCCACGGTGTCCAACGATGTCCAACGGTGTCCCACGTTGTCCCACGTTGTCCCACGTTGTCCCTCGTTGTCCCACGTTGTCCCACGATGTCCCACGTTGTCAGACGTTGCCCCACGTTGTCCCACGTTGTCCCACGTTGTCCCACGTTGTCCCACGTTATCCCACGTTGTCCCACGTTGTCCCACGTTGTCCCACGGTGTCCAACGATGTCCAACGGTGTCCAGCGATGTCCAACGGTGTCCCACGATGTCCAACGATGTCCAACGATGTCCAACGGTGTCCAACGGTGTCCCACGTTGTCCCACGTTGTCCCACGTTGTCCCACGGTGTCCAACGATGTCCAACGGTGTCCCACGTTGTCCAACGGTGTCCCACGTTGTCCCACGTTGTCCCACGTTGTCCCACGTTGTCCCACGTTGTCCCACGATGTCCCACGTTGTCCCACGTTGTCCCACGTTGTCCCACGTTGTCCCACGTTGTCCCACGTTGTCCCACGTTGTCCCACGTTGTCCCACGGTGTCCAACGATGTCCAACGGTGTCCAACGGTGTCCCACGGTGTCCAACGGTGTCCCACGTTGTCCCACGTTGTCCCACGTTGTCCCACGTTGTCCCACGTTGTCCCACGTTGTCCAACGATGTCCAACGGTGTCCCACGTTGTCCCACGTTGTCCCACGTTGTCCCACGTTGTCCCACGTTGTCCCACGTTGTCCCACGTTGTCCCACGTTGTCCCACGTTGTCCCACGTTGTCCCACTTTGTCCCACGGTGTCCAACGATGTCCAACGATGTCCAACGGTGTCCCACGATGTCCAACGATGTCCAACGATGTCCAACGGTGTCCAACGGTGTCCCACGTTGTCCCACGTTGTCCCGCGTTGTCCCACGGTGTCCAACGATGTCCAACGGTGTCCCACGTTGTCCAACGGTGTCCCACGTTGTCCCACGTTGTCCCACGTTGTCCCACGTTGTCCCACGATGTCCCACGTTGTCCCACGTTGTCCCACGTTGTCCCAAGTTGTCCCACGTTGTCCCACGTTGTCCCACGTTGTCCCACGTTGTCCCACGTTGTCCCACGTTGTCCCACGTTGTCCCACGGTGTCCAACGATGTCCAACGGTGTCCAACGGTGTCCCACGGTGTCCAACGGTGTCCCACGTTGTCCCACGTTGTCCCACGTTGTCCCACGTTGTCCCACGTTGTCCCACGTTGTCCCACGTTGTCCCACGTTGTCCCACGTTGTCCCACGTTGTCCCACGTTGTCCCACGTTGTCCCACGTTGTCCCACGTTGTCCCACGTTGTCCCACGTTGTCCCACGTTGTCCCACGTTGTCCCACGTTGTCCCACGTTGTCCCACGTTGTCCCACGTTGTCCCACATTGTCCCACGTTGTCCCACGTTGTCCGACGTTGTCCCACGTTGTCCCACGTTGTCCCACGTTGTCCCACGTTGTCCCACGGTGTCCAACGATGTCCAACGGTGTCCAACGGTGTCCAACGATGTCCCACGTTGTCCCACGTTGTCCCACGTTGTCCCACGGTGTCCAACGATGTCCAACGGTGTCCCACGTTGTCCCACGTTGTCCCACGTTGTCGCACGTTGTCCCACGTTGTCCCACGTTGTCCCACGTTGTCCCACGTTGTCCAACGGTGTCCCACGATGTCCCACGATGTCCAACGATGTCCAACGGTGTCCAACGGTGTCCCACGTTGTCCCACGTTGTCCCACGTTGTCCCACGGTGTCCAACGGTGTCCCACGATGTCCACCGATGTCCAACGGTGTCCAACGGTGTCCAACGGTGTCCAACGATGTCCCACGTTGTCCCACGTTGTCCCACGTTGTCCCACGGTGTCCAACGATGTCCAACGGTGTCCCACGTTGTCCCACGTTGTCCCACGTTGTCCCACGTTGTCCCACGTTGTCCCACGTTGTCCCACGTTGTCCCACGTTGTCCCACGTTGTCCCACGGTGTCCAACGATGTCCAACGATGTCCAACGGTGTCCAACGGTGTCCCACGTTGTCCCACGTTGTCCCACGTTGTCCCACGGTGTCCAACGATGTCCCACGGTGTCCCACGTTGTCCCACGTTGTCCCACGTTGTCCCTCGTTGTCCCACGTTGTCCCACGATGTCCCACGTTGTCCCACGTTGCCCCACGTTGTCCCACGTTGTCCCACGTTGTCCCACGTTGTCCCACGTTGTCCCACATTGTCCCACGTTGTCCCACGTTGTCCGACGTTGTCCCACGTTGTCCCACGTTGTCCCACGTTGTCCCACGTTGTCCCACGGTGTCCAGCGATGTCCAACGGTGTCCCACGATGTCCAACGATGTCCAACGATGTCCAACGGTGTCCAACGGTGTCCCACGTTGTCCCACGTTGTCCCACGTTGTCCCACGGTGTCCAACGATGTCCAACGGTGTCCCACGTTGTCCAACGGTGTCCCACGTTGTCCCACGTTGTCCCACGTTGTCCCACGTTGTCCCACGTTGTCCCACGGTGTCCAACGATGTCCAACGGTGTCCAGCGATGTCCAACGGTGTCCCACGATGTCCAACGATGTCCAACGATGTCCAACGGTGTCCAACGGTGTCCCACGTTGTCCCACGTTGTCCCACGTTGTCCCACGGTGTCCAACGATGTCCAACGGTGTCCCACGTTGTCCAACGGTGTCCCACGTTGTCCCACGTTGTCCCACGTTGTCCCACGTTGTCCCACGTTGTCCCACGATGTCCCACGTTGTCCCACGTTGTCCCACGTTGTCCCACGCTGTCCCACGTTGTCCCACGTTGTCCCACGTTGTCCCACGTTGTCCCACGGTGTCCAACGATGTCCAACGGTGTCCAACGGTGTCCCACGGTGTCCAACGGTGTCCCACGTTGTCCCACGTTGTCCCACGTTGTCCCACGTTGTCCCACGTTGTCCCACGTTGTCCAACGATGTCCAACGGTGTCCCACGTTGTCCCACGTTGTCCCACGTTGTCCCACGTTGTCCCACGTTGTCCCACGTTGTCCCACGTTGTCCCACGTTGTCCCACGTTGTCCCACGTTGTCCCACGTTGTCCCACGGTGTCCAAAGATGTCCAACGATGTCCAACGGTGTCCCACGATGTCCAACGATGTCCAACGATGTCCAACGGTGTCCAACGGTGTCCCACGTTGTCCCACGTTGTCCCGCGTTGTCCCACGGTGTCCAACGATGTCCAACGGTGTCCCACGTTGTCCAACGGTGTCCCACGTTGTCCAACGGTGTCCCACGTTGTCCCACGTTGTCCCACGTTGTCCCACGTTGTCCCACTATGTCCCACGTTGTCCCACGTTGTCCCACGTTGTCCCAAGTTGTCCCACGTTGTCCCACGTTGTCCCACGTTGTCCCACGTTGTCCCACGTTGTCCCACGTTGTCCCACGTTGTCCCACGGTGTCCAACGATGTCCAACGGTGTCCAACGGTGTCCCACGGTGTCCAACGGTGTCCCACGTTGTCCCACGTTGTCCCGCGTTGTCCCACGTTGTCCCACGTTGTCCCACGTTGTCCCACGTTGTCCCACGTTGTCCCACGGTGTCCAACGGTGTCCAACGATGTCCCACGTTGTCCCACGTTGTCCCACGTTGTCCCACGTTGTCCCACGATGTCCCACGTTGTCCCACGTTGTCCCACGTTGTCCCACGTTGTCCCACGTTGTCCCACGTTGTCCCACGTTGTCCCACGTTGTCCCACGTTGTCCCACGGTGTCCAACGATGTCCAACGGTGTCCCACGTTGTCCCACGTTGTCCCACGTTGTCCCACGTTGTCCCACGTTGTCCCACGTTGTCCCACGTTGTCCCACGTTGTCCCACGTTGTCCCACGTTGTCCCACGTTGTCCCACGATGTCCTACGTTGTCCCACGTTGCCCCACGTTGTCCCACGGTGTCCAACGATGTCCAACGGTGTCCCACGTTGTCCCACGTTGTCCCACGTTGTCCCACGTTGTCCCACGTTGTCCCACGATGTCCCACGTTGTCCCACGTTGCCCCACGTTGTCCCACGTTGTCCCACGTTGTCCCACGTTGTCCCACGTTGTCCCACGTTGTCCCACGTTGTCCCACGGTGTCCAACGATGTCCAACGGTGTCCAGCGATGTCCAACGGTGTCCCACGATGTCCAACGATGTCCCACGTTGTCCCACGTTGTCCCACGTTGTCCCACGTTGTCCCACGTTGTCCCACGTTGTCCCACGTTGTCCCACGTTGTCCCACGTTGTCCCACGGTGTCCAACGATGTCCAACGGTGTCCAACGGTGTCCCACGGTGTCCAACGGTGTCCCACGTTGTCCCACGTTGTCCCACGGTGTCCAACGATGTCCAACGGTGTCCCACGTTGTCCCACGTTGTCCCACGTTGTCCCACGTTGTCCCACGTTGTCCCACGTTGTCCCACGTTGTCCCACGTTGTCCCACGTTGTCCCACGTTGTCCCACGTTGTCCCACGGTGTCCAACGATGTCCAACGATGTCCAACGGTGTCCCACGATGTCCAACGATGTCCAACGATGTCCAACGGTGTCCAACGGTGTCCCACGTTGTCCCACGTTGTCCCACGTTGTCCCACGGTGTCCAACGATGTCCAACGGTGTCCCACGTTGTCCAACGGTGTCCCACGTTGTCCCACGTTGTCCCACGGTGTCCAACGATGTCCAACGGTGTCCAACGGTGTCCAACGGTGTCCCACGGTGTCCAACGGTGTCCCACGTTGTCCCACGTTGTCCCACGTTGTCCCACGTTGTCCCACGTTGTCCCACGTTGTCCCACGTTGTCCCACGTTGTCCCACGTTGTCCCACGTTGTCCAACGATGTCCAACGGTGTCCCACGTTGTCCCACGTTGTCCCACGTTGTCCCACGTTGTCCCACGTTGTCCCACGTTGTCCAACGATGTCCAACGGTGTCCCACGTTGTCCCACGGTGTCCAACGATGTCCAACGGTGTCCCACGTTGTCCAACGGTGTCCCACGTTGTCCCACGTTGTCCCACGTTGTCCCACGTTGTCCCACGTTGTCCCACGTTGTCCCACGTTGTCCCACGTTGTCCCACGTTGTCCCACGTTGTCCCACGTTGTCCCACGGTGTCCAACGATGTCCAGCGGTGTCCAACGGTGTCCCACGGTGTCCAACGGTGTCCCACGTTGTCCCACGTTTTCCCACGTTGTCCCACGTTGTCCCACGTTGTCCCACGTTGTCCAACGATGTCCAACGGTGTCCCACGTTGTCCCACGTTGTTCCATGGTTTCCCACGTTGTCCCACGTTGTCCCACGTTGTCCCACGTTGTCCCACGTTGTCCCACGGTGTCCCACGGTGTCCAACGATGTCCAACGGTGTCCCACGTTGTCCCACGTTGTCCCACGATGTCCCACGTTGTCCCACGTTGTCCCACGTTGTCCCACGTTGTCCCACGTGGTCCCACGTTGTCCCACGTTGTCCCACGGTGTCCAACGATGTCCAACGGTGTCCCACGTTGTCCAACGGTGTCCCACGTTGTCCCACGTTGTCCCACGTTGTCCCACGTTGTCCCACGATGTCCCACGTTGTCCCACGTTGTCCCACGTTGTCCCACGTTGTCCCACGTTGTCCCACGTTGTCCCACGTTGTCCCACGTTGTCCCACGGTGTCCAACGATGTCCAACGGTGTCCAACGGTGTCCCACGGTGTCCAACGGTGTCCCACGTTGTCCCACGTTGTCCCACGTTGTCCCACGTTGTCCCACGTTGTCTCACGTTGTCCCACGTTGTCCAACGATGTCCAACGGTGTCCCACGTTGTCCCACGTTGTCCCACGTTTTCCCACGTTGTCCCACGTTGTCCAACGGTGTCCAACGGTGTCCAACGGTGTCCAACGGTGTCCCACGTTGTCCCACGTTGTCCCACGTTGTCCCACGATGTCCCACGTTGTCCCACGTTGTCCCACGTTGTCCCACGTTGTCCCACGATGTCCCACGTTGTCCCACGTTGTCCCACGTTGTCCCACGTTGTCCCACGTTGTCCCACGTTGTCCAACGATGTCCAACGGTGTCCCACGTTGTCCCACGTTGTTCCATGGTTTCCCACGTTGTCCCACGTTGTCCCACGTTGTCCCACGGTGTCCAACGATGTCCAACGGTGTCAAACGGTGTCCAACGGTGTCCAACGGTGTCCCACGTTGTCCCACGTTGTCCCACGTTGACCCACGGTGTCCAACGATGTCCAACGGTGTCCCACGTTGTCCCACGTTGTCCCACGATGTCCCACGTTGTCCCACGTTGTCCCACGTTGTCCCACGTTGTCCCACGTTGTCCCACGTTGTCCCACGTTGTCCCACGGTGTCCAACGATGTCCAACGGTGTCCAGCGATGTCCAACGGTGTCCCACGTTGTCCCACGTTTTCCCACGTTGTCCCACGTTTTCCCACGTTGTCCCACGTTGTCCCACGGTGTCCAACGATGTCCAACGATGTCCAACGGTGTCCCACGTTGTCCCACGTTGTTCCATGGTTTCCCACGTTGTCCCACGTTGTCCCACGTTGTCCCACGGTGTCCAACGATGTCCAACGGTGTCCAGCGATGTCCAACGGTGTCCCACGTTGTCCCACGTTTTCCCACGTTGTCCCACGTTTTCCCACGTTGTCCCACGGTGTCCAACGATGTCCAACGGTGTCCAACGGTGTCCAACGGTGTCCAACGGTGTCCCACGTTGTCCCACGGTGTCCCACGTTGTCCCACGTTGTCCCACGTTGTCCCACGATGTCCCACGTTGTCCCACGTTGTCCCACGTTGTCCCACGTTGTCCCACGTTGTCCCACGTTGTCCCACGTTGTCCCACGGTGTCCAACGATGTCCAACGGTGTCCAACGGTGTCCCACGGTGTCCAACGGTGTCCCACGTTGTCCCACGTTGTCCCACGTTGTCCCACGTTGTCCCACGTTGTCCCACGTTGTCCCACGTTGTCCAACGATGTCCAACGGTGTCCCACGTTGTCCCACGTTGTTCCATGGTTTCCCACGTTGTCCCACGTTGTCCCACGTTGTCCCACGGTGTCCAACGATGTCCAACGGTGTCCAACGGTGTCCAACGGTGTCCAACGGTGTCCCACGTTGTCCCACGTTGTCCCACGTTGTCCCACGGTGTCCAACGATGTCCAACGGTGTCCCACGTTGTCCCACGTTGTCCCACGTTGTCCCACGTTGTCCCACGTTGTCCCACGATGTCCCACGTTGTCCCACGTTGTCCCACGTTGTCCCACGTTGTCCCACGTTGTCCCACGTTGTCCCACGTTGTCCCACGTTGTCCCACGTTGTCCCACGTTTTCCCACGTTGTCCCACGTTGTCCCACGGTGTCCAACGATGTCCAACGGTGTCCAACGGTGTCCAACGATGTCCCACGTTGTCCCACGTTGTCCCACGTTGTCCCACGTTGTCCCACGATGTCCCACGTTGTCCCACGTTGTCCCACGTTGTCCCACGTTGTCCCACGTTGTCCCACGTTGTCCCACGTTGTCCCACATTGTCCCACGTTGTCCCACGTTGTCCGACGTTGTCCCACGTTGTCCCACGTTGTCCAACGGTGTCCAACGGTGTCCCACGGTGTCCAACGGTGTCCCACGATGTCCCACGGTGTCCAACGATGTCCAACGGTGTCCCACGTTGTCCCACGTTGTCCCACGTTGTCCCACGTTGTCCCACGTTGTCCCACGTTGTCCCACGTTGTCCCACGGTGTCCAACGATGTCCAACGGTGTCCAGCGATGTCCAACGGTGTCCCACGTTGTCCCACGTTTTCCCACGTTGTCCCACGTTGTCCCACGGTGTCCAACGATGTCCAACGATGTCCAACGGTGTCCCACGTTGTCCCACGTTGTTCCATGGTTTCCCACGTTGTCCCACGTTGTCCCACGTTGTCCCACGGTGTCCAACGATGTCCAACGGTGTCCAACGGTGTCCCACGTTGTCCCACGTTGTCCCACGTTGTCCCACGTTGTCCCACGTTGTCCCACGTTGTCCCACGTTGTCCCACGGTGTCCAACGATGTCCAACGTTGTCCCACGTTGTCCCACGTTGTCCCACGTTGTCCCACGTTGTCCCACGTGGTCCCACGTTGTCCCACGTTGTCCCACGGTGTCCAACGATGTCCAACGGTGTCCCACGTTGTCCAACGGTGTCCCACGTTGTCCCACGTTGTCCCACGTTGTCCCACGTTGTCCCACGATGTCCCACGTTGTCCCACGTTGTCCCACGTTGTCCCACGTTGTCCCACGTTGTCCCACGTTGTCCCACGGTGTCCAACGATGTCCAACGGTGTCCAACGGTGTCCAACGGTGTCCCACGGTGTCCAACGGTGTCCCACGTTGTCCCACGTTGTCCCACGTTGTCCCACGTTGTCCCACGTTGTCCCACGTTGTCCCACGTTGTCCCACGTTGTCCCACGTTGTCCCACGTTGTCCAACGATGTCCAACGGTGTCCCACGTTGTCCCACGTTGTCCCACGTTGTCCCACGTTGTCCCACGTTGTCCCACGTTGTCCAACGATGTCCAACGGTGTCCCACGTTGTCCCACGGTGTCCAACGATGTCCAACGGTGTCCCACGTTGTCCAACGGTGTCCCACGTTGTCCCACGTTGTCCCACGTTGTCCCACGTTGTCCCACGTTGTCCCACGTTGTCCCACGTTGTCCCACGTTGTCCCACGTTGTCCCACGTTGTCCCACGTTGTCCCACGGTGTACAACGATGTCCAGCGGTGTCCAACGGTGTCCCACGGTGTCCAACGGTGTCCCACGTTGTCCCACGTTGTCCCACGTTGTCCCACGTTGTCCCACGTTGTCCCACGTTGTCCAACGATGTCCAACGGTGTCCCTCGTTGTCCCACGTTGTTCCATGGTTTCCCACGTTGTCCCACGTTGTCCCACGTTGTCCCACGTTGTCCCACGTTGTCCCACGGTGTCCCACGGTGTCCAACGATGTCCAACGGTGTCCCACGTTGTCCCACGTTGTCCCACGATGTCCCACGTTGTCCCACGTTGTCCCACGTTGTCCCACGTTGTCCCACGTGGTCCCACGTTGTCCCACGTTGTCCCACGGTGTCCAACGATGTCCAACGGTGTCCCACGTTGTCCCACGGTGTCCCACGTTGTCCCACGTTGTCCCACGTTGTCCCACGTTGTCCCACGTTGTCCCACGTTGTCCCACGTTGTCCCACGTTGTCCCACGTTGTCCCACGTTGTCCCACGTTGTCCCACGTTGTCCCACGTTGTCCCACGGTGTCCAACGATGTCCAACGGTGTCCAACGGTGTCCCACGGTGTCCAACGGTGTCCCACGTTGTCCCACGTTGTCCCACGTTGTCCCACGTTGTCCCACGTTGTCTCACGTTGTCCCACGTTGTCCAACGATGTCCAACGGTGTCCCACGTTGTCCCACGTTGTCCCACGTTTTCCCACGTTGTCCCACGTTGTCCAACGGTGTCCAACGGTGTCCAACGGTGTCCAACGTTGTCCCACGTTGTCCCACGTTGTCCCACGTTGTCCCACGATGTCCCACGTTGTCCCACGTTGTCCCACGTTGTCCCACGTTGTCCCACGTTGTCCCACGTTGTCCCACGTTGTCCCACGTTGTCCCACGTTGTCCCACGTTGTCCCACGTTGTCCAACGATGTCCAACGGTGTCCCACGTTGTCCCACGTTGTTCCATGGTTTCCCACGTTGTCCCACGTTGTCCCACGTTGTCCCACGGTGTCCAACGATGTCCAACGGTGTCCAACGGTGTCCAACGGTGTCCAACGGTGTCCCACGTTGTCCCACGTTGTCCCACGTTGACCCACGGTGTCCAACGATGTCCAACGGTGTCCCACGTTGTCCCACGTTGTCCCACGATGTCCCACGTTGTCCCACGTTGTCCCACGTTGTCCCACGTTGTCCCACGTTGTCCCACGTTGTCCCACGTTGTCCCACGGTGTCCAACGATGTCCAACGGTGTCCAGCGATGTCCAACGGTGTCCCACGTTGTCCCACGTTTTCCCACGTTGTCCCACGTTTTCCCACGTTGTCCCACGTTGTCCCACGGTGTCCAACGATGTCCAACGATGTCCAACGGTGTCCCACGTTGTCCCACGTTGTTCCATGGTTTCCCACGTTGTCCCACGTTGTCCCACGTTGTCCCACGGTGTCCAACGATGTCCAACGGTGTCCAACGGTGTCCAACGGTGTCCAACGGTGTCCCACGTTGTCCCACGTTGTCCCACGTTGTCCCACGATGTCCCACGTTGTCCCACGTTGTCCCACGTTGTCCCACGTTGTCCCACGTTGTCCCACGTTGTCCCACGTTGTCCCACGTTGTCCCACGTTGTCCCACGGTGTCCAACGATGTCCAACGGTGTCCAACGGTGTCCCACGGTGTCCAGCGGTGTCCCACGTTGTCCCACGTTGTCCCACGTTGTCCCACGTTGTCCCACGTTGTCCCACGTTGTCCCACGTTGTCCAACGATGTCCAACGGTGTCCCACGTTGTCCCACGTTGTTCCATGGTTTCCCACGTTGTCCCACGTTGTCCCACGTTGTCCCACGGTGTCCAACGATGTCCAACGGTGTCCAACGGTGTCCAACGGTGTCCAACGGTGTCCCACGTTGTCCCACGTTGTCCCACGTTGTCCCACGTTGTCCCACGATGTCCCACGTTGTCCCACGTTGTCCCACGTTGTCCCACGTTGTCCCACGTTGTCCCACGTTGACCCACGTTGTCCCACGTTGTCCCACGTTGTCCCACGTTTTCCCACGTTGTCCCACGTTGTCCCACGGTGTCCAACGATGTCCAACGGTGTCCAACGGTGTCCAACGATGTCCCACGTTGTCCCACGTTGTCCCACGTTGTCCCACGTTGTCCCACGATGTCCCACGTTGTCCCACGTTGTCCCACGTTGTCCCACGTTGTCCCACGTTGTCCCACGTTGTCCCACGTTGTCCCACATTGTCCCACGTTGTCCCACGTTGTCCAACGTTGTCCCACGTTGTCCCACGTTGTCCAACGGTGTCCAACGGTGTCCCACGGTGTCCAACGGTGTCCCACGATGTCCCACGTTGTCCCACGTTGTCCCACGTTGTCCCACGATGTCCCACGTTGTCCAACGATGTCCAACGGTAACCCACGTTGTCCCACGTTGTCCTACGTTGTCCCACGTTGTCCCACGTTGTCCCACGTTGTCCCACGTTGTCCCACGTTGTCCCACGGTGTCCAACGGTGTCCCACGTTGTCCCACGTTGTCCCACGGTGTCCAACGATGTCCAACGGTGTCCAACGGTGTCCCACGGTGTCCCACGTTGTCCCACGTTGTCTCACGTTGTCCAACGGTGTCCCACGATGTCCAACGATGTCCAACGATGTCCAACGGTGTCCAACGGTGTCCCACGTTGTCCCACGTTGTCCCACGTTGTCCCACGTTGTCCCACGATGTCCCAAGTTGTCCCACGTTGTCCCACGTTGTCCCACGTTGTCCCACGGTGTCCAACGATGTCCAACGGTGTCCAGCGATGTCCAACGGTGTCCCACGTTGTCCCACGTTTTCCCACGTTTTCCCACGTTGTCCCACGGTGTCCAACGATGTCCAACGATGTCCAACGGTGTCCCACGTTGTCCTACGTTGTTCCATGGTTTCCCACGTTGTCCCACGTTGTCCCACGTTGTCCCACGGTGTCCAATGATGTCCAACGGTGTCCAACGGTGTCCAACGGTGTCCAACGGTGTCCCACGTTGTCCCACGTTGTCCCACGTTGTCCCACGTTGTCCCACGTTGTCCCACGATGTCCCACGTTGTCCCACGTTGTCCCACGTTGTCCCACGTGGTCCCACGTTGTCCCACGTTGTCCCACGGTGTCCAACGATGTCCAACGGTGTCCAGCGATGTCCAACGGTGTCCAGCGATGTCCAACGGTGTCCCACGTTGTCCCACGTTTTCCCACGTTGTCCCACGTTGTCCCACGGTGTCCAACGATGTCCAACGATGTCCAACGGTGTCCCACGTTGTCCCACGTTGTTCCATGGTTTCCCACGTTGTCCCACGTTGTCCCACGTTGTCCCACGATGTCCCACGTTGTCCCACGTTGTTCCATGGTTTCCCACGTTGTCCCACGTTGTCCCACGTTGTCCCACGGTGTCCAACGATGTCCAACGGTGTCCAACGGTGTCCAACGGTGTCCAACGGTGTCCCACGTTGTCCCACGTTGTCCCACGTTGTCCCACGTTGTCCCACGTTGTCCCACGTTGTCCCACGTGGTCCCACGTTGTCCCACGTTGTCCCACGGTGTCCAACGATGTCCAACGGTGTCCCACGTTGTCCAACGGTGTCCCACGTTGTCCCACGTTGTCCCACGTTGTCCCACGTTGTCCCACGATGTCCCACGTTGTCCCACGTTGTCCCACGTTGTCCCACGTTGTCCCACGTTGTCCCACGTTGTCCCACGGTGTCCAACGATGTCGAACGGTGTCCAACGGTGTCCAACGGTGTCCCACGGTGTCCAACGGTGTCCCACGTTGTCCCACGTTGTCCCACGTTGTCCCACGTTGTCCCACGTTGTCCCACGTTGTCCCACGTTGTCCCACGTTGTCCCACGTTGTCCCACGTTGTCCAACGATGTCCAACGGTGTCCCACGTTGTCCCACGTTGTCCCACGTTGTCCCACGTTGTCCCACGTTGTCCCACGTTGTCCAACGATGTCCAACGGTGTCCCACGTTGTCCCACGGTGTCCAACGATGTCCAACGGTGTCCCACGTTGTCCCACGTTGTCCCACGTTGTCCCACGTTGTCCCACGTTGTCCCACGTTGTCCCACGGTGTCCAACGATGTCCAGCGGTGTCCAACGGTGTCCCACGGTGTCCAACGGTGTCCCACGTTGTCCCACGTTGTCCCACGTTGTCCCACGTTGTCCCACGTTGTCCCACGTTGTCCAACGATGTCCAACGGTGTCCCTCGTTGTCCCACGTTGTTCCATGGTTTCCCACGTTGTCCCACGTTGTCCCACGTTGTCCCACGTTGTCCCACGTTGTCCCACGGTGTCCCACGGTGTCCAACGATGTCCAACGGTGTCCCACGTTGTCCCACGTTGTCCCACGATGTCCCACGTTGTCCCACGTTGTCCCACGTTGTCCCACGTTGTCCCACGTGGTCCCACGTTGTCCCACGTTGTCCCACGGTGTCCAACGATGTCCAACGGTGTCCCACGTTGTCCAACGGTGTCCCACGTTGTCCCACGTTGTCCCACGTTGTCCCACGTTGTCCCACGATGTCCCACGTTGTCCCACGTTGTCCCACATTGTCCCACGTTGTCCCACGTTGTCCCACGTTGTCCCACGTTGTCCCACGTTGTCCCACGGTGTCCAACGATGTCCAACGGTGTCCAACGGTGTCCCACGGTGTCCAACGGTGTCCCACGTTGTCCCACGTTGTCCCACGTTGTCCCACGTTGTCCCACGTTGTCTCACGTTGTCCCACGTTGTCCAACGATGTCCAACGGTGTCCCACGTTGTCCCACGTTGTCCCACGTTTTCCCACGTTGTCCCACGTTGTCCAACGGTGTCCAACGGTGTCCAACGGTGTCCAACGGTGTCCCACGTTGTCCCACGTTGTCCCACGTTGTCCCACGATGTCCCACGTTGTCCCACGTTGTCCCACGTTGTCCCACGTTGTCCCACGATGTCCCACGTTGTCCCACGTTGTCCCACGTTGTCCCACGTTGTCCCACGTTGTCCAACGATGTCCAACGGTGTCCCACGTTGTCCCACGTTGTTCCATGGTTTCCCACGTTGTCCCACGTTGTCCCACGTTGTCCCACGGTGTACAACGATGTCCAACGGTGTCCAACGGTGTCCAACGGTGTCCAACGGTGTCCCACGTTGTCCCACGTTGTCCCACGTTGACCCACGGTGTCCAACGATGTCCAACGGTGTCCCACGTTGTCCCACGTTGTCCCACGATGTCCCACGTTGTCCCACGTTGTCCCACGTTGTCCCACGTTGTCCCACGTTGTCCCACGTTGTCCCACGTTGTCCCACGGTGTCCAACGATGTCCAACGGTGTCCAGCGATGTCCAACGGTGTCCCACGTTGTCCCACGGTGTCCAACGATGTCCAGCGGTGTCCAACGGTGTCCCACGGTGTCCAACGGTGTCCCACGTTGTCCCACGTTGTCCCACGTTGTCCCACGTTGTCCCACGTTGTCCCACGGTGTCCAACGATGTCCAACGGTGTCCAGCGATGTCCAACGGTGTCCCACGTTGTCCCACGTTTTCCCACGTTGTCCCACGTTTTCCCACGTTGTCCCACGTTGTCCCACGGTGTCCAACGATGTCCAACGATGTCCAACGGTGTCCCACGTTGTCCCACGTTGTTCCATGGTTTCCCACGTTGTCCCACGTTGTCCCACGTTGTCCCACGGTGTCCAACGATGTCCAACGGTGTCCAACGGTGTCCAACGGTGTCCAACGGTGTCCCACGTTGTCCCACGTTGTCCCACGTTGTCCCACGATGTCCCACGTTGTCCCACGTTGTCCCACGTTGTCCCACGTTGTCCCACGTTGTCCCACGTTGTCCCACGTTGTCCCACGTTGTCCCACGTTGTCCCACGGTGTCCAACGATGTCCAACGGTGTCCAACGGTGTCCCACGGTGTCCAGCGGTGTCCCACGTTGTCCCACGTTGTCCCACGTTGTCCCACGTTGTCCCACGTTGTCCCACGTTGTCCCACGTTGTCCAACGATGTCCAACGGTGTCCCACGTTGTCCCACGTTGTTCCATGGTTTCCCACGTTGTCCCACGTTGTCCCACGTTGTCCCACGGTGTCCAACGATGTCCAACGGTGTCCAACGGTGTCCAACGGTGTCCAACGGTGTCCCACGTTGTCCCACGTTGTCCCACGTTGTCCCACGGTGTCCAACGATGTCCAACGGTGTCCCACGTTGTCCCACGTTGTCCCACGTTGTCCCACGTTGTCCCACGTTGTCCCACGATGTCCCACGTTGTCCCACGTTGTCCCACGTTGTCCCACGTTGTCCCACGTTGTCCCACGTTGTCCCACGTTGTCCCACGTTGTCCCACGTTGTCCCACGTTTTCCCACGTTGTCCCACGTTGTCCCACGGTGTCCAACGATGTCCAACGGTGTCCAACGGTGTCCAACGATGTCCCACGTTGTCCCACGTTGTCCCACGTTGTCCCACGTTGTCCCACGATGTCCCACGTTGTCCCACGTTGTCCCACGTTGTCCCACGTTGTCCCACGTTGTCCCACGCTGTCCCACGTTGTCCCACATTGTCCCACGTTGTCCCACGTTGTCCGACGTTGTCCCACGTTGTCCCACGTTGTCCAACGGTGTCCAACGGTGTCCCACGGTGTCCAACGGTGTCCCACGATGTCCCACGTTGTCCCACGTTGTCCCACGTTGTCCCACGATGTCCCACGTTGTCCAACGATGTCCAACGGTATCCCACGTTGTCCCACGTTGTCCTACGTTGTCCCACGTTGTCCCACGTTGTCCCACGTTGTCCCACGTTGTCCCACGTTGTCCCACGGTGTCCAACGGTGTCCCACGTTGTCCCACGTTGTCCCACGGTGTCCAACGATGTCCAACGGTGTCCAACGGTGTCCCACGGTGTCCCACGTTGTCCCACGTTGTCTCACGTTGTCCAACGGTGTCCCACGATGTCCAACGATGTCCAACGATGTCCAACGGTGTCCAACGGTGTCCCACGTTGTCCCACGTTGTCCCACGTTGTCCCACGTTGTCCCACGATGTCCCACGTTGTCCCACGTTGTCCCACGTTGTCCCACGTTGTCCCACGGTGTCCAACGATGTCCAACGGTGTCCAGCGATGTCCAACGGTGTCCCACGTTGTCCCACGTTTTCCCACGTTTTCCCACGTTGTCCCACGGTGTCCAACGATGTCCAACGATGTCCAACGGTGTCCCACGTTGTCCTACGTTGTTCCATGGTTTCCCACGTTGTCCCACGTTGTCCCACGTTGTCCCACGGTGTCCAATGATGTCCAACGGTGTCCAACGGTGTCCAACGGTGTCCAACGGTGTCCCACGTTGTCCCACGTTGTCCCACGTTGTCCCACGATGTCCCACGTTGTCCCACGTTGTCCCACGTTGTCCCACGTTGTCCCACGTTGTCCAACGGTGTCCCACGTTGTCCCACGTTGTCCCACGTTGTCCCACGTTGTCCCACGTTGTCCCACGTTGTCCAACGATGTCCAACGGTGTCCCACGTTGTCCCACGTTGTTCCATGGTTTCCCACGTTGTCCCACGTTGTCCCACGTTGTCCCACGGTGTCCAACGATGTCCAACGGTGTCCAACGGTGTCCAACGGTGTCCAACGGTGTCCCACGTTGTCCCACGTTGTCCAACGGTGTCCAACGGTGTCCAACGGTGTCCCACGTGGTCCCACGTTGTCCCACGTTGTCCCACGTTGTCCCACGTTGTCCCACGTTGTCCCACGTTGTCCCACGTGGTCCCACGTTGTCCCACGTTGTCCCACGGTGTCCAACGATGTCCAACGGTGTCCCACGTTGTCCAACGGTGTCCCACGTTGTCCCACGTTGTCCCACGTTGTCCCACGTTGTCCCACGATGTCCCACGTTGTCCCACGTTGTCCCACGTTGTCCCACGTTGTCCCACGTTGTCCCACGTTGTCCCACGTTGTCCCACGTTGTCCCACGATGTCCCACGTTGTCCCACGTTGTCCCACGTTGTCCCACGTTGTCCCACGTTGTCCCACGTTGTCCCACGTTGTCCCACGTTGTCCCACGTTGTCCCACGTTATCCCACGTTGTCCCACGGTGTCCAACGATGTCCAACGGTGTCCAGCGATGTCCAACGGTGTCCCACGTTGTCCCACGTTTTCCCACGTTGTCCCACGTTGTCCCACGGTGTCCAACGATGTCCAACGATGTCCAACGGTGTCCCACGTTGTCCCACGTTGTTCCATGGTTTCCCACGTTGTCCCACGTTGTCCCACGGTGTCCAACGATGTCCAACGGTGTCCAACGGTGTCCAACGGTGTCCAACGGTGTCCCACGTTGTCCCACGTTGTCCCACGTTGTCCCACGTTGTCCCACGTTGTCCCACGATGTCCCACGTTGTCCCACGTTGTCCCACGTTGTCCCACGTTGTCCCACGTGGTCCCACGTTGTCCCACGTTGTCCCACGGTGTCCAACGATGTCCAACGGTGTCCCACGTTGTCCAACGGTGTCCCACGTTGTCCCACGTTGTCCCACGTTGTCCCACGTTGTCCCACGATGTCCCACGTTGTCCCACGTTGTCCCACGTTGTCCCACGTTGTCCCACGTTGTCCCACGTTGTCCCACGTTGTCCCACGTTGTCCCACGTTGTCCCACGTTGTCCCACGTTGTCCCACGTTGTCCCACGTTGTCCCACGTTGTCCCACGTTGTCCCACGTTGTCCCACGTTGTCCCACGGTGTCCAACGGTGTCCAACGATGTCCCACGTTGTCCCACGTTGTCCCACGTTGTCCCACGTTGTCCCACGATGTCCCACGTTGTCCCACGTTGTCCCACGTTGTCCCACGTGGTCCCACGTTGTCCCACGTTGTCCCACGTTGTCCCACGTTGTCCCACGTTGTCCCACGTTGTCCCACGTTGTCCCACGGTGTCCAACGATGTCCAACGGTGTCCAGCGATGTCCAACGGTGTCCCACGTTGTCCCACGTTTTCCCACGTTGTCCCACGGTGTCCAACGGTGTCCAACGATGTCCCACGTTGTCCCACGTTGTCCCACGGTGTCCCACGTTGTCCCACGTTTTCCCACGTTGTCCCACGTTGTCCCACGGTGTCCAAAGATGTCCAACGATGTCCAACGGTGTCCCACGTTGTCCCACGTTGTTCCATGGTTTCCCACGTTGTCCCACGTTGTCCCACGGTGTCCAACGATGTCCAACGGTGTCCAACGGTGTCCAACGGTGTCCAACGGTGTCCCACGTTGTCCCACGTTGTCCCACGTTGTCCCACGATGTCCCACGTTGTCCCACGTTGTCCCACGTTGTCCCACGTTGTCCCACGTGGTCCCACGTTGTCCCACGTTGTCCCACGGTGTCCAACGATGTCCAACGGTGTCCCACGTTGTCCAACGGTGTCCCACGTTGTCCCACGTTGTCCCACGTTGTCCCACGTTGTCCCACGATGTCCCACGTTGTCCCACGTTGTCCCACGTTGTCCCACGTTGTCCCACGTTGTCCAACGGTGTCCCACGTTGTCCCACGTTGTCCCACGTTGTCCCACGTTGTCCCACGTTGTCCCACGTTGTCCAACGATGTCCAACGGTGTCCCACGTTGTCCCACGTTGTTCCATGGTTTCCCACGTTGTCCCACGTTGTCCCACGTTGTCCCACGGTGTCCAACGATGTCCAACGGTGTCCAACGGTGTCCAACGGTGTCCAACGGTGTCCCACGTTGTCCCACGTTGTCCAACGGTGTCCAACGGTGTCCAACGGTGTCCAACGGTGTCCCAAGTTGTCCCACGTTGTCCCACGTTGTCCCACGGTGTCCAACGATGTCCAACGGTGTCCCACGTTGTCCCACGGTGTCCAACGATGTCCAACGGTGTCCCACGTTGTCCAACGGTGTCCCACGTTGTCCCACGTTGTCCCACGATGTCCCACGTTGTCCCACGTTGTCCCACGTTGTCCCACGTTGTCCCACGTTGTCCCACGGTGTCCAACGATGTCCAACGGTGTCCAACGGTGTCCCACGGTGTCCAACGGTGTCCCACGTTGTCCCACGTTGTCCCACGTTGTCCCACGTTGTCCCACGTTGTCCCACGTTGTCCCACGTTGTCCCACGATGTCCCACGTTGTCCCACGTTGTCCCACGTTGTCCCACGTTGTCCCACGTTGTCCCACGTTGTCCCACGGTGTCCAACGATGTCCAACGGTGTCCAACGGTGTCCCACGTTGTCCCACGTTGTCCCACGATGTCCCACGATGTCCCACGTTGTCCCACGTTGTCCCACGTTGTCCCACGTTGTCCCACGATGTCCCACGTTGTCCCACGTTGTCCCACGTTGTCCCACGTTGTCCCACGTTGTCCCACGTTGTCCAACGATGTCCAACGGTGTCCCACGTTGTCCCACGTTGTTCCATGGTTTCCCACGTTGTCCCACGTTGTCCCACGTTGTCCCACGGTGTCCAACGATGTCCAACGGTGTCCAACGGTGTCCAACGGTGTCCCACGTTGTCCCACGTTGTCCCACGTTGACCCACGGTGTCCAACGATGTCCAACGGTGTCCCACGTTGTCCCACGTTGTCCCACGATGTCCCACGTTGTCCCACGTTGTCCCACGTTGTCCCACGTTGTCCCACGTTGTCCCACGTTGTCCCACGTTGTCCCACGTTGTCCCACGTTGTCCCACGGTGTCCAACGATGTCCAACGGTGTCCAGCGATGTCCAACGGTGTCCCACGTTGTCCCACGTTTTCCCACGTTGTCCCACGTTTTCCCACGTTGTCCCACGTTTTCCCACGTTGTCCCACGTTGTCCCACGGTGTCCAACGATGTCCAACGATGTCCAACGGTGTCCCACGTTGTCCCACGTTGTCCCACGTTGTCCCACGGTGTCCAACGGTGTCCAACGATGTCCCACGTTGTCCCACGTTGTCCCACGTTGTCCCACGTTGTCCCACGATGTCCCACGTTGTCCCACGTTGTCCCACGTTGTCCCACGTTGTCCCACGTTGTCCCACGTTGTCCCACGTTGTCCCACGTTGTCCCACGTTGTCCCACGTTGTCCCACGTTGTCCCACGTTGTCCCACGGTGTCCAACGATGTCCAACGGTGTCCAGCGATGTCCAACGGTGTCCCACGTTGTCCCACGTTTTCCCACGTTGTCCCACGTTGTCCCACGTTGTCCCACGTTGTCCCACGTTGTCCCACGTTGTCCCACGTTGTCCCACGGTGTCCAACGATGTCCACCGGTGTCCAGCGATGTCCAACGGTGTCCCACGTTGTCCCACGTTTTCCCACGTTGTCCCACGTTGTCCCACGGTGTCCAAAGATGTCCAACGATGTCCAACGGTGTCCCACGTTGTCCCACGTTGTTCCATGGTTTCCCACGTTGTCCCACGTTGTCCCACGGTGTCCAACGATGTCCAACGGTGTCCAACGGTGTCCAACGGTGTCCAACGGTGTCCCACGTTGTCCCACGTTGTCCCACGTTGTCCCACGTTGTCCCACGTTGTCCCACGATGTCCCACGTTGTCCCACGTTGTCCCACGTTGTCCCACGTTGTCCCACGTGGTCCCACGTTGTCCCACGTTGTCCCACGGTGTCCAACGATGTCCAACGGTGTCCCACGTTGTCCAACGGTGTCCCACGTTGTCCCACGTTGTCCCACGTTGTCCCACGTTGTCCCACGATGTCCCACGTTGTCCCACGTTGTCCCACGTTGTCCCACGTTGTCCCACGTTGTCCAACGGTGTCCCACGTTGTCCCACGTTGTCCCACGTTGTCCCACGTTGTCCCACGTTGTCCAACGATGTCCAACGGTGTCCCACGTTGTCCCACGTTGTTCCATGGTTTCCCACGTTGTCCCACGTTGTCCCACGTTGTCCCACGGTGTCCAACGATGTCCAACGGTGTCCAACGGTGTCCAACGGTGTCCAACGGTGTCCCACGTTGTCCCACGTTGTCCAACGGTGTCCAACGGTGTCCAACGGTGTCCAACGGTGTCCCAAGTTGTCCCACGTTGTCCCACGTTGTCCCACGGTGTCCAACGATGTCCAACGGTGTCCCACGTTGTCCCACGGTGTCCAACGATGTCCAACGGTGTCCCACGTTGTCCCACGTTGTCCCACGTTGTCCCACGTTGTCCCACGTTGTCCCACGATGTCCCACGTTGTCCCACGTTGTCCCACGTTGTCCCACGTTGTCCCACGTTGTCCCACGTTGTCCCACGGTGTCCAACGATGTCCAACGGTGTCCAACGGTGTCCCACGTTGTCCCACGTTGTCCCACGTTGTCCCACGATGTCCCACGTTGTCCCACGTTGTCCCACGTTGTCCCACGTTGTCCCACGATGTCCCACGTTGTCCCACGTTGTCCCACGTTGTCCCACGTTGTCCCACGTTGTCCCACGTTGTCCAACGATGTCCAACGGTGTCCCACGTTGTCCCACGTTGTTCCATGGTTTCCCACGTTGTCCCACGTTGTCCCACGGTGTCCAACGATGTCCAACGGTGTCCCACGTTGTCCCACGTTTTCCCACGTTGTCCCACGTTGTCCCACGGTGTCCAAAGATGTCCAACGATGTCCAACGGTGTCCCACGTTGTCCCACGTTGTTCCATGGTTTCCCACGTTGTCCCACGTTGTCCCACGGTGTCCAACGATGTCCAACGGTGTCCAACGGTGTCCAACGGTGTCCAACGGTGTCCCACGTTGTCCCACGTTGTCCCACGTTGTCCCACGTTGTCCCACGTTGTCCCACGATGTCCCACGTTGTCCCACGTTGTCCCACGTTGTCCCACGTTGTCCCACGTGGTCCCACGTTGTCCCACGTTGTCCCACGGTGTCCAACGATGTCCAACGGTGTCCCACGTTGTCCAACGGTGTCCCACGTTGTCCCACGTTGTCCCACGTTGTCCCACGTTGTCCCACGATGTCCCACGTTGTCCCACGTTGTCCCACGTTGTCCCACGTTGTCCCACGTTGTCCAACGGTGTCCCACGTTGTCCCACGTTGTCCCACGTTGTCCCACGTTGTCCCACGTTGTCCAACGATGTCCAACGGTGTCCCACGTTGTCCCACGTTGTTCCATGGTTTCCCACGTTGTCCCACGTTGTCCCACGTTGTCCCACGGTGTCCAACGATGTCCAACGGTGTCCAACGGTGTCCAACGGTGTCCAACGGTGTCCCACGTTGTCCCACGTTGTCCAACGGTGTCCAACGGTGTCCAACGGTGTCCAACGGTGTCCCAAGTTGTCCCACGTTGTCCCACGTTGTCCCACGGTGTCCAACGATGTCCAACGGTGTCCCACGTTGTCCCACGGTGTCCAACGATGTCCAACGGTGTCCCACGTTGTCCAACGGTGTCCCACGTTGTCCCACGTTGTCCCACGATGTCCCACGTTGTCCCACGTTGTCCCACGTTGTCCCACGTTGTCCCACGTAGTCCCACGGTGTCCAACGATGTCCAACGGTGTCCAACGGTGTCCCACGGTGTCCAACGGTGTCCCACGTTGTCCCACGTTGTCCCACGTTGTCCCACGTTGTCCCACGTTGTCCCACGTTGTCCCACGTTGTCCCACGATGTCCCACGTTGTCCCACGTTGTCCCACGTTGTCCCACGTTGTCCCACGTTGTCCCACGTTGTCCCACGGTGTCCAACGATGTCCAACGGTGTCCAACGGTGTCCCACGTTGTCCCACGTTGTCCCACGTTGTCCCACGATGTCCCACGTTGTCCCACGTTGTCCCACGTTGTCCCACGTTGTCCCACGATGTCCCACGTTGTCCCACGTTGTCCCACGTTGTCCCACGTTGTCCCACGTTGTCCCACGTTGTCCAACGATGTCCAACGGTGTCCCACGTTGTCCCACGTTGTTCCATGGTTTCCCACGTTGTCCCACGTTGTCCCACGTTGTCCCACGGTGTCCAACGATGTCCAACGGTGTCCAACGGTGTCCAACGGTGTCCAACGGTGTCCCACGTTGTCCCACGTTGTCCCACGTTGACCCACGGTGTCCAACGATGTCCAACGGTGTCCCACGTTGTCCCACGTTGTCCCACGATGTCCCACGTTGTCCCACGTTGTCCCACGTTGTCCCACGTTGTCCGACGTTGTCCCACGTTGTCCCACGTTGTCCCACGTTGTCCCACGTTGTCCCACGGTGTCCAACGATGTCCAACGGTGTCCAGCGATGTCCAACGGTGTCCCACGTTGTCCCACGTTTTCCCACGTTGTCCCACGTTTTCCCACGTTGTCCCACGTTGTCCCACGATGTCCCACGTTGTCCCACGTTGTCCCACGTTGTCCCACGTTGTCCCACGTTGTCCCACGTTGTCCCACGTTGTCACACGTTGTCCCACGTTGTCCCACGGTGTCCAACGATGTCCAACGGTGTCCAACGGTGTCCCACGGTGTCCAACGGTGTCCCACGTTGTCCCACGTTGTCCCACGTTGTCCCACGTTGTCCCACGTTGTCCCACGTTGTCCCACGTTGTCCAACGATGTCCAACGGTGTCCCACGTTGTCCCACGTTGTTCCATGGTTTCCCACGTTGTCCCACGTTGTCCCACGTTGTCCCACGGTGTCCAACGATGTCCAACGGTGTCCAACGGTGTCCAACGGTGTCCAACGGTGTCCCACGTTGTCCCACGTTGTCCCACGTTGTCCCACGGTGTCCAACGATGTCCAACGGTGTCCCACGTTGTCCCACGTTGTCCCACGTTGTCCCACGTTGTCCCACGTTGTCCCACGATGTCCCACGTTGTCCCACGTTGTCCCACGTTGTCCCACGTTGTCCCACGTTGTCCCACGTTGTCCCACGTTGTCCCACGTTGTCCCACGTTGTCCCACGTTTTCCCACGTTGTCCCACGTTGTCCCACGGTGTCCAACGATGTCCAACGGTGTCCAACGGTGTCCAACGATGTCCCACGTTGTCCCACGTTGTCCCACGTTGTCCCACGTTGTCCCACGATGTCCCACGTTGTCCCACGTTGTCCCACGTTGTCCCACGTTGTCCCACGTTGTCCCACGTCGTCCCACGTTGTCCCACATTGTCCCACGTTGTCCCACGTTGTCCGACGTTGTCCCACGTTGTCCCACGTTGTCCAACGGTGTCCAACGGTGTCCCACGGTGTCCAACGGTGTCCCACGATGTCCCACGTTGTCCCACGTTGTCCCACGTTGTCCCACGATGTCCCACGTTGTCCAACGATGTCCAACGGTGTCCCACGTTGTCCCACGTTGTCCTACGTTGTCCCACGTTGTCCCACGTTGTCCCACGTTGTCCCACGTTGTCCCACGTTGTCCCACGGTGTCCAACGATGTCCAACGGTGTCCAACGGTGTCCCACGGTGTCCCACGTTGTCCCACGTTGTCCAACGGTGTCCCACGATGTCCAACGATGTCCAACGATGTCCAACGGTGTCCAACGGTGTCCCACGTTGTCCCACGTTGTCCCACGTTGTCCCGCGGTGTCCAATGGTGTCCCACGATGTCCACCGATGTCCAACGGTGTCCAACGGTGTCCAACGGTGTCCAACGGTGTCCAACGATGTCCCACGTTGTCCCACGTTGTCCCACGTTGTCCCACGGTGTCCAACGATGTCCAACGGTGTCCCACGTTGTCCCACGTTGTCCCACGTTGTCCCACGCTGTCCCACGTTGTCCCACGTTGTCCCACGTTGTCCCACGTTGTCCCACGTTGTCCCACGGTGTCCAACGGTGTCCAACGATGTCCAACGGTGTCCAACGGTGTCCCACGTTGTCCCACGTTGTCCCACGTTGTCCCACGGTGTCCAACGATGTCCAACGGTGTCCAGCGATGTCCAACGGTGTCCCACGATGTCCAACGATGTCCAACGATGTCCAACGGTGTCCAACGGTGTCCCACGTTGTCCCACGTTGTCCCACGTTGTCCCACGGTGTCCAACGATGTCCAACGGTGTCCCACGTTGTCCAACGGTGTCCCACGTTGTCCCACGTTGTCCCACGTTGTCCCACGTTGTCCCACGTTGTCCCACGATGTCCCACGTTGTCCCACGTTGTCCCACGTTGTCCCACGTTGTCCCACGTTGTCCCACGTTGTCCCACGTTGTCCCACGTTGTCCCACGGTGTCCAACGATGTGAAACGGTGTCCAACGGTGTTCCACGGTGTCCAACGGTGTCCCACGTTGTCCCACGTTGTCCCACGTTGTCCCACGTTGTCCCACGGTGTCCAACGATGTCCAACGGTGTCCCACGTTGTCCAACGGTGTCCCACGTTGTCCCACGTTGGCCCACGTTGTCCCACGTTGTCCCACGTTGTCCCACGATGTCCCACGTTGTCCCACGTTGTCCCACGTTGTCCCACGTTGTCCAACGGTGTCCCACGTTGTCCCACGTTGTCCCACGTTGTCCCACGTTGTCCCACGGTGTCCAACGGTGTCCAACGATGTCCAACGGTGTCCAACGGTGTCCCACGTTGTCCCACGTTGTCCCACGTTGTCCCACGGTGTCCAACGGTGTCCAACGATGTCCAACGGTGTCCAACGGTGTCCCACGTTGTCCCACGTTGTCCCACGTTGTCCCACGGTGTCCAACGATGTCCAACGGTGTCCCACGTTGTCCCACGTTGTCCAACGATGTCCAACGGTGTCCCACGTTGTCCCACGTTGTCCCACGTTGTCCCACGTTGTCCCACGTTGTCCCACGTTGTCCCACGTTGTCCCACGGTGTCCAACGATGTCCAACGGTGTCCAGCGATGTCCAACGGTGTCCCACGATGTCCAACGATGTCCAACGATGTCCAACGGTGTCCAACGGTGTCCCACGTTGTCCCACGTTGTCCCACGTTGTCCCACGGTGTCCAACGATGTCCAACGGTGTCCCACGTTGTCCAACGGTGTCCCACGTTGTCCCACGTTGTCCCACGTTGTCCCACGTTGTCCCACGTTGTCCCACGATGTCCCACGTTGTCCCACGTTGTCCCACGTTGTCCCACGTTGTCCCACGTTGTCCAACGATGTCCAACGGTGTCCCACGTTGTCCCACGTTGTCCCACGTTGTCCCACGGTGTCCAACGATGTCCAACGGTGTCCCACGTTGTCCCACGTTGTCCCACGTTGTCCCACGTTGTCCCACGTTGTCCCACGATGTCCCACGTTGTCCCACGTTGTCCCACGTTGTCCCACGTTGTCCCACGTTGTCCCACGTTGTCCCACGTTGTCCCACGTTGTCCCACGTTGTCCCACGTTGTCCCACGTTGTCCCACGTTGTCCCACGTTGTCCCACGGTGTCCAACGGTGTCCAACGATGTCCCACGTTGTCCCACGTTGTCCCACGTTGTCCCACGTTGTCCCACGATGTCCCACGTTGTCCCACGTTGTCCCACGTTGTCCCACGTTGTCCCACGTTGTCCCACGTTGTCCCACGTTGTCCCACGTTGTCCCACGTTGTCCCACGGTGTCCAACGATGTCCAACGGTGTCCAGCGATGTCCAACGGTGTCCCACGTTGTCCCACGTTTTCCCACGTTGTCCCACGTTGTCCCACGGTGTCCAACGATGTCCAACGATGTCCAACGGTGTCCCACGTTGTCCCACGTTGTTCCATGGTTTCCCACGTTGTCCCACGTTGTCCCACGTTGTCCCACGTTGTCCAACGATGTCCAACGTTGTCCCACGTTGTCCCACGGTGTCCAACGATGTCCAACGGTGTCCCACGTTGTCCCACGTTTTCCCACGTTGTCCCACGTTGTCCCACGTTGTCCCACGTTGTCCCACGGTGTCCAACGATGTCCAACGGTGTCCCACGTTGTCCAACGGTGTCCCACGTTGTCCCACGTTGTCCCACGTTGTCCCACGTTGTCCCACGTTGTCCCACGATGTCCCACGTTGTCCCACGTTGTCCCACGTTGTCCCACGTTGTCCCACGTTGTCCCACGTTGTCCCACGTTGTCCCACGTTGTCCCACGGTGTCCAACGATGTCCAACGGTGTCCAGCGATGTCCAACGGTGTCCCACGTTGTCCCACGTTTTCCCACGTTGTCCCACGTTTTCCCACGTTGTCCCACGTTGTCCCACGATGTCCCACGTTGTCCCACGTTGTCCCACGTTGTCCCACGTTGTCCCACGTTGTCCCACGTTGTCCCACGTTGTCACACGTTGTCCCACGTTGTCCCACGGTGTCCAACGATGTCCAACGGTGTCCAACGGTGTCCCACGGTGTCCCACGTTGTCCCACGTTGTTCCATGGTTTCCCACGTTGTCCCACGTTGTCCCACGTTGTCCCACGTTGTCCCACGTTGTCCCACGTTGTCCAACGATGTCCAACGGTGTCCCACGTTGTCCCACGTTGTTCCATGGTTTCCCACGTTGTCCCACGTTGTCCCACGTTGTCCCACGGTGTCCAACGATGTCCAACGGTGTCCAACGGTGTCCAACGGTGTCCAACGGTGTCCCACGTTGTCCCACGTTGTCCCACGTTGTCCCACGGTGTCCAACGATGTCCAACGGTGTCCCACGTTGTCCCACGTTGTCCCACGTTGTCCCACGTTGTCCCACGTTGTCCCACGATGTCCCACGTTGTCCCACGTTGTCCCACGTTGTCCCACGTTGTCCCACGTTGTCCCACGTTGTCCCACGTTGTCCCACGTTGTCCCACGGTGTCCAACGATGTCCAACGGTGTCCAGCGATGTCCAACGGTGTCCCACGATGTCCAACGATGTCCAACGATGTCCAACGGTGTCCAACGGTGTCCCACGTTGTCCCACGTTGTCCCACGTTGACCCACGGTGTCCAACGATGTCCAACGGTGTCCCACGTTGTCCCACGGTGTCCAACGGTGTCCAACGATGTCCCACGTTGTCCCACGTTGTCCCACGTTGTCCCACGTTGTCCCACGATGTCCCACGTTGTCCCACGTTGTCCCACGTTGTCCCACGTTGTCCCACGTTGTCCCACGTTGTCCCACGTTGTCCCACGTTGTCCCACGGTGTCCAACGATGTCCAACGGTGTCCAGCGATGTCCAACGGTGTCCCACGTTGTCCCACGGTGTCCCACGTTGTCCCACGTTGTCCCACGGTGTCCAACGATGTCCAACGATGTCCAACGGTGTCCCACGTTGTCCCACGTTGTTCCATGGTTTCCCACGTTGTCCCACGTTGTCCCACGTTGTCCCACGTTGTCCCACGTTGTCCAACGGTGTCCCACGGTGTCCAACGATGTCCAACGGTGTCCCACGTTGTCCCACGTTTTCCCACGTTGTCCCACGTTGTCCCACGTTGTCCCACGTTGTCCCACGGTGTCCAACGATGTCCAACGGTGTCCCACGTTGTCCAACGGTGTCCCACGTTGTCCCACGTTGTTCCATGGTTTCCCACGTTGTCCCACGTTGTCCCACGTTGTCCCACGTTGTCCAACGATGTCCAACGTTGTCCCACGTTGTCCCACGGTGTCCAACGATGTCCAACGGTGTCCCACGTTGTCCCACGTTTTCCCACGTTGTCCCACGTTGTCCCACGTTGTCCCACGTTGTCCCACGGTGTCCAACGATGTCCAACGGTGTCCCACGTTGTCCAACGGTGTCCCACGTTGTCCCACGTTGTCCCACGTTGTCCCACGTTGTCCCACGTTGTCCCACGATGTCCCACGTTGTCCCACGTTGTCCCACGTTGTCCCACGTTGTCCCACGTTGTCCCACGTTGTCCCACGTTGTCCCACGTTGTCCCACGGTGTCCAACGATGTCCAACGGTGTCCAGCGATGTCCAACGGTGTCCCACGTTGTCCCACGTTTTCCCACGTTGTCCCACGTTTTCCCACGTTGTCCCACGTTGTCCCACGATGTCCCACGTTGTCCCACGTTGTCCCACGTTGTCCCACGTTGTCCCACGTTGTCCCACGTTGTCCCACGTTGTCACACGTTGTCCCACGTTGTCCCACGGTGTCCAACGATGTCCAACGGTGTCCAACGGTGTCCCACGTTGTCCCACGTTGTTCCATGGTTTCCCACGTTGTCCCACGTTGTCCCACGTTGTCCCACGTTGTCCCACGTTGTCCCACGTTGTCCAACGATGTCCAACGGTGTCCCACGTTGTCCCACGTTGTTCCATGGTTTCCCACGTTGTCCCACGTTGTCCCACGTTGTCCCACGGTGTCCAACGATGTCCAACGGTGTCCAACGGTGTCCAACGGTGTCCAACGGTGTCCCACGTTGTCCCACGTTGTCCCACGTTGTCCCACGGTGTCCAACGATGTCCAACGGTGTCCCACGTTGTCCCACGTTGTCCCACGTTGTCCCACGTTGTCCCACGTTGTCCCACGATGTCCCACGTTGTCCCACGTTGTCCCACGTTGTCCCACGTTGTCCCACGTTGTCCCACGTTGTCCCACGTTGTCCCACGTTGTCCCACGGTGTCCAACGATGTCCAACGGTGTCCAGCGATGTCCAACGGTGTCCCACGATGTCCAACGATGTCCAACGATGTCCAACGGTGTCCAACGGTGTCCCACGTTGTCCCACGTTGTCCCACGTTGTCCCACGGTGTCCAACGATGTCCAACGGTGTCCCACGTTGTCCCACGGTGTCCAACGGTGTCCAACGATGTCCCACGTTGTCCCACGTTGTCCCACGTTGTCCCACGTTGTCCCACGATGTCCCACGTTGTCCCACGTTGTCCCACGTTGTCCCACGTTGTCCCACGTTGTCCCACGTTGTCCCACGTTGTCCCACGTTGTCCCACGGTGTCCAACGATGTCCAACGGTGTCCAGCGATGTCCAACGGTGTCCCACGTTGTCCCACGTTTTCCCACGTTGTCCCACGTTGTCCCACGGTGTCCAACGATGTCCAACGATGTCCAACGGTGTCCCACGTTGTCCCACGTTGTTCCATGGTTTCCCACGTTGTCCCACGTTGTCCCACGTTGTCCCACGTTGTCCCACGTTGTCCAACGGTGTCCAACGGTGTCCCACGGTGTCCAACGGTGTCCAACGGTGTCCCACGTTGTCCCACGTTTTCCCACGTTGTCCCACGTTGTCCCACGTTGTCCCACGTTGTCCCACGGTGTCCAACGATGTCCAACGGTGTCCCACGTTGTCCAACGGTGTCCCACGTTGTCCCACGTTGTCCCACGTTGTCCCACGTTGTCCCACGTTGTCCCACGATGTCCCACGTTGTCCCACGTTGTCCCACGTTGTCCCACGTTGTCCCACGTTGTCCCACGTTGTCCCACGTTGTCCCACGTTGTCCCACGGTGTCCAACGATGTCCAACGGTGTCCAGCGATGTCCAACGGTGTCCCACGTTGTCCCACGTTTTCCCACGTTGTCCCACGTTTTCCCACGTTGTCCCACGTTGTCCCACGATGTCCCACGTTGTCCCACGTTGTCCCACGTTGTCCCACGTTGTCCCACGTTGTCCCACGTTGTCCCACGTTGTCACACGTTGTCCCACGTTGTCCCACGGTGTCCAACGATGTCCAACGGTGTCCAACGGTGTCCCACGGTGTCCAACGGTGTCCCACGTTGTCCCACGTTGTCCCACGTTGTCCCACGTTGTCCCACGTTGTCCCACGTTGTCCCACGTTGTCCAACGATGTCCAACGGTGTCCCACGTTGTCCCACGTTGTTCCATGGTTTCCCACGTTGTCCCACGTTGTCCCACGTTGTCCCACGGTGTCCAACGATGTCCAACGGTGTCCAACGGTGTCCAACGGTGTCCAACGGTGTCCCACGTTGTCCCACGTTGTCCCACGTTGTCCCACGGTGTCCAACGATGTCCAACGGTGTCCCACGTTGTCCCACGTTGTCCCACGTTGTCCCACGTTGTCCCACGTTGTCCCACGATGTCCCACGTTGTCCCACGTTGTCCCACGTTGTCCCACGTTGTCCCACGTTGTCCCACGTTGTCCCACGTTGTCCCACGTTGTCCCACGTTGTCCCACGTTTTCCCACGTTGTCCCACGTTGTCCCACGGTGTCCAACGATGTCCAACGGTGTCCAACGGTGTCCAACGATGTCCCACGTTGTCCCACGTTGCCCCACGTTGTCCCACGTTGTCCCACGATGTCCCACGTTGTCCCACGTTGTCCCACGTTGTCCCACGTTGTCCCACGTTGTCCCACGTCGTCCCACGTTGTCCAACGGTGTCCCACGATGTCCACCGATGTCCCACGTTGTCCCACGTTGTCCCACGTTGTCCCACGTTGTCCCACGTTGTCCCACGTTGTCCCACGTTGTCCCACGTTTTCCCACGTTGTCCCACGTTGTCCCACGGTGTCCAACGATGTCCAACGGTGTCCAACGATGTCCCACGTTGTCCCACGTTGTCCCACGTTGTCCCACGTTGTCCCACGATGTCCCACGTTGTCCCACGTTGTCCCACGTTGTCCCACGTTGTCCCACGTTGTCCCACGTCGTCCCACGTTGTCCCACGTTGTCCCACGTTGTCCCACGTTGTCCCACGTTGTCCCACGTTGTCCCACGTTGTCCAACGGTGTCCAACGGTGTCCCACGGTGTCCAACGGTGTCCCACGATGTCCCACGTTGTCCAACGGTGTCCCACGTTGTCCCACGATGTCCCACGTTGTCCAACGATGTCCAACGGTGTCCCACGTTGTCCCACGTTGTCCTACGTTGTCCCACGTTGTCCCACGTTGTCCCACGTTGTCCCACGTTGTCCCACGTTGTCCCACGGTGTCCAACGATGTCCAACGGTGTCCAACGGTGTCCCACGGTGTCCCACGTTGTCCCACGTTGTCCCACGTTGTCCAACGGTGTCCCACGATGTCCAACGATGTCCAACGATGTCCAACGGTGTCCAACGGTGTCCCACGTTGTCCCACGTTGTCCCACGTTGTCCCACGGTGTCCAATGGTGTCCCACGATGTCCACCGATGTCCAACGGTGTCCAACGGTGTCCAACGGTGTCCAACGGTGTCCAACGATGTCCCACGTTGTCCCACGTTGTCCCACGTTGTCCCACGGTGTCCAACGATGTCCAACGGTGTCCCACGTTGTCCCACGTTGTCCCACGTTGTCCCACGCTGTCCCACGTTGTCCCACGTTGTCCCACGTTGTCCCACGTTGTCCCACGTTGTCCCACGGTGTCCAACGGTGTCCAACGATGTCCAACGGTGTCCAACGGTGTCCCACGTTGTCCCACGTTGTCCCACGTTGTCCCACGGTGTCCAACGATGTCCAACGGTGTCCAGCGATGTCCAACGGTGTCCCACGATGTCCAACGATGTCCAACGATGTCCAACGGTGTCCAACGGTGTCCCACGTTGTCCCACGTTGTCCCACGTTGTCCCACGGTGTCCCACGGTGTCCAACGATGTCCAACGGTGTCCCACGTTGTCCAACGGTGTCCCACGTTGTCCCACGTTGGCCCACGTTGTCCCACGTTGTCCCACGTTGTCCCACGATGTCCCACGTTGTCCCACGTTGTCCCACGTTGTCCCACGTTGTCCAACGGTGTCCCACGTTGTCCCACGTTGTCCCACGTTGTCCCACGTTGTCCCACGGTGTCCAACGGTGTCCAACGATGTCCAACGGTGTCCAACGGTGTCCCACGTTGTCCCACGTTGTCCCACGTTGTCCCACGGTGTCCAACGATGTCCAACGGTGTCCCACGTTGTCCCACGTTGTCCCACGATGTCCAACGGTGTCCCACGTTGTCCCACGTTGTCCCACGTTGTCCCACGTTGTCCCACGTTGTCCCACGTTGTCCCACGTTGTCCCACGGTGTCCAACGATGTCCAACGGTGTCCAGCGATGTCCAACGGTGTCCCACGATGTCCAACGATGTCCAACGATGTCCAACGGTGTCCAACGGTGTCCCACGTTGTCCCACGTTGTCCCACGTTGTCCCACGGTGTCCAACGATGTCCAACGGTGTCCCACGTTGTCCAACGGTGTCCCACGTTGTCCCACGTTGTCCCACGTTGTCCCACGTTGTCCCACGTTGTCCCACGATGTCCCACGTTGTCCCACGTTGTCCCACGTTGTCCCACGTTGTCCCACGATGTCCCACGTTGTCCCACGTTGTCCCACGTTGTCCCACGTTGTCCCACGTTGTCCAACGATGTCCAACGGTGTCCCACGTTGTCCCACGTTGTCCCACGTTGTCCCACGGTGTCCAACGATGTCCAACGGTGTCCCACGTTGTCCCACGTTGTCCCACGTTGTCCCACGTTGTCCCACGTTGTCCCACGATGTCCCACGTTGTCCCACGTTGTCCCACGTTGTCCCACGTTGTCCCACGTTGTCCCACGTTGTCCCACGTTGTCCCACGTTGTCCCACGTTGTCCCACGTTGTCCCACGTTGTCCCACGTTGTCCCACGGTGTCCAACGGTGTCCAACGATGTCCCACGTTGTCCCACGTTGTCCCACGTTGTCCCACGTTGTCCCACGATGTCCCACGTTGTCCCACGTTGTCCCACGTTGTCCCACGTTGTCCCACGTTGTCCCACGTTGTCCCACGTTGTCCCACGTTGTCCCACGTTGTCCCACGGTGTCCAACGATGTCCAACGGTGTCCAGCGATGTCCAACGGTGTCCCACGTTGTCCCACGTTTTCCCACGTTGTCCCACGTTGTCCCACGGTGTCCAACGATGTCCAACGATGTCCAACGGTGTCCCACGTTGTCCCACGTTGTTCCATGGTTTCCCACGTTGTCCCACGTTGTCCCACGTTGTCCCACGTTGTCCCACGTTGTCCAACGGTGTCCAACGGTGTCCCACGGTGTCCAACGATGTCCAACGGTGTCCCACGTTGTCCCACGTTTTCCCACGTTGTCCCACGTTGTCCCACGTTGTCCCACGTTGTCCCACGGTGTCCAACGATGTCCAACGGTGTCCCACGTTGTCCAACGGTGTCCCACGTTGTCCCACGTTGTCCCACGTTGTCCCACGTTGTCCCACGTTGTCCCACGATGTCCCACGTTGTCCCACGTTGTCCCACGTTGTCCCACGTTGTCCCACGTTGTCCCACGTTGTCCCACGTTGTCCCACGTTGTCCCACGGTGTCCAACGATGTCCAACGGTGTCCAGCGATGTCCAACGGTGTCCCACGTTGTCCCACCTTTTCCCACGTTGTCCCACGTTTTCCCACGTTGTCCCACGTTGTCCCACGATGTCCCACGTTGTCCCACGTTGTCCCACGTTGTCCCACGTTGTCCCACGTTGTCCCACGTTGTCCCACGTTGTCACACGTTGTCCCACGTTGTCCCACGGTGTCCAACGATGTCCAACGGTGTCCAACGGTGTCCCACGGTGTCCAACGGTGTCCCACGTTGTCCCACGTTGTCCCACGTTGTCCCACGTTGTCCCACGTTGTCCCACGTTGTCCCACGTTGTCCAACGATGTCCAACGGTGTCCCACGTTGTCCCACGTTGTTCCATGGTTTCCCACGTTGTCCCACGTTGTCCCACGTTGTCCCACGGTGTCCAACGATGTCCAACGGTGTCCAACGGTGTCCAACGGTGTCCAACGGTGTCCCACGTTGTCCCACGTTGTCCCACGTTGTCCCACGGTGTCCAACGATGTCCAACGGTGTCCCACGTTGTCCCACGTTGTCCCACGTTGTCCCACGTTGTCCCACGTTGTCCCACGTTGTCCCACGTTGTCCCACGTTGTCCCACGTTGTCCCACGTTGTCCCACGTTGTCCCACGTTGTCCCACGTTGTCCCACGTTGTCCCACGTTGTCCCACGTTTTCCCACGTTGTCCCACGTTGTCCCACGGTGTCCAACGATGTCCAACGGTGTCCAACGGTGTCCAACGATGTCCCACGTTGTCCCACGTTGTCCCACGTTGTCCCACGTTGTCCCACGATGTCCCACGTTGTCCCACGTTGTCCCACGTTGTCCCACGTTGTCCCACGGTGTCCAACGATGTCCAACGGTGTCCAACGGTGTCCCACGGTGTCCCACGTTGTCCCACGTTGTCCCACGTTGTCCAACGGTGTCCCACGATGTCCAACGATGTCCAACGATGTCCAACGGTGTCCAACGGTGTCCCACGTTGTCCCACGTTGTCCCACGTTGTCCCACGGTGTCCAACGGTGTCCCACGATGTCCACCGATGTCCAACGGTGTCCAACGGTGTCCAACGGTGTCCAACGGTGTCCAACGATGTCCCACGTTGTCCCACGTTGTCCCACGTTGTCCCACGGTGTCCAACGATGTCCAACGGTGTCCCACGTTGTCCCACGTTGTCCCACGTTGTCCCACGTTGTCCCACGTTGTCCCACGTTGTCCCACGTTGTCCCACGTTGTCCCACGTTGTCCCACGGTGTCCAACGGTGTCCAACGATGTCCAACGGTGTCCAACGGTGTCCCACGTTGTCCCACGTTGTCCCACGTTGTCCCACGGTGTCCAACGATGTCCAACGGTGTCCAGCGATGTCCAACGGTGTCCCACGATGTCCAACGATGTCCAACGATGTCCAACGGTGTCCAACGGTGTCCCACGTTGTCCCACGTTGTCCCACGTTGTCCCACGGTGTCCAACGATGTCCAACGGTGTCCCACGTTGTCCAACGGTGTCCCACGTTGTCCCACGTTGTCCCACGTTGTCCCACGTTGTCCCACGTTGTCCCACGATGTCCCACGTTGTCCCACGTTGTCCCACGTTGTCCCACGTTGTCCCACGTTGTCCCACGTTGTCCCACGTTGTCCCACGTTGTCCCACGGTGTCCAACGATGTGAAACGGTGTCCAACGGTGTTCCACGGTGTCCAACGGTGTCCCACGTTGTCCCACGTTGTCCCACGTTGTCCCACGTTGTCCCACGGTGTCCAACGATGTCCAACGGTGTCCCACGTTGTCCAACGGTGTCCCACGTTGTCCCACGTTGTCCCACGTTGTCCCACGTTGTCCCACGTTGTCCCACGATGTCCCACGTTGTCCCACGTTGTCCCACGTTGTCCCACGTTGTCCCACGTTGTCCAACGGTGTCCCACGTTGTCCCACGTTGTCCCACGTTGTCCCACGTTGTCCCACGGTGTCCAACGGTGTCCAACGATGTCCAACGGTGTCCAACGGTGTCCCACGTTGTCCCACGTTGTCCCACGTTGTCCCACGGTGTCCAACGATGTCCAACGGTGTCCCACGTTGTCCCACGTTGTCCAACGATGTCCAACGGTGTCCCACGTTGTCCCACGTTGTCCCACGTTGTCCCACGTTGTCCCACGTTGTCCCACGTTGTCCCACGTTGTCCCACGGTGTCCAACGATGTCCAACGGTGTCCAGCGATGTCCAACGGTGTCCCACGATGTCCAACGATGTCCAACGATGTCCAACGGTGTCCAACGGTGTCCCACGTTGTCCCACGTTGTCCCACGTTGTCCCACGGTGTCCAACGATGTCCAACGGTGTCCCACGTTGTCCAACGGTGTCCCACGTTGTCCCACGTTGTCCCACGTTTTCCCACGTTGTCCCACGTTGTCCCACGATGTCCCACGTTGTCCCACGTTGTCCCACGTTGTCCCACGTTGTCCCACGTTGTCCAACGATGTCCAACGGTGTCCCACGTTGTCCCACGTTGTCCCACGTTGTCCCACGGTGTCCAACGATGTCCAACGGTGTCCCACGTTGTCCCACGTTGTCCCACGTTGTCCCACGTTGTCCCACGTTGTCCCACGATGTCCCACGTTGTCCCACGTTGTCCCACGTTGTCCCACGTTGTCCCACGTTGTCCCACGTTGTCCCACGTTGTCCCACGTTGTCCCACGTTGTCCCACGTTGTCCCACGTTGTCCCACGTTGTCCCACGTTGTCCCACGTTGTCCCACGTTGTCCCACGGTGTCCAACGGTGTCCAACGATGTCCCACGTTGTCCCACGTTGTCCCACGTTGTCCCACGTTGTCCCACGATGTCCCACGTTGTCCCACGTTGTTCCATGGTTTCCCACGTTGTCCCACGTTGTCCCACGTTGTCCCACGTTGTCCAACGGTGTCCAACGGTGTCCCACGGTGTCCAACGATGTCCAACGGTGTCCCACGTTGTCCCACGTTTTCCCACGTTGTCCAACGGTGTCCCACGTTGTCCCACGTTGTCCCACGTTGTCCCACGGTGTCCAACGATGTCCAACGGTGTCCCACGTTGTCCCACGTTGTCCCACGTTGTCCCACGTTGTCCCACGTTGTCCCACGATGTCCCACGTTGTCCCACGTTGTCCCACGTTGTCCCACGTTGTCCCACGTTGTCCCACGTTGTCCCACGTTGTCCCACGTTGTCCCACGTTGTCCCACGATGTCCCACGTTGTCCCACGTTGTCCCACGTTGTCCCACGTTGTCCCACGTTGTCCCACGTTGTCCCACGTTGTCCCACGTTGTCCCACGGTGTCCAACGATGTGAAACGGTGTCCAACGGTGTTCCACGGTGTCCAACGGTGTCCCACGTTGTCCCACGTTGTCCCACGTTGTCCCACGTTGTCCCACGGTGTCCAACGATGTCCAACGGTGTCCCACGTTGTCCAACGGTGTCCCACGTTGTCCCACGTTGTCCCACGTTGTCCCACGTTGTCCCACGTTGTCCCACGATGTCCCACGTTGTCCCACGTTGTCCCACGTTGTCCCACGTTGTCCAACGGTGTCCCACGTTGTCCCACGTTGTCCCACGTTGTCCCACGTTGTCCCACGTTGTCCCACGTTGTCCCACGGTGTCCAACGGTGTCCAACGATGTCCAACGGTGTCCAACGGTGTCCCACGTTGTCCCACGTTGTCCCACGTTGTCCCACGGTGTCCAACGATGTCCAACGGTGTCCCACGCTGTCCCACGTTGTCCCACGTTGTCCCACGGTGTCCAACGGTGTCCAACGATGTCCAACGGTGTCCAACGGTGTCCCACGTTGTCCCACGTTGTCCCACGTTGTCCCACGTTGTCCCACGTTGTCCCACGGTGTCCAACGATGTCCAACGGTGTCCAACGGTGTCCCACGGTGTCCCACGTTGTCCCACGTTGTCCCACGTTGTCCAACGGTGTCCCACGATGTCCAACGATGTCCAACGATGTCCAACGGTGTCCAACGGTGTCCCACGTTGTCCCACGTTGTCCCACGTTGTCCCACGGTGTCCAATGGTGTCCCACGATGTCCACCGATGTCCAACGGTGTCCAACGGTGTCCAACGGTGTCCAACGGTGTCCAACGATGTCCCACGTTGTCCCACGTTGTCCCACGTTGTCCCACGGTGTCCAACGATGTCCAACGGTGTCCCACGTTGTCCCACGTTGTCCCACGTTGTCCCACGCTGTCCCACGTTGTCCCACGTTGTCCCACGTTGTCCCACGTTGTCCCACGTTGTCCCACGGTGTCCAACGGTGTCCAACGATGTCCAACGGTGTCCAACGGTGTCCCACGTTGTCCCACGTTGTCCCACGTTGTCCCACGGTGTCCAACGATGTCCAACGGTGTCCAGCGATGTCCAACGGTGTCCCACGATGTCCAACGATGTCCAACGATGTCCAACGGTGTCCAACGGTGTCCCACGTTGTCCCACGTTGTCCCACGTTGTCCCACGGTGTCCCACGGTGTCCAACGATGTCCAACGGTGTCCCACGTTGTCCAACGGTGTCCCACGTTGTCCCACGTTGGCCCACGTTGTCCCACGTTGTCCCACGTTGTCCCACGATGTCCCACGTTGTCCCACGTTGTCCCACGTTGTCCCACGTTGTCCAACGGTGTCCCACGTTGTCCCACGTTGTCCCACGTTGTCCCACGTTGTCCCACGGTGTCCAACGGTGTCCAACGATGTCCAACGGTGTCCAACGGTGTCCCACGTTGTCCCACGTTGTCCCACGTTGTCCCACGGTGTCCAACGATGTCCAACGGTGTCCCACGTTGTCCCACGTTGTCCAACGATGTCCAACGGTGTCCCACGTTGTCCCACGTTGTCCCACGTTGTCCCACGTTGTCCCACGTTGTCCCACGTTGTCCCACGTTGTCCCACGGTGTCCAACGATGTCCAACGGTGTCCAGCGATGTCCAACGGTGTCCCACGATGTCCAACGATGTCCAACGATGTCCAACGGTGTCCAACGGTGTCCCACGTTGTCCCACGTTGTCCCACGTTGTCCCACGGTGTCCAACGATGTCCAACGGTGTCCCACGTTGTCCAACGGTGTCCCACGTTGTCCCACGTTGTCCCACGTTGTCCCACGTTGTCCCACGTTGTCCCACGATGTCCCACGTTGTCCCACGTTGTCCCACGTTGTCCCACGTTGTCCCACGTTGTCCCACGATGTCCCACGTTGTCCCACGTTGTCCCACGTTGTCCCACGTTGTCCCACGTTGTCCAACGATGTCCAACGGTGTCCCACGTTGTCCCACGTTGTCCCACGTTGTCCCACGGTGTCCAACGATGTCCAACGGTGTCCCACGTTGTCCCACGTTGTCCCACGTTGTCCCACGTTGTCCCACGTTGTCCCACGATGTCCCACGTTGTCCCACGTTGTCCCACGTTGTCCCACGTTGTCCCACGTTGTCCCACGTTGTCCCACGTTGTCCCACGTTGTCCCACGTTGTCCCACGTTGTCCCACGTTGTCCCACGTTGTCCCACGGTGTCCAACGGTGTCCAACGATGTCCCACGTTGTCCCACGTTGTCCCACGTTGTCCCACGTTGTCCCACGATGTCCCACGTTGTCCCACGTTGTCCCACGTTGTCCCACGTTGTCCCACGTTGTCCCACGTTGTCCCACGTTGTCCCACGTTGTCCCACGTTGTCCCACGGTGTCCAACGATGTCCAACGGTGTCCAGCGATGTCCAACGGTGTCCCACGTTGTCCCACGTTTTCCCACGTTGTCCCACGTTGTCCCACGGTGTCCAACGATGTCCAACGATGTCCAACGGTGTCCCACGTTGTCCCACGTTGTTCCATGGTTTCCCACGTTGTCCCACGTTGTCCCACGTTGTCCCACGTTGTCCCACGTTGTCCAACGGTGTCCAACGGTGTCCCACGGTGTCCAACGATGTCCAACGGTGTCCCACGTTGTCCCACGTTTTCCCACGTTGTCCCACGTTGTCCCACGTTGTCCCACGTTGTCCCACGGTGTCCAACGATGTCCAACGGTGTCCCACGTTGTCCAACGGTGTCCCACGTTGTCCCACGTTGTCCCACGTTGTCCCACGTTGTCCCACGTTGTCCCACGATGTCCCACGTTGTCCCACGTTGTCCCACGTTGTCCCACGTTGTCCCACGTTGTCCCACGTTGTCCCACGTTGTCCCACGTTGTCCCACGGTGTCCAACGATGTCCAACGGTGTCCAGCGATGTCCAACGGTGTCCCACGTTGTCCCACGTTTTCCCACGTTGTCCCACGTTTTCCCACGTTGTCCCACGTTGTCCCACGATGTCCCACGTTGTCCCACGTTGTCCCACGTTGTCCCACGTTGTCCCACGTTGTCCCACGTTGTCCCACGTTGTCACACGTTGTCCCACGTTGTCCCACGGTGTCCAACGATGTCCAACGGTGTCCAACGGTGTCCCACGGTGTCCAACGGTGTCCCACGTTGTCCCACGTTGTCCCACGTTGTCCCACGTTGTCCCACGTTGTCCCACGTTGTCCCACGTTGTCCAACGATGTCCAACGGTGTCCCACGTTGTCCCACGTTGTTCCATGGTTTCCCACGTTGTCCCACGTTGTCCCACGTTGTCCCACGGTGTCCAACGATGTCCAACGGTGTCCAACGGTGTCCAACGGTGTCCAACGGTGTCCCACGTTGTCCCACGTTGTCCCACGTTGTCCCACGGTGTCCAACGATGTCCAACGGTGTCCCACGTTGTCCCACGTTGTCCCACGTTGTCCCACGTTGTCCCACGTTGTCCCACGATGTCCCACGTTGTCCCACGTTGTCCCACGTTGTCCCACGTTGTCCCACGTTGTCCCACGTTGTCCCACGTTGTCCCACGTTGTCCCACGTTGTCCCACGTTTTCCCACGTTGTCCCACGTTGTCCCACGGTGTCCAACGATGTCCAACGGTGTCCAACGGTGTCCAACGATGTCCCACGTTGTCCCACGTTGTCCCACGTTGTCCCACGTTGTCCCACGATGTCCCACGTTGTCCCACGTTGTCCCACGTTGTCCCACGTTGTCCCACGTTGTCCCACGTCGTCCCACGTTGTCCAACGGTGTCCCACGATGTCCACCGATGTCCCACGTTGTCCCACGGTGTCCAACGATGTCCAACGGTGTCCAACGGTGTCCCACGGTGTCCCACGTTGTCCCACGTTGTCCCACGTTGTCCAACGGTGTCCCACGATGTCCAAAGATGTCCAACGATGTCCAACGGTGTCCAACGGTGTCCCACGTTGTCCCACGTTGTCCCACGTTGTCCCACGGTGTCCAACGGTGTCCCACGATGTCCACCGATGTCCAACGGTGTCCAACGGTGTCCAACGGTGTCCAACGGTGTCCAACGATGTCCCACGTTGTCCCACGTTGTCCCACGTTGTCCCACGGTGTCCAACGATGTCCAACGGTGTCCCACGTTGTCCCACGTTGTCCCACGTTGTCCCACGTTGTCCCACGTTGTCCCACGTTGTCCCACGTTGTCCCACGTTGTCCCACGTTGTCCCACGGTGTCCAACGGTGTCCAACGATGTCCCACGGTGTCCAACGGTGTCCCACGTTGTCCCACGTTGTCCCACGTTGTCCCACGGTGTCCAACGATGTCCAACGGTGTCCAGCGATGTCCAACGGTGTCCCACGATGTCCAACGATGTCCAACGATGTCCAACGGTGTCCAACGGTGTCCCACGTTGTCCCACGTTGTCCCACGTTGTCCCACGGTGTCCAACGATGTCCAACGGTGTCCCACGTTGTCCAACGGTGTCCCACGTTGTCCCACGTTGTCCCACGTTGTCCCACGTTGTCCCACGTTGTCCCACGATGTCCCACGTTGTCCCACGTTGTCCCACGTTGTCCCACGTTGTCCCACGTTGTCCCACGTTGTCCCACGTTGTCCCACGTTGTCCCACGGTGTCCAACGATGTGAAACGGTGTCCAACGGTGTTCCACGGTGTCCAACGGTGTCCCACGTTGTCCCACGTTGTCCCACGTTGTCCCACGTTGTCCCACGGTGTCCAACGATGTCCAACGGTGTCCCACGTTGTCCAACGGTGTCCCACGTTGTCCCACGTTGTCCCACGTTGTCCCACGTTGTCCCACGTTGTCCCACGATGTCCCACGTTGTCCCACGTTGTCCCACGTTGTCCCACGTTGTCCCACGTTGTCCAACGGTGTCCCACGTTGTCCCACGTTGTCCCACGTTGTCCCACGTTGTCCCACGGTGTCCAACGATGTCCAACGATGTCCAACGGTGTCCAACGGTGTCCCACGTTGTCCCACGTTGTCCCACGTTGTCCCACGGTGTCCAACGATGTCCAACGGTGTCCCACGTTGTCCCACGTTGTCCAACGATGTCCAACGGTGTCCCACGTTGTCCCACGTTGTCCCACGTTGTCCCACGTTGTCCCACGTTGTCCCACGTTGTCCCACGTTGTCCCACGGTGTCCAACGATGTCCAACGGTGTCCAGCGATGTCCAACGGTGTCCCACGATGTCCAACGCTGTCCAACGATGTCCAACGGTGTCCAACGGTGTCCCACGTTGTCCCACGTTGTCCCACGTTGTCCCACGGTGTCCAACGATGTCCAACGGTGTCCCACGTTGTCCAACGGTGTCCCACGTTGTCCCACGTTGTCCCACGTTTTCCCACGTTGTCCCACGTTGTCCCACGATGTCCCACGTTGTCCCACGTTGTCCCACGTTGTCCCACGTTGTCCCACGTTGTCCAACGATGTCCAACGGTGTCCCACGTTGTCCCACGTTGTCCCACGTTGTCCCACGGTGTCCAACGATGTCCAACGGTGTCCCACGTTGTCCCACGTTGTCCCACGTTGTCCCACGTTGTCCCACGTTGTCCCACGATGTCCCACGTTGTCCCACGTTGTCCCACGTTGTCCCACGTTGTCCCACGTTGTCCCACGTTGTCCCACGTTGTCCCACGTTGTCCCACGTTGTCCCACGTTGTCCCACGTTGTCCCACGTTGTCCCACGTTGTCCCACGTTGTCCCACGTTGTCCCACGGTGTCCAACGGTGTCCAACGATGTCCCACGTTGTCCCACGTTGTCCCACGTTGTCCCACGTTGTCCCACGATGTCCCACGTTGTCCCACGTTGTTCCATGGTTTCCCACGTTGTCCCACGTTGTCCCACGTTGTCCCACGTTGTCCCACGTTGTCCAACGGTGTCCAACGGTGTCCCACGGTGTCCAACGATGTCCAACGGTGTCCCACGTTGTCCCACGTTTTCCCACGTTGTCCAACGGTGTCCCACGATGTCCCACGTTGTCCCACGTTGTCCCACGGTGTCCAACGATGTCCAACGGTGTCCCACGTTGTCCCACGTTGTCCCACGTTGTCCCACGTTGTCCCACGTTGTCCCACGATGTCCCACGTTGTCCCACGTTGTCCCACGTTGTCCCACGTTGTCCCACGTTGTCCCACGTTGTCCCACGTTGTCCCACGTTGTCCCACGATGTCCCACGTTGTCCCACGTTGTCCCACGTTGTCCCACGTTGTCCCACGTTGTCCCACGTTGTCCCACGTTGTCCCACGTTGTCCCACGGTGTCCAACGATGTGAAACGGTGTCCAACGGTGTTCCACGGTGTCCAACGGTGTCCCACGTTGTCCCACGTTGTCCCACGTTGTCCCACGTTGTCCCACGGTGTCCAACGATGTCCAACGGTGTCCCACGTTGTCCAACGGTGTCCCACGTTGTCCCACGTTGTCCCACGTTGTCCCACGTTGTCCCACGTTGTCCCACGATGTCCCACGTTGTCCCACGTTGTCCCACGTTGTCCCACGTTGTCCAACGGTGTCCCACGTTGTCCCACGTTGTCCCACGTTGTCCCACGTTGTCCCACGTTGTCCCACGTTGTCCCACGGTGTCCAACGGTGTCCAACGATGTCCAACGGTGTCCAACGGTGTCCCACGTTGTCCCACGTTGTCCCACGTTGTCCCACGGTGTCCAACGATGTCCAACGGTGTCCCACGCTGTCCCACGTTGTCCAACGATGTCCAACGGTGTCCCACGTTGTCCCACGCTGTCCCACGTTGTCCCACGTTGTCCCACGTTGTCCCACGTTGTCCCACGTTGTCCCACGGTGTCCAACGATGTCCAACGGTGTCCAGCGATGTACAACGGTGTCCCACGATGTCCAACGATGTCCAACGATGTCCAACGGTGTCCAACGGTGTCCCACGTTGTCCCACGTTGTCCCACGTTGTCCCACGGTGTCCAACGATGTCCAACGGTGTCCCACGTTGTCCAACGGTGTCCCACGTTGTCCCACGTTGTCCCACGTTGTCCCACGTTGTCCCACGTTGTCCCACGATGTCCCACGTTGTCCCACGTTGTCCCACGTTGTCCCACGTTGTCCCACGTTGTCCCACGTTGTCCCACGTTGTCCCACGTTGTCCCACGTTGTCCCACGTTGTCCCACGTTGTCCCACGTTGTCCCACGGTGTCCAACGGTGTCCAACGATGTCCCACGTTGTCCCACGTTGTCCCACGTTGTCCCACGTTGTCCCACGATGTCCCACGTTGTCCCACGTTGTCCCACGTTGTCCCACGTTGTCCCACGTTGTCCCACGTTGTCCCACGTTGTCCCACGTTGTCCCACGTTGTCCCACGGTGTCCAACGATGTCCAACGGTGTCCAGCGATGTCCAACGGTGTCCCACGTTGTCCCACGTTTTCCCACGTTGTCCCACGTTGTCCCACGGTGTCCAACGATGTCCAACGATGTCCAACGGTGTCCCACGTTGTCCCACGTTGTTCCATGGTTTCCCACGTTGTCCCACGTTGTCCCACGTTGTCCCACGTTGTCCCACGTTGTCCCACGTTGTCCAACGGTGTCCAACGGTGTCCCACGGTGTCCAACGTTGTCCCACGTTGTCCCACGTTGTCCCACGTTGTCCCACGTTGTCCCACGTTGTCCCACGTTGTCCAACGATGTCCAACGGTGTCCCACGTTGTCCCACGTTGTCCCACGTTGTCCCACGTTGTCCCACGTTGTCCCACGTTGTCCCACGTTGTCCCACGTTGTCCCACGTTGTCCCACGATGTCCCACGTTGTCCCACGTTGTCCCACGTTGTCCCACGTTGTCCCACGTTGTCCCACGTTGTCCCACGTTGTCCCACGTTGTCCCACGTTGTCCCACGTTGTCCCACGGTGTCCAACGGTGTCCAACGATGTCCCACGTTGTCCCACGTTGTCCCACGTTGTCCCACGTTGTCCCACGATGTCCCACGTTGTCCCACGTTGTCCCACGTTGTCCCACGTTGTCCCACGTTGTCCCACGTTGTCCCACGTTGTCCCACGTTGTCCCACGTTGTCCCACGGTGTCCAACGATGTCCAACGGTGTCCAGCGATGTCCAACGGTGTCCCACGTTGTCCCACGTTTTCCCACGTTGTCCCACGTTGTCCCACGGTGTCCAACGATGTCCAACGATGTCCAACGGTGTCCCACGTTGTTCCATGGTTTCCCACGTTGTCCCACGTTGTCCCACGTTGTCCCACGTTGTCCCACGTTGTCCCACGTTGTCCAACGGTGTCCAACGGTGTCCCACGGTGTCCAACGTTGTCCCACGTTGTCCCACGTTGTCCCACGTTGTCCCACGTTGTCCCACGTTGTCCCACGTTGTCCAACGATGTCCAACGGTGTCCCACGTTGTCCCACGTTGTCCCACGTTGTCCCACGTTGTCCCACGTTGTCCCACGTTGTCCCACGTTGTCCCACGTTGTCCCACGTTGTCCCACGATGTCCCACGTTGTCCCACGTTGCCCCACGTTGTCCCACGATGTCCAACGGTGTCCCACGTTGTCCCACGTTGTCCCACGTTGTCCCACGTTGTCCCACGTTGTCCCACGATGTCCCACGTTGTCCCACGTTGCCCCACGTTGTGCCACGTTGTCCCACGTTGTCCCACGTTGTCCCACGTTGTCCCACGTTGTCCCACGGTGTCCAACGATGTCCAACGGTGTCCAGCGATGTCCCACGTTGTCCCACGTTGTCCCACGTTGTCCCACGTTGTCCCACGTTGTCCCACGTTGTCCCACGTTGTCCCACGTTGTCCCACGGTGTCCAACGATGTCCAACGGTGTCCAACGGTGTCCCACGGTGTCCAACGGTGTCCCACGTTGTCCCACGTTGTCCCACGTTGTCCCACGTTGTCCCACGTTGTCCCACGTTGTCCCACGTTGTCCCACGTTGTCCCACGTTGTCCCACGTTGTCCCACGGTGTCCAACGGTGTCCAACGGTGTCCAACGGTGTCCCACGTTGTCCCACGTTGTCCCACGTTGTCCCACGGTGTCCAACGATGTCCAACGGTGTCCCACGTTGTCCAACGGTGTCCCACGTCGTCCCACGTTGTCCCACGTTGTCCCTCGTTGTCCCACGTTGTCCCACGATGTCCCACGTTGTCCCACGTTGCCCCACGTTGTCCCACGTTGTCCCACGTTGTCCCACGTTGTCCCACGTTGTCCCACGTTGTCCCACGGTGTCCAACGATGTCCAACGGTGTCCAGCGATGTCCAACGGTGTCCCACGATGTCCAACGGTGTCCCACGGTGTCCCACGTTGTCCCACGTTGTCTCACGTTGTCCAACGGTGTCCCACGATGTCCAACGATGTCCAACGATGTCCAACGGTGTCCAACGGTGTCCCACGTTGTCCCACGTTGTCCCACGTTGTCCTACGTTGTCCCACGTTGTCCCACGTTGTCCCACGTTGTCCCACGTTGTCCCACGTTGTCCCACGGTGTCCAACGGTGTCCCACGTTGTCCCACGTTGTCCCACGGTGTCCAACGATGTCCAACGGTGTCCAACGGTGTCCCACGGTGTCCCACGTTGTCCCACGTTGTCCCACGTTGTCCAACGGTGTCCCACGATGTCCAACGATGTCCAACGATGTCCAACGGTGTCCAACGGTGTCCCACGTTGTCCCACGTTGTCCCACGTTGTCCCACGGTGTCCAACGGTGTCCCACGATGTCCACCGATGTCCAACGGTGTCCAACGGTGTCCAACGGTGTCCAACGGTGTCCCACGTCGTCCCACGTTGTCCCACGTTGTCCCTCGTTGTCCCACGTTGTCCCACGATGTCCCACGTTGTCCCACGTTGCCCCACGTTGTCCCACGTTGTCCCACGTTGTCCCACGTTGTCCCACGTTGTCCCACGTTGTCCCACGGTGTCCAACGATGTCCAACGGTGTCCAGCGATGTCCAACGGTGTCCCACGATGTCCAACGATGTCCAACGGTGTCCCACGGTGTCCAACGGTGTCCCACGATGTCCCACGTTGTCCCACGTTGTCCCACGGTGTCCAACGATGTCCAACGGTGTCCCACGTTGTCCAACGGTGTCCCACGTTGTCCCACGTTGTCCCACGTTGTCCCACGTTGTCCCACGTTGTCCCACGTTGTCCCACGTTGTCCCACGTTGTCCCACGGTGTCCAACGGTGTCCCACGTTGTCCCACGTTGTCCCACGGTGTCCAACGATGTCCAACGGTGTCCAACGGTGTCCCACGGTGTCCCACGTTGTCCCACGTTGTCTCACGTTGTCCAACGGTGTCCCACGATGTCCAACGATGTCCAACGATGTCCAACGGTGTCCAACGGTGTCCCACGTTGTCCCACGTTGTCCCACGTTGTCCTACGTTGTCCCACGTTGTCCCACGTTGTCCCACGTTGTCCCACGTTGTCCCACGTTGTCCCACGGTGTCCAACGGTGTCCCACGTTGTCCCACGTTGTCCCACGGTGTCCAACGATGTCCAACGGTGTCCAACGGTGTCCCACGGTGTCCCACGTTGTCCCACGTTGTCCCACGTTGTCCAACGGTGTCCCACGATGTCCAACGATGTCCAACGATGTCCAACGGTGTCCAACGGTGTCCCACGTTGTCCCACGTTGTCCCACGTTGTCCCACGGTGTCCAACGGTGTCCCACGATGTCCACCGATGTCCAACGGTGTCCAACGGTGTCCAACGGTGTCCAACGGTGTCCAACGATGTCCCACGTTGTCCCACGTTGTCCCACGTTGTCCCACGGTGTCCAACGATGTCCAACGGTGTCCCACGTTGTCCCACGTTGTCCCACGTTGTCCCACGTTGTCCCACGTTGTCCCACGTTGTCCAACGGTGTCCAGCGATGTCCAACGGTGTCCCACGATGTCCAACGATGTCCAACGATGTCCAACGGTGTCCAACGGTGTCCCACGTTGTCCCACGTTGTCCCACGTTGTCCCACGGTGTCCAACGATGTCCAACGGTGTCCCACGTTGTCCAACGGTGTCCCACGTTGTCCCACGTTGTCCCACGTTGTCCCACGTTGTCCCACGTTGTCCCACGATGTCCCACGTTGTCCCACGTTGTCCCACGTTGTCCCACGTTGTCCCACGTTGTCCCACGTTGTCCCACGTTGTCCCACGTTGTCCCACGGTGTCCAACGATGTCCAACGGTGTCCAACGGTGTCCCACGGTGTCCAACGGTGTCCCACGTTGTCCCACGTTGTCCCACGTTGTCCCACGTTGTCCCACGTTGTCCCACGTTGTCCAACGATGTCCAACGGTGTCCCACGTTGTCCCACGTTGTCCCACGTTGTCCCACGGTGTCCAACGATGTCCAACGGTGTCCCACGTTGTCCCACGTTGTCCCACGTTGTCCCACGTTGTCCCACGTTGTCCCACGATGTCCCACGTTGTCCCACGTTGTCCCACGTTGTCCCACGTTGTCCCACGTTGTCCCACGTTGTCCCACGTTGTCCCACGTTGTCCCACGTTGTCCCACGTTGTCCCACGTTGTCCCACGTTGTCCCACGTTGTCCCACGGTGTCCAACGGTGTCCAACGATGTCCCACGTTGTCCCACGTTGTCCCACGTTGTCCCACGTTGTCCCACGATGTCCCACGTTGTCCCACGTTGTCCCACGTTGTCCCACGTTGTCCCACGTTGTCCCACGTTGTCCCACGTTGTCCCACGTTGTCCCACGTTGTCCCACGGTGTCCAACGATGTCCAACGGTGTCCAGCGATGTCCAACGGTGTCCCACGTTGTCCCACGTTTTCCCACGTTGTCCCACGTTGTCCCACGGTGTCCAACGATGTCCAACGATGTCCAACGGTGTCCCACGTTGTCCCACGTTGTTCCATGGTTTCCCACGTTGTCCCACGTTGTCCCACGTTGTCCCACGTTGTCCCACGTTGTCCAACGGTGTCCAACGGTGTCCCACGGTGTCCAACGTTGTCCCACGTTGTCCCACGTTGTCCCACGTTGTCCCACGTTGTCCCACGTTGTCCCACGTTGTCCAACGATGTCCAACGGTGTCCCACGTTGTCCCACGTTGTCCCACGTTGTCCCACGTTGTCCCACGTTGTCCCACGTTGTCCCACGATGTCCCACGTTGTCCCACGTTGTCCCACGTTGTCCCACGTTGTCCCACATTGTCCCACGTTGTCCCACGTTGTCCCACATTGTCCCACGTTGTCCCACGTTGTCCGACGTTGTCCCACGTTGTCCCACGTTGTCCCACGTTGTCCCACGTTGTCCCACGGTGTCCAACGATGTCCAACGGTGTCCAACGGTGTCCAACGATGTCCCACGTTGTCCCACGTTGTCCCACGTTGTCCCACGGTGTCCAACGATGTCCAACGGTGTCCCACGTTGTCCCACGTTGTCCCACGTTGTCCCACGTTGTCCCACGTTGCCCCACGTTGTCCCACGTTGTCCCACGTTGTCCCACGTTGTCCCACGTTGTCCCACGGTGTCCAACGGTGTCCAACGGTGTCCAACGGTGTCCCACGTTGTCCCACGTTGTCCCACGTTGTCCCACGGTGTCCAACGATGTCCAACGGTGTCCCACGTTGTCCAACGGTGTCCCACGTTGTCCCACGTTGTCCCACGTTGTCCCTCGTTGTCCCACGTTGTCCCACGTTGTCCCTCGTTGTCCCACGTTGTCCCACGATGTCCCACGTTGTCCCACGTTGCCCCACGTTGTCCCACGTTGTCCCACGTTGTCCCACGTTGTCCCACGTTGTCCCACGTTGTCCCACGGTGTCCAACGATGTCCAACGGTGTCCAGCGATGTCCAACGGTGTCCCACGATGTCCAACGATGTCCAACGATGTCCAACGGTGTCCAACGGTGTCCCACGTTGTCCCACGTTGTCCCACGTTGTCCCACGGTGTCCAACGATGTCCAACGGTGTCCCACGTTGTCCAACGGTGTCCCACGTTGTCCCACGTTGTCCCACGTTGTCCCACGTTGTCCCACGTTGTCCCACGATGTCCCACGTTGTCCCACGTTGTCCCACGTTGTCCCACGTTGTCCCACGTTGTCCCACGTTGTCCCACGTTGTCCCACGTTGTCTCACGGTGTCCAACGATGTCCAACGGTGTCCAACGGTGTCCAACGGTGTCCCACGGTGTCCAACGGTGTCCCACGTTGTCCCACGTTGTCCCACGTTGTCCCACGTTGTCCCACGATGTCCCACGTTGTCCCACGTTGTCCCACGTTGTCCCACGTTGTCCCACGTTGTCCCACGTTGTCCCACGTTGTCCCACGTTGTCCCACGTTGTCCCACGGTGTCCAACGGTGTCCCACGATGTCCAACGGTGTCCCACGTTGTCCAACGGTGTCCCACGTTGTCCCACGTTGTCCCACGTTGTCCCACGTTGTCCCACGATGTCCCACGTTGTCCCACGATGTCCCACGTTGTCCCACGTTGTCCCACGTTGTCCCAAGTTGTCCCACGTTGTCCCACGTTGTCCCACGTTGTCCCACGTTGTCCCACGTTGTCCCACGTTGTCCCACGTTGTCCCACGGTGTCCAACGATGTCCAACGGTGTCCAACGGTGTCCCACGGTGTCCAACGGTGTCCCACGTTGTCCCACGTTGTCCCGCGTTGTCCCAAGTTGTCCCACGTTGTCCCACGTTGTTCCACGTTGTCCCACGTTGTCCCACGTTGTCCCACGGTGTCCAACGGTGTCCAACGATGTCCCACGTTGTCCCACGTTGTCCCAAGTTGTCCCACGTTGTCCCACGATGTCCCACGTTGTCCCACGTTGTCCCACGTTGTCCCACGTTGTCCCACGTTGTCCCACGTTGTCCAACGATGTCCAACGATGTCCAACGATGTCCAACGGTGTCCCACGATGTCCAACGATGTCCAACGATGTCCAACGGTGTCCAACGGTGTCCCACGTTGTCCCACGTTGTCCCACGTTGTCCCACGGTGTCCAACGATGTCCAACGGTGTCCCACGTTGTCCAACGGTGTCCCACGTTGTCCCACGTTGTCCCACGTTGTCCCACGTTGTCCCACGATGTCCCACGTTGTCCCACGTTGTCCCACGTTGTCCCAAGTTGTCCCACGTTGTCCCACGTTGTCCCACGTTGTCCCACGTTGTCCCACGTTGTCCCACGTTGTCCCACGTTGTCCCACGGTGTCCAACGATGTCCAACGATGTCCAACGGTGTCCCACGATGTCCAACGATGTCCAACGATGTCCAACGGTGTCCAACGGTGTCCCACGTTGTCCCACGTTGTCCCACGTTGTCCCACGGTGTCCCACGTTGTCCCACGTTGTCCCACGTTGTCCCACGTTGTCCCACGTTGTCCCACGGTGTCCAACGATGTCCAACGGTGTCCCACGTTGTCCCACGTTGTCCCACGTTGTCCCACGTTGTCCCACGTTGTCCCACGTTGTCCCACGTTGTCCCACGTTGTCCCACGTTGTCCCACGACGTCCCACGTTGTCCCACGTTGCCCCACGTTGTCCCACGGTGTCCAACGATGTCCAACGGTGTCCCACGTTGTCCCACGTTGTCCCACGTTGTCCCACGTTGTCCCACGTTGTCCCACGATGTCCCACGTTGTCCCACGTTGCCCCACGTTGTCCCACGTTGTCCCACGTTGTCCCACGTTGTCCCACGTTGTCCCACGTTGTCCCACGTTGTCCCACGGTGTCCAACGATGTCCAACGGTGTCCAACGGTGTCCCACGGTGTCCAACGGTGTCCCACGTTGTCCCACGTTGTCCCACGTTGTCCCACGTTGTCCCACGTTGTCCCACGTTGTCCCACGTTGTCCCACGTTGTCCAACGATGTCCAACGATGTCCAACGATGTCCAACGGTGTCCCACGATGTCCAACGATGTCCAACGATGTCCAACGGTGTCCAACGGTGTCCCACGTTGTCCCACGTTGTCCCACGTTGTCCCACGGTGTCCAACGATGTCCAACGGTGTCCCACGTTGTCCAACGGTGTCCCACGTTGTCCCACGTTGTCCCACGTTGTCCCACGTTGTCCCACGATGTCCCACGTTGTCCCACGTTGTCCCACGTTGTCCCACGTTGTCCCACGTTGTCCCACGTTGTCCCACGTTGTCCCACGTTGTCCCACGTTGTCCCACGTTGTCCCACGTTGTCCCACGTTGTCCCACGGTGTCCAACGATGTCCAACGGTGTCCAACGGTGTCCCACGGTGTCCAACGGTGTCCCACGTTGTCCCACGTTGTCCCGCGTTGTCCCACGTTGTCCCACGTTGTCCCACGTTGTCCCACGTTGTCCCACGTTGTCCCACGTTGTCCCACGGTGTCCAACGGTGTCCAACGATGTCCCACGTTGTCCCACGTTGTCCCACGTTGTCCCACGTTGTCCCACGTTGTCCCAAGTTGTCCCACGTTGTCCCACGTTGTCCCACGTTGTCCCACGTTGTCCCACGTTGTCCCACGTTGTCCCACGTTGTCCCACGTTGTCCCACGGTGTCCAACGATGTCCAACGGTGTCCAACGGTGTCCCACGGTGTCCAACGGTGTCCCACGTTGTCCCACGTTGTCCCGCGTTGTCCCACGTTGTCCCACGTTGTCCCACGTTGTCCCACGTTGTCCCACGTTGTCCCACGTTGTCCCACGGTGTCCAACGGTGTCCAACGATGTCCCACGTTGTCCCACGTTGTCCCACGTTGTCCCACGTTTTCCCACGATGTCCCACGTTGTCCCACGTTGTCCCACGTTGTCCCACGTTGTCCCACGTTGTCCCACGTTGTCCCACGTTGTCCCACGATGTCCCACGTTGTCCCACGTTGTCCCACGTTGTCCCACGTTGTCCCACGTTGTCCCACGTTGTCCCACGTTGTCCCACGTTGTCCCACGTTGTCCCACGTTGTCCCACGTTGTCCCACGATGTCCCACGTTGTCCCACGTTGCCCCACGTTGTCCCACGTTGTCCCACGTTGTCCCACGTTGTCCCACGTTGTCCCACGTTGTCCCACGGTGTCCAACGATGTCCAACGGTGTCCAGCGATGTCCCACGGTGTCCCACGGTGTCCAACGGTGTCCCACGTTGTCCCACGTTGTCCCGCGTTGTCCCACGTTGTCCCACGTTGTCCCACGTTGTCCCACGTTGTCCCACGTTGTCCCACGTTGTCCCACGGTGTCCAACGGTGTCCAACGATGTCCCACGTTGTCCCACGTTGTCCCACATTGTCCCACGTTGTCCCACGATGTCCCACGTTGTCCCACGTTGTCCCACGTTGTCCCACGTTGTCCCACGTTGTCCCACGTTGTCCCACGATGTCCCACGTTGTCCCACGTTGTCCCACGTTGTCCCACGTTGTCCCACGTTGTCCCACGTTGTCCCACGTTGTCCCACGTTGTCCCACGTTGTCCCACGTTGTCCCACGTTGTCCCACGATGTCCCACGTTGTCCCACGTTGCCCCACGTTGTCCCACGTTGTCCCACGTTGTCCCACGTTGTCCCACGTTGTCCCACGTTGTCCCACGGTGTCCAACGATGTCCAACGGTGTCCAGCGATGTCCCACGGTGTCCAACGGTGTCCCACGTTGTCCCACGTTGTCCCACGTTGTCCCACGTTGTCCCACGTTGTCCCACGTTGTCCAACGATGTCCAACGGTGTCCCACGTTGTCCCACGTTGTCCCACGTTGTCCCACGTTGTCCCACGTTGTCCCACGTTGTCCCACGTTGTCCCACGTTGTCCCTCGTTGTCCCACGTTGTCCCACGTTGTCCCACGTTGTCCCACGTTGTCCCACGGTGTCCAACGATGTCCAACGATGTCCAACGGTGTCCCACGATGTCCAACGATGTCCAACGATGTCCAACGGTGTCCAACGGTGTCCCACGTTGTCCCACGTTGTCCCACGTTGTCCCACGTTGTCCCACGTTGTCCCACGTTGTCCCACGTTGTCCCACGGTGTCCAACGATGTCCAACGGTGTCCAGCGATGTCCCACGTTGTCCCACGTTGTCCCACGTTGTCCCACGTTGTCCCACGTTGTCCCACGTTGTCCCACGTTGTCCCACGTTGTCCCACGGTGTCCAACGATGTCCAACGGTGTCCAACGGTGTCCCACGGTGTCCAACGGTGTCCCACGTTGTCCCACGTTGTCCCACGTTGTCCCACGTTGTCCCACGTTGTCCCACGTTGTCCAACGATGTCCAACGGTGTCCCACGTTGTCCCACGTTGTCCCACGTTGTCCCACGTTGTCCCACGTTGTCCCACGTTGTCCCACGTTGTCCCACGTTGTCCCACGTTGTCCCACGTTGTCCCACGTTGTCCCACGTTGTCCCACGGTGTCCAACGATGTCCAACGATGTCCAACGGTGTCCCACGATGTCCAACGATGTCCAACGATGTCCAACGGTGTCCAACGGTGTCCCACGTTGTCCCACGTTGTCCCACGTTGTCCCACGGTGTCCAACGGTGTCCCACGATGTCCACCGATGTCCAACGGTGTCCAACGGTGTCCAACGGTGTCCAACGGTGTCCCACGTTGTCCCACGTTGTCCCACGTTGTCCCACGTTGTCCCACGTTGTCCCACGTTGTCCCACGGTGTCCAACGGTGTCCAACGATGTCCAACGGTGTCCAACGGTGTCCCACGTTGTCCCACGTTGTCCCACGTTGTCCCACGGTGTCCAACGATGTCCAACGGTGTCCCACGTTGTCCCACGTTGTCCAACGATGTCCAACGGTGTCCCACGTTGTCCCACGTTGTCCCACGTTGTCCCACGTTGTCCCACGTTGTCCCACGTTGTCCCACGTTGTCCCACGGTGTCCAACGGTGTCCAACGATGTCCAACGGTGTCCAACGGTGTCCCACGTTGTCCCACGTTGTCCCACGTTGTCCCACAGTGTCCAACGATGTCCAACGGTGTCCCACGTTGTCCCACGTTGTCCAACGATGTCCAACGGTGTCCCACGTTGTCCCACGATGTCCCACGTTGTCCCACGTTGTCCCACGTTGTCCCACGTTGTCCCACGTTGTCCCACGTTGTCCCACGTTGTCCCACGTTGTCCCACGTTGTCCCACGTTGTCCCACGTTGTCCCACGGTGTCCAACGATGTCCAACGGTGTCCAGCGATGTCCAACCGTGTCCCACGTTGTCCCACGTTTTCCCACGTTGTCCCACGTTGTCCCACGGTGTCCAACGATGTCCTACGATGTCCAACGGTGTCCCACGTTGTCCCACGTTGTTCCATGGTTTCCCACGTTGTCCCACGTTGTCCCACGTTGTCCCACGTTGTCCCACGTTGTCCAACGGTGTCCAACGGTGTCCCACGGTGTCCAACGTTGTCCCACGTTGTCCCACGTTGTCGCACGTTGTCCCACGTTGTCCCACGTTGTCCCACGTTGTCCAACGATGTCCAACGGTGTCCCACGTTGTCCCACGTTGTCCCACGTTGTCCCACGTTGTCCCACGTTGTCCCACGTTGTCCCACGTTGTCCCACGATGTCCCACGTTGTGCCACGTTGTCCCACGTTGTCCCACGTTGTCCCACGTTGTCCCACGTTGTCCCACGTTGTCCCACATTGTCCCACGTTGTCCCACGTTGTCCGACGTTGTCCCACGTTGTCCCACGTTGTCCCACGTTGTCCCACGTTGTCCCACGGTGTCCAACGATGTCCAACGGTGTCCAACGGTGTCCAACGATGTCCCACGTTGTCCCACGTTGTCCCACGTTGTCCCACGGTGTCCAACGATGTCCAACGGTGTCCCACGTTGTCCCACGTTGTCCCACGTTGTCCCACGTTGTCCCACGTTGTCCCACGTTGTCCCACGGTGTCCAACGATGTCCAACGGTGTCCCACGTTGTCCCACGTTGTCCCACGTTGTCCCACGGTGTCCAACGATGTCCAACGGTGTCCCACGTTGTCCCACGGTGTCCAACGATGTCCAACGGTGTCCCACGTTGTCCCACGTTGTCCCACGTTGTCCCACGTTGTCCCACGTTGTCCCACGTTGTCCCACGTTGTCCCACGTTGTCCCTCGTTGTCCCACGTTGTCCCACGTTGTCCCACGTTGTCCCACGTTGTCCCACGTTGTCCCACGTTGTCCCACGTTGTCCCACGTTGTCCCACGTTGTCCCACGTTGTCCCACGTTGTCCCACGATGTCCCACGTTGTCCCACGTTGCCCCACGTTGTCCCACGGTGTCCAACGATGTCCAACGGTGTCCCACGTTGTCCCACGTTGTCCCACGTTGTCCCACGTTGTCCCACGTTGTCCCACGTTGTCCCTCGTTGTCCCACGTTGTCCCACGTTGTCCCACGTTGTCCCACGTTGTCCAACGATGTCCAACGGTGTCCCACGTTGTCCCACGTTGTCCCACGTTGTCCCACGTTGTCCCACGTTGTCCCACGTTGTCCCACGTTGTCCCACGATGTCCCACGTTGTCCCACGTTGTCCCACGTTGTCCCACGTTGTCCCACGTTGTCCCACGTTGTCCCACGTTGTCCCACATTGTCCCACGTTGTCCCACGTTGTCCGACGTTGTCCCACGTTGTCCCACGTTGTCCCACGTTGTCCCACGTTGTCCCACGGTGTCCAACGATGTCCAACGGTGTCCAACGGTGTCCAACGATGTCCCACGTTGTCCCACGTTGTCCCACGTTGTCCCACGTTGTCCCACGTTGTCCCACGTTGTCCCACGGTGTCCAACGATGTCCAACGGTGTCCAACGGTGTCCAACGATGTCCCACGTTGTCCCACGTTGTCCCACGTTGTCCCACGGTGTCCAACGATGTCCAACGGTGTCCCACGTTGTCCCACGTTGTCCCACGTTGTCCCACGTTGTCCCACGTTGTCCCACGTTGTCCCACGTTGTCCAACGGTGTCCCACGTTGTCCCACGTTGTCCCACGTTGTCCCACGGTGTCCCACGTTGTCCCACGTTGTCCCACGTTGTCCCACGTTGTCCCACGTTGTCCCACGTTGTCCCACGGTGTCCAACGATGTCCAACGGTGTCCCACGTTGTCCCACGTTGTCCCACGTTGTCCCACGTTGTCCCACGTTGTCCCACGTTGTCCCACGTTGTCCCACGTTGTCCCACGTTGTCCCACGATGTCCCACGTTGTCCCACGTTGCCCCACGTTGTCCCACGGTGTCCAACGATGTCCAACGGTGTCCCACGTTGTCCCACGTTGTCCCACGTTGTCCCACGTTGTCCCACGTTGTCCCACGATGTCCCACGTTGTCCCACGTTGCCCCACGTTGTCCCACGTTGTCCCACGTTGTCCCACGTTGTCCCACGTTGTCCCACGTTGTCCCACGGTGTCCAACGATGTCCAACGGTGTCCAACGATGTCCCACGTTGTCCCACGTTGTCCCACGTTGTCCCACGTTGTCCCACGTTGTCCCACGTTGTCCCACGTTGTCCCACGGTGTCCAACGATGTCCAACGGTGTCCAACGGTGTCCCACGGTGTCCAACGGTGTCCCACGTTGTCCCACGTTGTCCCACGTTGTCCCACGTTGTCCCACGTTGTCCCACGTTGTCCCACGTTGTCCCACGTTGTCCAACGATGTCCAACGATGTCCAACGATGTCCAACGGTGTCCCACGATGTCCAACGATGTCCAACGATGTCCAACGGTGTCCAACGGTGTCCCACGTTGTCCCACGTTGTCCCACGTTGTCCCACGGTGTCCAACGATGTCCAACGGTGTCCCACGGTGTCCCACGTTGTCCCACGTTGTCCCACGTTGTCCCACGGTGTCCAACGGTGTCCCACGATGTCCACCGATGTCCAACGGTGTCCAACGGTGTCCAACGGTGTCCAACGGTGTCCCACGTTGTCCCACGTTGTCCCACGTTGTCCCACGTTGTCCCACGTTGTCCCACGTTGCCCACGTTGTCCCACGTTGTCCCACGTTGTCCCTCGTTGTCCCACGTTGTCCCACGTTGTCCCACGTTGTCCCACGTTGTCCCACGGTGTCCAACGATGTCCAACGATGTCCAACGGTGTCCCACGATGTCCAACGATGTCCAACGATGTCCAACGGTGTCCAACGGTGTCCCACGTTGTCCCACGTTGTCCCACGTTGTCCCACGGTGTCCCACGTTGTCCCACGTTGTCCCACGTTGTCCCACGTTGTCCCACGTTGTCCCACGTTGTCCCACGTTGTCCCACGTTGTCCCACGATGTCCCACGTTGTCCCACGTTGCCCCACGTTGTCCCACGGTGTCCAACGATGTCCAACGGTGTCCCACGTTGTCCCACGTTGTCCCACGTTGTCCCACGTTGTCCCCCGTTGTCCCACGATGTCCCACGTTGTCCCACGTTGCCCCACGTTGTCCCACGTTGTCCCACGTTGTCCCACGTTGTCCCACGTTGTCCCACGTTGTCCCACGGTGTCCAACGATGTCCAACGGTGTCCAGCGATGTCCCACGTTGTCCCACGTTGTCCCACGTTGTCCCACGTTGTCCCACGTTGTCCCACGTTGTCCCACGTTGTCCCACGGTGTCCAACGATGTCCAACGGTGTCCAACGGTGTCCCACGTTGTCCAACGGTGTCCCACGTTGTCCCACGTTGTCCCACGTTGTCCCACGTTGTCCCACGTTGTCCCACGTTGTCCCACGTTGTCCCACGTTGTCCCACGTTGTCCCACGTTGTCCAACGATGTCCAACGATGTCCAACGATGTCCAACGGTGTCCCACGATGTCCAACGATGTCCAACGATGTCCAACGGTGTCCAACGGTGTCCCACGTTGTCCCACGTTGTCCCACGTTGTCCCACGGTGTCCAACGATGTCCAACGGTGTCCCACGGTGTCCCACGTTGTCCCACGTTGTCCCACGTTGTCCCACGGTGTCCAACGGTGTCCCACGATGTCCACCGATGTCCAACGGTGTCCAACGGTGTCCAACGGTGTCCAACGGTGTCCCACGTTGTCCCACGTTGTCCCACGTTGTCCCACGTTGTCCCACGTTGTCCCACGTTGTCCCACGGTGTCCAACGGTGTCCAACGATGTCCAACGGTGTCCAACGGTGTCCCACGTTGTCCCACGTTGTCCCACGTTGTCCCACGTTGTCCCACGTTGTCCCACGTTGTCCCACGGTGTCCAACGGTGTCCAACGATGTCCAACGGTGTCCAACGGTGTCCCACGTTGTCCCACGTTGTCCCACGTTGTCCCACGGTGTCCAACGATGTCCAACGGTGTCCCACGTTGTCCCACGTTGTCCAACGATGTCCAACGGTGTCCCACGTTGTCCCACGTTGTCCCACGTTGTCCCACGTTGTCCCACGTTGTCCCACGTTGTCCCACGTTGTCCCACGGTGTCCAACGGTGTCCAACGATGTCCAACGGTGTCCAACGGTGTCCCACGTTGTCCCACGTTGTCCCACGTTGTCCCACGGTGTCCAACGATGTCCAACGGTGTCCCACGTTGTCCCACGTTGTCCCACGTTGTCCCACGTTGTCCCACGGTGTCCAACGGTGTCCAACGATGTCCAACGGTGTCCAACGGTGTCCCACGTTGTCCCACGTTGTCCCACGTTGTCCAACGATGTCCAACGGTGTCCCACGTTGTCCCACGTTGTCCCACGTTGTCCCACGTTGTCCCACGTTGTCCCACGTTGTCCCACGTTGTCCCACGGTGTCCAACGGTGTCCAACGATGTCCAACGGTGTCCAACGGTGTCCCACGTTGTCCCACGTTGTCCCACGTTGTCCCACGGTGTCCAACGATGTCCAACGGTGTCCCACGTTGTCCCACGTTGTCCCACGTTGTCCCACGTTGTCCCACGTTGTCCCACGTTGTCCCACGTTGTCCCACGTTGTCCCACGGTGTCCAACGGTGTCCAACGATGTCCAACGGTGTCCAACGGTGTCCCACGTTGTCCCACGTTGTCCCACGGTGTCCAACGGTGTCCAACGATGTCCAACGGTGTCCAACGGTGTCCCACGTTGTCCCACGTTGTCCCACGTTGTCCCACGTTGTCCCACGTTGTCCCACGTTGTCCCACGGTGTCCAACGGTGTCCAACGATGTCCAACGGTGTCCAACGGTGTCCCACGTTGTCCCACGTTGTCCCACGTTGTCCCACGTTGTCCCACGTTGTCCCACGTTGTCCCACGGTGTCCAACGGTGTCCAACGATGTCCAACGGTGTCCAACGGTGTCCCACGTTGTCCCACGTTGTCCCACGTTGTCCCACGGTGTCCAACGATGTCCAACGGTGTCCCACGTTGTCCCACGTTGTCCAACGATGTCCAACGGTGTCCCACGTTGTCCCACGTTGTCCCACGTTGTCCCACGTTGTCCCACGTTGTCCCACGTTGTCCCACGTTGTCCCACGGTGTCCAACGGTGTCCAACGATGTCCAACGGTGTCCAACGGTGTCCCACGTTGTCCCACGTTGTCCCACGTTGTCCCACGGTGTCCAACGATGTCCAACGGTGTCCCACGTTGTCCCACGTTGTCCAACTTTGTCCAACGGTGTCCCACGTTGTCCCACGATGTCCCACGTTGTCCCACGTTGTCCCACGTTGTCCCACGTTGTCCCACGTTGTCCCACGTTGTCCCACGTTGTCCCACGTTGTCCCACGTTGTCCCACGGTGTCCAACGATGTCCAACGGTGTCCAGCGATGTCCAACGGTGTCCCACGTTGTCCCACGTTTTCCCACGTTGTCCCACGTTGTCCCACGGTGTCCAACGATGTCCAACGATGTCCAACGGTGTCCCACGTTGTCCCACGTTGTTCCATGGTTTCCCACGTTGTCCCACGTTGTCCCACGTTGTCCCACGTTGTCCAACGGTGTCCAACGGTGTCCCACGGTGTCCAACGTTGTCCCACGTTGTCCCACGTTGTCCCACGTTGTCCCACGTTGTCCCACGTTGTCCCACGTTGTCCAACGATGTCCAACGGTGTCCCACGTTGTCCCACGTTGTCCCACGTTGTCCCACGTTGTCCCACGTTGTCCCACGTTGTCCCACGTTGTCCCACGATGTCCCACGTTGTCCCACGTTGTCCCACGTTGTCCCACGTTGTCCCACGTTGTCCCACGTTGTCCCACGTTGTCCCACATTGTCCCACGTTGTCCCACGGTGTCCAACGATGTCCAACGGTGTCCAACGGTGTCCAACGATGTCCCACGTTGTCCCACGTTGTCCCACGTTGTCCCACGGTGTCCAACGGTGTCCCACGTTGTCCCACGTTGTCCCACGTTGTCCCACGTTGTCCCACGTTGTCCCACGTTGTCCCACGTTGTCCCACGTTGTCCCACGTTGTCCCACGTTGTCCCACGGTGTCCAACGGTGTCCAACGGTGTCCAACGGTGTCCCACGTTGTCCCACGTTGTCCCACGTTGTCCCACGGTGTCCAACGATGTCCAACGGTGTCCCACGTTGTCCCACGTTGTCCCACGTTGTCCCTCGTTGTCCCACGTTGTCCCACGATGTCCCACGTTGTCCCACGTTGCCCCACGTTGTCCCACGTTGTCCCACGTTGTCCCACGTTGTCCCACGTTGTCCCACGGTGTCCAACGATGTCCAACGGTGTCCAGCGATGTCCAACGGTGTCCCACGATGTCCAACGATGTCCAACGATGTCCAACGGTGTCCAACGGTGTCCCACGTTGTCCCACGTTGTCCCACGTTGTCCCACGGTGTCCAACGATGTCCAACGGTGTCCCACGTTGTCCAACGGTGTCCCACGTTGTCCCACGTTGTCCCACGTTGTCCCACGTTGTCCCACGTTGTCCCACGATGTCCCACGTTGTCCCACGTTGTCCCACGTTGTCCCACGTTGTCCCACGTTGTCCCACGTTGTCCCACGTTGTCCCACGTTGTCTCACGGTGTCCAACGATGTCCAACGGTGTCCAACGGTGTCCCACGGTGTCCCACGTTGTCCCACGTTGTCCCACGTTGTCCCACGGTGTCCAACGGTGTCCAACGATGTCCAACGGTGTCCAACGGTGTCCCACGTTGTCCCACGGTGTCCCACGTTGTCCCACGTTGTCCCACGTTGTCCCACGGTGTCCAACGATGTCCAACGGTGTCCCACGTTGTCCCACGTTGTCCCACGTTGTCCCTCGTTGTCCCACGTTGTCCCACGATGTCCCACGTTGTCCCACGTTGCCCCACGTTGTCCCACGTTGTCCCACGTTGTCCCACGTTGTCCCACGTTGTCCCACGTTGTCCCACGGTGTCCAACGATGTCCAACGATGTCCAGCGATGTCCAACGGTGTCCCACGATGTCCAACGATGTCCAACGATGTCCAACGGTGTCCAACGGTGTCCCACGTTGTCCCACGTTGTCCCACGTTGTCCCACGGTGTCCAACGATGTCCAACGGTGTCCCACGTTGTCCAACGGTGTCCCACGTTGTCCCACGTTGTCCCACGTTGTCCCACGTTGTCCCACGTTGTCCCACGATGTCCCACGTTGTCCCACGTTGTCCCACGTTGTCCCACGTTGTCCCACGTTGTCCCACGTTGTCCCACGTTGTCCCACGTTGTCTCACGGTGTCCAACGATGTCCAACGGTGTCCAACGGTGTCCCACGGTGTCCAACGGTGTCCCACGTTGTCCCACGTTGTCCCACGTTGTCCCACGTTGTCCCACGTTGTCCCACGTTGTCCAACGATGTCCAACGGTGTCCCACGTTGTCCCACGTTGTCCCACGTTGTCCCACGTTGTCCCACGTTGTCCCACGTTGTCCCACGTTATCCCACGTTGTCCCACGTTGTCCCACGTTGTCCCACGTTGTCCCACGTTGTCCCACGGTGTCCAACGATGTCCAACGATGTCCAACGGTGTCCCACGATGTCCAACGATGTCCAACGATGTCCAACGGTGTCCAACGGTGTCCCACGTTGTCCCACGTTGTCCCGCGTTGTCCCACGGTGTCCAACGATGTCCAACGGTGTCCCACGTTGTCCAACGGTGTGCCACGTTGTCCCACGTTGTCCCACGTTGTCCCACGTTGTCCCACGATGTCCCACGTTGTCCCACGTTGTCCCACGTTGTCCCAAGTTGTCCCACGTTGTCCCACGTTGTCCCACGTTGTCCCACGTTGTCCCACGTTGTCCCACGTTGTCCCACGTTGTCCCACGGTGTCCAACGATGTCCAACGGTGTCCAACGGTGTCCCACGGTGTCCAACGGTGTCCCACGTTGTCCCACGTTGTCCCGCGTTGTCCCACGTTGTCCCACGTTGTCCCACGTTGTCCCACGTTGTCCCACGTTGTCCCACGTTGTCCCACGGTGTCCAACGGTGTCCAACGATGTCCCACGTTGTCCCACGTTGTCCCACGTTGTCCCACGTTGTCCCACGATGTCCCACTTTGTCCCACGTTGTCCCACGTTGTCCCACGTTGTCCCACGTTGTCCCACGTTGTCCAACGATGTCCAACGATGTCCAACGATGTCCAACGGTGTCCCACGATGTCCAACGATGTCCAACGATGTCCAACGGTGTCCAACGGTGTCCCACGTTGTCCCACGTTGTCCCACGTTGTCCCACGGTGTCCAACGATGTCCAACGGTGTCCCACGTTGTCCAACGGTGTCCCACGTTGTCCCACGTTGTCCCACGTTGTCCCACGTTGTCCCACGTTGTCCCACGGTGTCCAACGATGTCCAACGGTGTCCCACGTTGTCCCACGTTGTCCCACGTTGTCCCACGTTGTCCCACGTTGTCCCACGTTGTCCCACGTTGTCCCACGTTGTCCCACGTTGTCCCACGATGTCCCACGTTGTCCCACGTTGCCCCACGTTGTCCCACGGTGTCCAACGATGTCCAACGGTGTCCCACGTTGTCCCACGGTGTCCAACGGTGTCCCACGTTGTCCCACGTTGTCCCACGATGTCCCACGTTGTCCCACGTTGTCCCACGTTGTCCCACGTTGTCCCACGTTGTCCCACGTTGTCCCACGGTGTCCCACGTTGTCCCACGTTGTCCCACGTTGTCCCACGTTGTCCCACGGTGTCCAACGATGTCCAACGGTGTCCCACGTTGTCCCACGTTGTCCCACGTTGTCCCACGTTGTCCCACGTTGTCCCACCTTGTCCCACGTTGTCCCACCTTGTCCCACGATGTCCCACGTTGTCCCACGTTGCCCCACGTTGTCCCACGGTGTCCAACGATGTCCAACGGTGTCCCACGTTGTCCCACGTTGTCCCACGTTGTCCCACGTTGTCCCACGTTGTCCCACGATGTCCCACGTTGTCCCACGTTGCCCCACGTTGTCCCACGTTGTCCCACGATGTCCCACGTTGTCCCACGTTGTCCCACGTTGTCCCACGTTGTCCTACGTTGTCCCACGTTGTCCCACGTTGTCCCACGATGTCCCACGTTGTCCCACGTTGTCCCACGTTGTCCCACGTTGTCCCACGTTGTCCCACGTTGTCCCACGGTGTCCCACGTTGTCCCACGTTGTCCCACGATGTCCCACGTTGTCCCACGTTGCCCCACGTTGTCCCACGTTGTCCCACGTTGTCCCACGTTGTCCCACGGTGTCCCACGTTGTCCCACGTTGTCCCACGATGTCCCACGTTGTCCCACGTTGCCCCACGTTGTCCCACGTTGTCCCACGTTGTCCCACGTTGTCCCACGTTGTCCCACGTTGTCCCACGGTGTCCAACGATGTCCAACGGTGTCCAACGGTGTCCAACGGTGTCCCACGTTGTCCCACGTTGTCCCACGTTGTCCCACGGTGTCCAACGATGTCCAACGGTGTCCCACGTTGTCCCACGTTGTCCAACGATGTCCAACGGTGTCCCACGTTGTCCCACGTTGTCCCACGTTGTCCCACGTTGTCCCACGTTGTCCCACGTTGTCCCACGTTGTCCCACGGTGTCCAACGGTGTCCAACGATGTCCAACGGTGTCCAACGGTGTCCCACGTTGTCCCACGTTGTCCCACGTTGTCCCACGGTGTCCAACGATGTCCAACGGTGTCCCACGTTGTCCCACGTTGTCCAACGATGTCCAACGGTGTCCCACGTTGTCCCACGTTGTCCCACGTTGTCCCACGTTGTCCCACGTTGTCCCACGTTGTCCCACGTTGTCCCACGGTGTCCAACGATGTCCAACGGTGTCCAGCGATGTCCCACGTTGTCCCACGTTGTCCCACGTTGTCCCACGTTGTCCCACGTTGTCCCACGTTGTCCAACGATGTCCAACGGTGTCCAACGGTGTCCCACGTTGTCCCACGTTGTCCCACGTTGTCCCACGGTGTCCAACGGTGTCCCACGATGTCCACCGATGTCCAACGGTGTCCAACGGTGTCCAACGGTGTCCAACGGTGTCCCACGTTGTCCCACGTTGTCCCACGTTGTCCCACGTTGTCCCACGTTGTCCCACGTTGTCCCACGGTGTCCAACGGTGTCCAACGATGTCCAACGGTGTCCAACGGTGTCCCACGTTGTCCCACGTTGTCCCACGTTGTCCCACGGTGTCCAACGATGTCCAACGGTGTCCCACGTTGTCCCACGTTGTCCAACGATGTCCAACGGTGTCCCACGTTGTCCCACGTTGTCCCACGTTGTCCCACGTTGTCCCACGTTGTCCCACGTTGTCCCACGTTGTCCCACGGTGTCCAACGATGTCCAACGGTGTCCAGCGATGTCCAACGGTGTCCCACGATGTCCAACGATGTCCAACGATGTCCAACGGTGTCCAACGGTGTCCCACGTTGTCCCACGTTGTCCCACGTTGTCCCACGGTGTCCAACGATGTCCAACGGTGTCCCACGTTGTCCAACGGTGTCCCACGTTGTCCCACGTTGTCCCACGTTGTCCCACGTTGTCCCACGTTGTCCCACGATGTCCCACGTTGTCCCACGTTGTCCCACGTTGTCCCACGTTGTCCCACGTTGTCCCACGTTGTCCCACGTTGTCCCACGTTGTCCCACGGTGTCCAACGATGTCCAACGGTGTCCAACGGTGTCCCACGGTGTCCAACGGTGTCCCACGTTGTCCCACGTTGTCCCACGTTGTCCCACGTTGTCCCACGTTGTCCAACGGTGTCCAACGGTGTCCCACGTTGTCCCACGTTGTCCCACGTTGTCCCACGTTGTCCCACGTTGTCCCACGTTGTCCCACGTTGTCCCACGTTGTCCCACGTTGTCCCACGTTGTCCCACGTTGTCCCACGTTGTCCAACGATGTCCAACGGTGTCCCACGTTGTCCCACGTTGTCCCACGTTGTCCCACGTTGTCCCACGTTGTCCCACGTTGTCCCACGTTGTCCCACGTTGTCCCACGTTGTCCCACGTTGTCCCACGTTGTCCCACGTTGTCCCACGTTGTCCCACGTTGTCCCACGGTGTCCAACGATGTCCAACGATGTCCAACGGTGTCCCACGATGTCCAACGATGTCCAACGATGTCCAACGGTGTCCAACGGTGTCCCACGTTGTCCCACGTTGTCCCGCGTTGTCCCACGGTGTCCAACGATGTCCAACGGTGTCCCACGTTGTCCAACGATGTCCAACGGTGTCCCACGTTGTCCAACGGTGTCCCACGTTGTCCCACGTTGTCCCACGTTGTCCCACGTTGTCCCACGATGTCCCACGTTGTCCCACGTTGTCCCACGTTGTCCCAAGTTGTCCCACGTTGTCCCACGTTGTCCCACGTTGTCCCACGTTGTCCCACGTTGTCCCACGTTGTCCCACGTTGTCCCACGTTGTCCCACGGTGTCCAACGATGTCCAACGGTGTCCAAAGGTGTCCCACGGTGTCCAACGGTGTCCCACGTTGTCCCACGTTGTCCCGCGTTGTCCCACGTTGTCCCACGTTGTCCCACGTTGTCCCACGTTGTCCCACGTTGTCCCACGTTGTCCCACGGTGTCCAACGGTGTCCCACGATGTCCCACGTTGTCCCACGTTGTCCCACGTTGTCCCACGTTGTCCCACGTTGTCCCACGTTGTCCCACGTTGTCCCACGTTGTCCCACGTTGTCCCACGTTGTCCCACGTTGTCCCACGATGTCCCACGTTGTCCCACGTTGCCCCACGTTGTCCCACGGTGTCCAACGATGTCCAACGGTGTCCCACGTTGTCCCACGTTGTCCCACGTTGTCCCACGTTGTCCCACGTTGTCCCACGATGTCCCACGTTGTCCCACGTTGCCCCACGTTGTCCCACGTTGTCCCACGTTGTCCCACGTTGTCCCACGTTGTCCCACGTTGTCCCACGTTGTCCCACGGTGTCCAACGATGTCCAACGGTGTCCAACGGTGTCCCACGGTGTCTAACGGTGTCCCACGTTGTCCCACGTTGTCCCACGTTGTCCCACGTTGTCCCACGTTGTCCCACGTTGTCCAACGATGTCCAACGGTGTCCCACGTTGTCCCACGTTGTCCCACGTTGTCCCACGTTGTCCCACGTTGTCCCACGTTGTCCCACGTTGTCCCACGTTGTCCCACGTTGTCCCACGTTGTCCCACGTTGTCCCACGTTGTCCCACGGTGTCCAACGATGTCCAACGATGTCCAACGGTGACCCACGATGTCCAACGATGTCCAACGATGTCCAACGGTGTCCAACGGTTTCCCACGTTGTCCCACGTTGTCCCACGTTGTCCCACGGTGTCCAACGATGTCCAACGGTGTCCCACGTTGTCCAACGGTGTCCCACGTTGTCCCACGTTGTCCCACGTTGTCCCACGTTGTCCCACGGTGTCCAACGATGTCCAACGGTGTCCAACGGTGTCCAACGGTGTCCCACGTTGTCCCACGTTGTCCCACGTTGTCCCACGGTGTCCAACGATGTCCAACGGTGTCCCACGTTGTCCCACGTTGTCCAACGATGTCCAACGGTGTCCCACGTTGTCCCACGTTGTCCCACGTTGTCCCACGTTGTCCCACGTTGTCCCACGTTGTCCCACGTTGTCCCACGGTGTCCAACGGTGTCCAACGATGTCCAACGGTGTCCAACGGTGTCCCACGTTGTCCCACGTTGTCCCACGTTGTCCCACGGTGTCCAACGATGTCCAACGGTGTCCCACGTTGTCCCACGTTGTCCAACGATGTCCAACGGTGTCCCACGTTGTCCCACGTTGTCCCACGTTGTCCCACGTTGTCCCACGTTGTCCCACGTTGTCCCACGTTGTCCCACGGTGTCCAACGATGTCCAACGGTGTCCAGCGATGTCCCACGTTGTCCCACGTTGTCCCACGTTGTCCCACGTTGTCCCACGTTGTCCCACGTTGTCCAACGATGTCCAACGGTGTCCAACGGTGTCCCACGTTGTCCCACGTTGTCCCACGTTGTCCCACGGTGTCCAACGGTGTCCCACGATGTCCACCGATGTCCAACGGTGTCCAACGGTGTCCAACGGTGTCCAACGGTGTCCCACGTTGTCCCACGTTGTCCCACGTTGTCCCACGTTGTCCCACGTTGTCCCACGTTGTCCCACGGTGTCCAACGATGTCCAACGATGTCCAACGGTGTCCAACGGTGTCCCACGTTGTCCCACGTTGTCCCACGTTGTCCCACGGTGTCCAACGATGTCCAACGGTGTCCCACGTTGTCCCACGTTGTCCAACGATGTCCAACGGTGTCCCACGTTGTCCCACGTTGTCCCACGTTGTCCCACGTTGTCCCACGTTGTCCCACGTTGTCCCACGTTGTCCCACGGTGTCCAACGATGTCCAACGGTGTCCAGCGATGTCCAACGGTGTCCCACGATGTCCAACGATGTCCAACGATGTCCAACGGTGTCCAACGGTGTCCCACGTTGTCCCACGTTGTCCCACGTTGTCCCACGGTGTCCAACGATGTCCAACGGTGTCCCACGTTGTCCAACGGTGTCCCACGTTGTCCCACGTTGTCCCACGTTGTCCCACGTTGTCCCACGTTGTCCCACGATGTCCCACGTTGTCCCACGTTGTCCCACGTTGTCCCACGTTGTCCCACGTTGTCCCACGTTGTCCCACGTTGTCCCACGTTGTCCCACGGTGTCCAACGATGTCCAACGGTGTCCAACGGTGTCCCACGGTGTCCAACGGTGTCCCACGTTGTCCCACGTTGTCCCACGTTGTCCCACGTTGTCCCACGTTGTCCAACGGTGTCCAACGGTGTCCCACGTTGTCCCACGTTGTCCCACGTTGTCCCACGTTGTCCCACGTTGTCCCACGTTGTCCCACGTTGTCCCACGTTGTCCCACGTTGTCCCACGTTGTCCCACGTTGTCCCACGTTGTCCAACGATGTCCAACGGTGTCCCACGTTGTCCCACGTTGTCCCACGTTGTCCCACGTTGTCCCACGTTGTCCCACGTTGTCCCACGTTGTCCCACGTTGTCCCACGTTGTCCCACGTTGTCCCACGTTGTCCCACGTTGTCCCACGTTGTCCCACGTTGTCCCACGGTGTCCAACGATGTCCAACGATGTCCAACGGTGTCCCACGATGTCCAACGATGTCCAACGATGTCCAACGGTGTCCAACGGTGTCCCACGTTGTCCCACGTTGTCCCGCGTTGTCCCACGGTGTCCAACGATGTCCAACGGTGTCCCACGTTGTCCAACGATGTCCAACGGTGTCCCACGTTGTCCAACGGTGTCCCACGTTGTCCCACGTTGTCCCACGTTGTCCCACGTTGTCCCACGATGTCCCACGTTGTCCCACGTTGTCCCACGTTGTCCCAAGTTGTCCCACGTTGTCCCACGTTGTCCCACGTTGTCCCACGTTGTCCCACGTTGTCCCACGTTGTCCCACGTTGTCCCACGTTGTCCCACGGTGTCCAACGATGTCCAACGGTGTCCAAAGGTGTCCCACGGTGTCCAACGGTGTCCCACGTTGTCCCACGTTGTCCCGCGTTGTCCCACGTTGTCCCACGTTGTCCCACGTTGTCCCACGTTGTCCCACGTTGTCCCACGTTGTCCCACGGTGTCCAACGGTGTCCAACGATGTCCCACGTTGTCCCACGTTGTCCCACGTTGTCCCACGTTGTCCCACGATGTCCCACGTTGTCCCACGTTGTCCCACGTTGTCCCACGTTGTCCCACGTTGTCCCACGTTGTCCCACGATGTCCCACGTTGTCCCACGTTGCCCCACGTTGTCCCACGGTGTCCAACGATGTCCAACGGTGTCCCACGTTGTCCCACGTTGTCCCACGTTGTCCCACGTTGTCCCACGTTGTCCCACGATGTCCCACGTTGTCCCACGTTGCCCCACGTTGTCCCACGTTGTCCCACGTTGTCCCACGTTGTCCCACGTTGTCCCACGTTGTCCCACGTTGTCCCACGGTGTCCAACGATGTCCAACGGTGTCCAACGGTGTCCCACGGTGTCTAACGGTGTCCCACGTTGTCCCACGTTGTCCCACGTTGTCCCACGTTGTCCCACGTTGTCCCACGTTGTCCAACGATGTCCAACGGTGTCCCACGTTGTCCCACGTTGTCCCACGTTGTCCCACGTTGTCCCACGTTGTCCCACGTTGTCCCACGTTGTCCCACGTTGTCCCACGTTGTCCCACGTTGTCCCACGTTGTCCCACGTTGTCCCACGGTGTCCAACGATGTCCAACGATGTCCAACGGTGACCCACGATGTCCAACGATGTCCAACGATGTCCAACGGTGTCCAACGGTTTCCCACGTTGTCCCACGTTGTCCCACGTTGTCCCACGGTGTCCAACGATGTCCAACGGTGTCCCACGTTGTCCAACGGTGTCCCACGTTGTCCCACGTTGTCCCACGTTGTCCCACGTTGTCCCACGATGTCCCACGTTGTCCCACGTTGTCCCACGTTGTCCCAAGTTGTCCCACGTTGTCCCACGTTGTCCCACGTTGTCCAACGGTGTCCAACGATGTCCCACGTTGTCCAACGGTGTCCCACGTTGTCCCACGTTGTCCCACGTTGTCCCACGTTGTCCCACGTTGTCCCACGATGTCCCACGTTGTCCCACGTTGTCCCACGTTGTCCCAAGTTGTCCCACGTTGTCCCACGTTGTCCCACGTTGTCCCACGTTGTCCCACGTTGTCCCACGTTGTCCCACGTTGTCCCACGGTGTCCCACGTTGTCCCACGGTGTCCAACGGTGTCCCACGTTGTCCCACGTTGTCCCACGTTGTCCCACGTTGTCCCACGTTGTCCCACGTTGTCCCACGTTGTCCCACGATGTCCCACGTTGTCCCACGTTGTCCCACGTTGTCCCACGTTGTCCCACGTTGTCCCACGTTGTCCCACGTTGTCCCACGTTGTCCCACGTTGTCCCACGTTGTCCCACGGTGTCCAACGATGTCCAACGGTGTCCAGCGATGTCCAACGGTGTCCCACGTTGTCCCACGTTTTCCCACGTTGTCCCACGTTGTCCCACGGTGTCCAACGATGTCCAACGATGTCCAACGGAGTCCCACGTTGTCCCACGTTGTCCCACGGTGTCCCACGTTGTCCCACGTTGTCCCACGTGGTCCCACGTTGTCCCACGTTGTCCCACGTTGTCCCACGTTGTCCCACGTTGTCCCACGTTGTCCCACGTTGTCCCACGTTGTCCCACGTTGTCCCACGTTGTCCCACGTTGTCCCACGTTGTCCCACGTTGTCCCACGTTGTCCCACGTTGTCCCACGTTGTCCAACGATGTCCAACGGTGTCCCACGTTGTCCCACGTTGTCCCACGTTGTCCCACGTTGTCCCACGTTGTCCCACGTTGTCCAACGATGTCCAACGGTGTCCCACGTTGTCCCACGTTGTTCCATGGTTTCCCACGTTGTCCCACGTTGTCCCACGTTGTCCCACAGTGTCCAACGATGTCCAACGGTGTCCAACGGTGTCCAACGGTGTCCAACGGTGTCCCACGTTGTCCCACGTTGTCCAACGGTGTCCAACGGTGTCCAACGGTGTCCCAAGTTGTCCCACGTTGTCCCACGTTGTCCCACGGTGTCCCACGGTGTCCAACGATGTCCAACGGTGTCCAACGGTGTCCAACGGTGTCCAACGGTGTCCCACGTTGTCCCACGTTGTCCCACGTTGTCCCACGTTGTCCCACGGTGTCCAACGATGTCCAACGGTGTCCAACGGTGTCCAACGGTGTCCAACGGTGTCCCACGTTGTCCCACGTTGTCCCACGGTGTCCAACGGTGTCCCACGTTGTCCCACGTTGTCCCACGTTGTCCCACGTTGTCCCACGTTGTCCCACGTTGTCCCACGTTGTCCCACGTTGTCCCACGTTGTCCCACGTTGTCCCACGTTGTCCCACGTTGTCCCACGTTGTCCCACGTTGTCCCACGTTGTCCCACGTTGTCCCACGTTGTCCCACGTTGTCCCACGTTGTCCAACGATGTCCAACGGTGTCCCACGTTGTCCCACGTTGTCCCACGTTGTCCCCCGTTGTCCCACGTTGTCCCACGTTGTCCAACGATGTCCAACGGTGTCCCACGTTGTCCCACGTTGTTCCATGGTTTCCCACGTTGTCCCACGTTGTCCCACGTTGTCCCACGGTGTCCAACGATGTCCAACGGTGTCCAACGGTGTCCAACGGTGTCCAACGGTGTCCCACGTTGTCCCACGTTGTCCAACGGTGTCCAACGGTGTCCAACGGTGTCCAACGGTGTCCCAAGTTGTCCCACGTTGTCCCACGTTGTCCCACGGTGTCCAACGATGTCCAACGGTGTCCCACGTTGTCCCACGGTGTCCAACGATGTCCAACGGTGTCCCACGTTGTCCAACGGTGTCCCACGTTGTCCCACGTTGTCCCACGATGTCCCACGTTGTCCCACGTTGTCCCACGTTGTCCCACGTTGTCCCACGTTGTCCCACGTTGTCCCACGTGGTCCCACGTTGTCCCACGTTGTCCCACGGTGTCCAACGATGTCCAACGGTGTCCCACGTTGTCCAACGGTGTCCCACGTTGTCCCACGTTGTCCCACGTTGTCCCACGTTGTCCCACGATGTCCCACGTTGTCCCACGTTGTCCCACGTTGTCCCACGTTGTCCCACGGTGTCCAACGATGTCCAACGGTGTCCCACGTTGTCCAACGGTGTCCCACGTTGTCCCACGTTGTCCCACGTTGTCCCACGTTGTCCCACGATGTCCCACGTTGTCCCACGTTGTCCCACGTTGTCCCAAGTTGTCCCACGTTGTTCCACGTTGTCCCACGTTGTCCCACGTTGTCCCACGTTGTCCCACGTTGTCCCACGTTGTCCCACGGTGTCCAACGATGTCCAACGGTGTCCAACGGTGTCCCACGGTGTCCAACGGTGTCCCACGTTGTACCACGTTGTCCCGCGTTGTCCCACGTTGTCCCACGTTGTCCCACGTTGTCCCACGTTGTCCCACGTTGTCCCACGTTGTCCCACGGTGTCCAACGGTGTCCCACGTTGTCCAACGGTGTCCCACGTTGTCCCACGTTGTCCAACGGTGTCCAACGGTGTCCCACGGTGTCCCACGTTGTCCCACGATGTCCCACGTTGTCCCACGTTGTCCCACGTTGTCCCACGTTGTCCCACGTGGTCCCACGTTGTCCCACGTTGTCCCACGGTGTCCAACGATGTCCAACGGTGTCCCACGTTGTCCAACGGTGTCCCACGTTGTCCCACGTTGTCCCACGTTGTCCCACGTTGTCCCACGTTGTCCCACGGTGTCCAACGGTGTCCAACGGTGTCCAACGGTGTCCCACGGTGTCCCACGTTGTCCCACGTTGTCCCACGTTGTCCCACGTTGTCCCACGTTGTCCCACGTTGTCCCACGTTGTCCCACGTTGTCCCACGTTGTCCCACGTTGTCCCACGTTGTCCCACGTTGTCCCACGTTGTCCCACGTTGTCCCACGATGTCCCACGTTGTCCCACGTTGTCCCACGTTGTCCCACGTTGTCCCACGTTGTCCCACGTTGTCCCACGTTGTCCCACGTTGTCCCACGTGGTCCCACGTTGTCCCACGTTGTCCCACGGTGTCCAACGATGTCCAACGGTGTCCAACGATGTCCAACGGTGTCCCACGTTGTCCAACGGTGTCCCACGTTGTCCCACGTTGTCCCACGTTGTCCCACGTTGTCCCACGTTGTCCCACGGTGTCCAACGATGTCCAACGGTGTCCAACGGTGTCCCACGGTGTCCAACGGTGTCCCACGTTGTCCCACGTTGTCCCACGTTGTCCCACGTTGTCCCACGTTGTCCCACGTTGTCCCACGTTGTCCCACGTTGTCCCACGTTGTCCCACGTTGTCCCACGTTGTCCCACGATGTCCCACGTTGTCCCACGTTGTCCCACGTTGTCCCACGATGTCCCACGTTGTCCCACGTTGTCCCACGTTGTCCCACGTTGTCCCACGTTGTCCCACGTTGTCCCACGTTGTCCCACGTTGTCCCACGTTGTCCCACGTTGTCCCACGTTGTCCCACGTTGTCCCACGGTGTCCAACGATGTCCAACGGTGTCCAACGGTGTCCCACGGTGTCCAACGGTGTCCCACGTTGTCCCACGTTGTCCCACGTTGTCCCACGTTGTCCCACGTTGTCCCACGTTGTCCCACGTTGTCCCACGTTGTCCCACGTTGTCCCACGTTGTCCCACGTTGTCCCACGTTGTCCCACGTTGTCCCACGTTGTCCCACGTTGTCCCACGTTGTCCAACGATGTCCAACGGTGTCCCACGTTGTCCCACGTTGTCCCACGTTGTCCCACGTTGTCCCACGTTGTCCCACGTTGTCCAACGATGTCCAACGGTGTCCCACGTTGTCCCACGTTGTTCCATGGTTTCCCACATTGTCCCACGTTGTCCCACGTTGTCCCACGGTGTCCAACGATGTCCAACGGTGTCCAACGGTGTCCAACGGTGTCCAACGGTGTCCCACGTTGTCCCACGTTGTCCAACGGTGTCCAACGGTGTCCAACGGTGTCCAACGGTGTCCCAAGTTGTCCCACGTTGTCCCACGTTGTCCCACGGTGTCCAACGATGTCCAACGGTGTCCCACGTTGTCCCACGGTGTCCAACGTTGTCCAACGGTGTCCCACGTTGTCCAACGGTGTCCCACGTTGTCCCACGTTGTCCCACGATGTCCCACGTTGTCCCACGTTGTCCCACGTTGTCCCACGTTGTCCCACGTTGTCCCACGTTGTCCCACGTGGTCCCACGTTGTCCCACGTTGTCCCACGGTGTCCAACGATGTCCAACGGTGTCCCACGTTGTCCAACGGTGTCCCACGTTGTCCCACGTTGTCCCACGTTGTCCCACGTTGTCCCACGATGTCCCACGTTGTCCCACGTTGTCCCACGTTGTCCCACGTTGTCCCACGTTGTCCCACGTTGTCCCACGGTGTCCAACGATGTCCAACGGCGTCCCACGTTGTCCAACGGTGTCCCACGTTGTCCCACGTTGTCCCACGTTGTCCCACGTTGTCCCACGTTGTCCCACGTTGTCCCACGTTGTCCCACGTTGTCCCAAGTTGTCCCACGTTGTCCCACGTTGTCCCACGTTGTCCCACGTTGTCCCACGTTGTCCCACGTTGTCCCACGTTGTCCCACGGTGTCCAACGATGTCCAACGGTGTCCAACGGTGTCCCACGGTGTCCAACGGTGTCCCACGTTGTACCACGTTGTCCCGCGTTGTCCCACGTTGTCCCACGTTGTCCCACGTTGTCCCACGGTGTCCAACGATGTCCAACGGCGTCCCACGTTGTCCAACGGTGTCCCACGTTGTCCCACGTTGTCCCACGTTGTCCCACGTTGTCCCACGATGTCCCACGTTGTCCCACGTTGTCCCACGTTGTCCCACGTTGTCCCACGATGTCCCACGTTGTCCCACGTTGTCCCACGTTGTCCCACGTTGTCCCACGTTGTCCCACGTTGTCCCACGGTGTCCAACGATGTCCAACGGCGTCCCACGTTGTCCAACGGTGTCCCACGTTGTCCCACGTTGTCCCACGTTGTCCCACGTTGTCCCACGATGTCCCACGTTGTCCCACGTTGTCCCACGTTGTCCCAAGTTGTCCCACGTTGTCCCACGTTGTCCCACGTTGTCCCACGTTGTCCCACGTTGTCCCACGTTGTCCCACGTTGTCCCACGGTGTCCAACGATGTCCAACGGTGTCCAACGGTGTCCCACGGTGTCCAACGGTGTCCCACGTTGTACCACGTTGTCCCGCGTTGTCCCACGTTGTCCCACGTTGTCCCACGTTGTCCCACGTTGTCCCACGTTGTCCCACGTTGTCCCACGGTGTCCAACGGTGTCCAACGATGTCCCACGTTGTCCAACGGTGTCCCACGTTGTCCCACGTTGTCCCACGTTGTCCCACGTTGTCCCACGATGTCCCACGTTGTCCCACGTTGTCCCACGTTGTCCCAAGTTGTCCCACGTTGTCCCACGTTGTCCCACGTTGTCCCACGTTGTCCCACGTTGTCCCACGTTGTCCACGGTGTCCAACGATGTCCAACGGTGTCCAACGGTGTCCAACGGTGTCCAACGATGTCCAACGGTGTCCCACGTTGTCCAACGGTGTCCCACGTTGTCCCACGTTGTCCCACGTTGTCCCACGTTGTCCCACGTTGTCCCACGGTGTCCAACGATGTCCAACGGTGTCCAACGGTGTCCCACGGTGTCCAACGGTGTCCCACGTTGTCCCACGTTGTCCCACGTTGTCCCACGTTGTCCCACGTTGTCCCACGTTGTCCCACGTTGTCCCACGTTGTCCCACGTTGTCCCACGTTGTCCCACGTTGTCCCACGATGTCCCACGTTGTCCCACGTTGTCCCACGTTGTCCCACGATGTCCCACGTTGTCCCACGTTGTCCCACGTTGTCCCACGTTGTCCCACGTTGTCCCACGTTGTCCCACGTTGTCCCACGTTGTCCCACGTTGTCCCACGTTGTCCCACGTTGTCCCACGTTGTCCCACGGTGTCCAACGATGTCCAACGGTGTCCAACGGTGTCCCACGGTGTCCAACGGTGTCCCACGTTGTCCCACGTTGTCCCACGTTGTCCCACGTTGTCCCACGTTGTCCCACGTTGTCCCACGTTGTCCCACGTTGTCCCACGTTGTCCCACGTTGTCCCACGTTGTCCCACGTTGTCCCACGTTGTCCCACGTTGTCCCACGTTGTCCCACGTTGTCCCACGTTGTCCAACGATGTCCAACGGTGTCCCACGTTGTCCCACGTTGTCCCACGTTGTCCCACGTTGTCCCACGTTGTCCCACGTTGTCCAACGATGTCCAACGGTGTCCCACGTTGTCCCACGTTGTTCCATGGTTTCCCACATTGTCCCACGTTGTCCCACGTTGTCCCACGGTGTCCAACGATGTCCAACGGTGTCCAACGGTGTCCAACGGTGTCCAACGGTGTCCCACGTTGTCCCACGTTGTCCAACGGTGTCCAACGGTGTCCAACGGTGTCCAACGGTGTCCCAAGTTGTCCCACGTTGTCCCACGTTGTCCCACGGTGTCCAACGATGTCCAACGGTGTCCCACGTTGTCCCACGGTGTCCAACGATGTCCAACGGTGTCCCACGTTGTCCAACGGTGTCCCACGTTGTCCCACGTTGTCCCACGATGTCCCACGTTGTCCCACGTTGTCCCACGTTGTCCCACGTTGTCCCACGTTGTCCCACGTTGTCCCACGTGGTCCCACGTTGTCCCACGTTGTCCCACGGTGTCCAACGATGTCCAACGGTGTCCCACGTTGTCCAACGGTGTCCCACGTTGTCCCACGTTGTCCCACGTTGTCCCACGTTGTCCCACGATGTCCCACGTTGTCCCACGTTGTCCCACGTTGTCCCACGTTGTCCCACGTTGTCCCACGTTGTCCCACGGTGTCCAACGATGTCCAACGGCGTCCCACGTTGTCCAACGGTGTCCCACGTTGTCCCACGTTGTCCCACGTTGTCCCACGTTGTCCCACGATGTCCCACGTTGTCCCACGTTGTCCCACGTTGTCCCAAGTTGTCCCACGTTGTCCCACGTTGTCCCACGTTGTCCCACGTTGTCCCACGTTGTCCCACGTTGTCCCACGTTGTCCCACGGTGTCCAACGATGTCCAACGGTGTCCAACGGTGTCCCACGGTGTCCAACGGTGTCCCACGTTGTACCACGTTGTCCCGCGTTGTCCCACGTTGTCCCACGTTGTCCCACGTTGTCCCACGGTGTCCAACGATGTCCAACGGCGTCCCACGTTGTCCAACGGTGTCCCACGTTGTCCCACGTTGTCCCACGTTGTCCCACGTTGTCCCACGATGTCCCACGTTGTCCCACGTTGTCCCACGTTGTCCCACGTTGTCCCACGATGTCCCACGTTGTCCCACGTTGTCCCACGTTGTCCCACGTTGTCCCACGTTGTCCCACGTTGTCCCACGGTGTCCAACGATGTCCAACGGCGTCCCACGTTGTCCAACGGTGTCCCACGTTGTCCCACGTTGTCCCACGTTGTCCCACGTTGTCCCACGTTGTCCCACGTTGTCCCACGTTGTCCCACGTTGTCCCACGTTGTCCCACGTTGTCCCACGTTGTCCCACGTTGTCCCACGTTGTCCCACGTTGTCCCACGTTGTCCCACGTTGTCCCACGGTGTCCAACGTTGTCCAACGGTGTCCAACGGTGTCCCACGGTGTCCAACGGTGTCCCACGTTGTACCACGTTGTCCCGCGTTGTCCCACGTTGTCCCACGTTGTCCCACGTTGTCCCACGTTGTCCCACGTTGTCCCACGTTGTCCCACGGTGTCCAACGGTGTCCAACGATGTCCCACGTTGTCCAACGGTGTCCCACGTTGTCCCACGTTGTCCCACGTTGTCCCACGTTGTCCCACGATGTCCCACGTTGTCCCACGTTGTCCCACGTTGTCCCAAGTTGTCCCACGTTGTCCCACGTTGTCCCACGTTGTCCCACGTTGTCCCACGTTGTCCCACGTTGTCCACGGTGTCCAACGATGTCCAACGGTGTCCAACGGTGTCCCACGGTGTCCAACGGTGTCCCACGTTGTCCCACGTTGTCCCGCGTTGTCCCACGTTGTCCCACGTTGTCCCACGTTGTCCCACGGTGTCCAACGGTGTCCAACGATGTCCCACGTTGTCCCACGTTGTCCCACGTTGTCCCACGTTGTCCCACGATGTCCCACGTTGTCCCACGTTGTCCCACGTTGTCCCACGTTGTCCCACGTTGTCCCACGTTGTCCCACGTTGTCCCACGTTGTCCCACGTTGTCCAACGATGGCCAACGGTGTCCCTCGTTGTCCCACGTTGTTCCATGGTTTCCCACGTTGTCCCACGTTGTCCCACGTTGTCCCACGTTGTCCCACGGTGTCCCACGGTGTCCAACGATGTCCAACGGTGTCCCACGTTGTCCCACGTTGTCCCACGATGTCCCACGTTGTCCCACGTTGTCCCACGTTGTCCCACGTTGTCCCACGTTGTCCCACGTTGTCCCACGTGGTCCCACGTTGTCCCACGTTGTCCCACGGTGTCCAACGATGTCCAACGGTGTCCCACGTTGTCCAACGGTGTCCCACGTTGTCCCACGTTGTCCCACGTTGTCCCACGTTGTCCCACGATGTCCCACGTTGTCCCACGTTGTCCCACGTTGTCCCACGTTGTCCCACGTTGTCCCACGTTGTCCCACGTTGTCCCACGTTGTCCCACGTTGTCCCACGTTGTCCCACGTTGTCCCACGGTGTCCAACGATGTCCAACGGTGTCCAACGGTGTCCCACGGTGTCCAACGGTGTCCCACGTTGTCCCACGTTGTCCCACGTTGTCCCACGTTGTCCCACGTTGTCCCACGTTGTCCCACGTTGTCCCACGTTGTCCCACGATGTCCCACGTTGTCCCACGTTGTCCCACGTTGTCCCACGTTGTCCCACGTTGTCCCACGTTGTCCCACGTTGTCCCACGTTTTCCCACGGTGTCCAACGATGTCCAACGGTGTCCAGCGATGTCCAACGGTGTCCAGCGATGTCCAACGGTGTCCCACGTTGTCCCACGTTTTCCCACGTTGTCCCACGTTGTCCCACGGTGTCCAACGATGTCCAACGATGTCCAACGGTGTCCCACGTTGTCCCACGTTGTTCCATGGTTTCCCACGTTGTCCCACGTTGTCCCACGTTGTCCCACGGTGTCCAACGATGTCCAACGGTGTCCAACGGTGTCCAACGGTGTCCAACGGTGTCCCACGTTGTCCCACGTTGTCCCACGTTGTCCCACGATGTCCCACGTTGTCCCACGTTGTCCCACGTTGTCCCACGTTGTCCCACGATGTCCCACGTTGTCCCACGTTGTCCCACGTTGTCCCACGTTGTCCCACGTTGTCCCACGTTGTCCCACGTTGTCCCACGTTGTCCAACGATGTCCAACGGTGTCCCACGTTGTCCCACGTTGTTCCATGGTTTCCCACGTTGTCCCACGTTGTCCCACGATGTCCCACGTTGTCCCACGTTGTCCCACGTTGTCCCACGTTGTCCCACGTTGTCCCACGTTGTCCCACGTTGTCCCACGTTGTCCCACGGTGTCCAACGATGTCCAACGGTGTCCAGCGATGTCCAACGGTGTCCCACGTTGTCCCACGTTTTCCCACGTTGTCCCACGTTTTCCCACGTTGTCCCACGTTGTCCCACGGTGTCCAACGATGTCCAACGATGTCCAACGGTGTCCCACGTTGTCCCACGTTGTTCCATGGTTTCCCACGTTGTCCCACGTTGTCCCACGTTGTCACACGGTGTCCAACGATGTCCAACGGTGTCCAACGGTGTCGAACGGTGTCCAACGGTGTCCCACGTTGTCCCACGTTGTCCCACGTTCTCCCACGATGTCCCACGTTGTCCCACGTTGTCCCACGTTGTCCCACGTTGTCCCACGTTGTCCCACGTTGTCCCACGTTGTCCCACGTTGTCCCACGTTGTCCCACGTTGTCCCACGGTGTCCAACGATGTCCAACGGTGTCCAACGGTGTCCCACGGTGTCCCACGTGGTCCCACGTTGTCCCACGTTGTCCCACGTTGTCCCACGTTGTCCCACGTTGTCCCACGTTGTCCCACGTTGTCCCACGTTGTCCCACGTTGTCCCACGTTGTCCCACGTTTTCCCACGTTGTCCCACGTTGTCCCACGGTGTCCCACGTTGTCCCACGTTGTCCCACGTTGTCCAACGATGTCCAACGGTGTCCCACGTTGTCCCACGTTGTCCTACGTTGTCCCACGTGGTCCCACGTTGTCCCACGTTGTCCCACGTTGTCCCACGTTGTCCCACGGTGTCCAACGGTGTCCCACGTTGTCCCACGTTGTCCCACGGTGTCCAACGATGTCCAACGGTGTCCAACGGTGTCCCACGGTGTCCCACGTTGTCCCACGTTGTCCCACGTTGTCCAACGGTGTCCCACGATGTCCAACGATGTCCAACGATGTCCAACGGTGTCCAACGGTGTCCCACGTTGTCCCACGTTGTCCCACGTTGTCCTACGTTGTCCCACGTTGTCCCACGTTGTCCCACGTTGTCCCACGTTGTCCCACGTTGTCCCACGGTGTCCAACGGTGTCCCACGTTGTCCCACGTTGTCCCACGGTGTCCAACGATGTCCAACGGTGTCCAACGGTGTCCCACGGTGTCCCACGTTGTCCCACGTTGTCCCACGTTGTCCAACGGTGTCCCACGATGTCCAACGATGTCCAACGATGTCCAGCGGTGTCCAACGGTGTCCCACGTTGTCCCACGTTGTCCCACGTTGTCCCACGGTGTCCAACGGTGTCCCACGATGTCCACCGATGTCCAACGGTGTCCAACGGTGTCCAACGGTGTCCAACGGTGTCCAACGATGTCCCACGTTGTCCCACGTTGTCCCACGTTGTCCCACGGTGTCCAACGATGTCCAACGGTGTCCCACGTTGTCCCACGTTGTCCCACGTTGTCCCACGTTGTCCCACGTTGTCCCACGTTGTCCCACGTTGTCCCATGTTGTCCCACGTTGTCCCACGTTGTCCCACGTTGTCCCACGTTGTCCCACGGTGTCCAACGGTTTCCAACGATGTCCAACGGTGTCCAACGGTGTCCCACGTTGTCCCACGTTGTCCCACGTTGTCCCACGGTGTCCAACGATGTCCAACGGTGTCCCACGTTGTCCCACGTTGTCCCACGTTGTCCCTCGTTGTCCCACGTTGTCCCACGATGTCCCACGTTGTCCCACGTTGCCCCACGTTGTCCCACGTTGTCCCACGTTGTCCCACGTTGTCCCACGTTGTCCCACGTTGTCCCACGGTGTCCAACGATGTCCAACGGTGTCCAGCGATGTCCAACGGTGTCCCACGATGTCCAACGATGTCCAACGATGTCCAACGGTGTCCAACGGTGTCCCACGTTGTCCCACGTTGTCCCACGTTGTCCCACGGTGTCCAACGATGTCCAACGGTGTCCCACGTTGTCCAACGGTGTCCCACGTTGTCCCACGTTGTCCCACGTTGTCCCACGTTGTCCCACGTTGTCCCACGATGTCCCACGTTGTCCCACGTTGTCCCACGTTGTCCCACGTTGTCCCACGTTGTCCCACGTTGTCCCACGTTGTCCCACGTTGTCCCACGGTGTCCAACGATGTGAAACGGTGTCCAACGGTGTTCCGCGGTGTCCAACGGTGTCCCACGTTGTCCCACGTTGTCCCACGTTGTCCCACGTTGTCCCACGGTGTCCAACGATGTCCAACGGTGTCCCACGTTGTCCAACGGTGTCCCACGTTGTCCCACGTTGTCCCACGTTGTCCCACGTTGTCCCACGTTGTCCCACGATGTCCCACGTTGTCCCACGTTGTCCCACGTTGTCCCACGTTGTCCAACGGTGTCCCACGTTGTCCCACGTTGTCCCACGTTGTCCCACGTTGTCCCACGTTGTCCCACGATGTCCCACGTTGTCCCACGTTGTCCCACGTTGTCCCACGGTGTCCAACGATGTCCAACGGTGTCCAACGGTGTCCCACGGTGTCCAACGGTGTCCCACGGTGTCCCACGTTGTCCCACGTTGTCCCACGTTGTCCAACGGTGTCCCACGATGTCCAACGATGTCCAACGATGTCCAACGGTGTCCAACGGTGTCCCACGTTGTCCCACGTTGTCCCACGTTGTCCCACGGTGTCCAACGGTGTCCCACGATGTCCACCGATGTCCAACGGTGTCCAACGGTGTCCAACGGTGTCCAACGGTGTCCCACGTTGTCCCACGTTGTCCCACGTTGTCCCACGTTGTCCCACGTTGTCCCACGTTGTCCCACGGTGTCCAACGGTGTCCAACGATGTCCAACGGTGTCCAACGTTGTCCCACGTTGTCCCACGTTGTCCCACGTTGTCCCACGGTGTCCAACGATGTCCAACGGTGTCCAGCGATGTCCAACGGTGTCCCACGTTGTCCCACGTTTTCCCACGTTGTCCCACGTTGTCCCACGGTGTCCAACGATGTCCAACGATGTCCAACGGTGTCCCACGTTGTCCCACGTTGTTCCATGGTTTCCCACGTTGTCCCACGTTGTCCCACGTTGTCCCACGTTGTCCCACGTTGTCCAACGGTGTCCAACGGTGTCCCACGGTGTCCAACGTTGTCCCACGTTGTCCCACGTTGTCCCACGTTGTCCCACGTTGTCCCGCGTTGTCCCACGTTGTCCAACGATGTCCAACGGTGTCCCACGTTGTCCCACGTTGTCCCACGTTGTCCCACGTTGTCCCACGTTGTCCCACGTTGTCCCACGTTGTCCCACGTTGTCCCACGTTGTCCCACGTTGTCCCACGTTGTCCCACGTTGTTCCATGGTTTCCCACGGTGTCCAACGGTGTCCAACGATGTCCAACGGTGTCCAACGTTGTCCCACGGTGTCCAACGGTGTCCAACGGTGTCCCACGGTGTCCAACGGTGTCCCACGTTGTCCCACGTTGTCCCACGTTGTCCCACGATGTCCCACGTTGTCCCACGTTGTCCCACGTTGTCCCACGGTGTCCAACGGTGTCCAACGTTGTCCCACGTTGTCCCACGTTGTCCCACGATGTCCCACGTTGTCCAACGATGTCCAACGGTGTCCCACGTTGTCCCACGTTGTCCTACGTTGTCCCACGTTGTCCCACGGTGTCCCACGTTGTCCCACGGTGTCCAACGATGTCCAACGGTGTCCAACGGTGTCCCACGGTGTCCCACGTTGTCCCACGTTGTCCCACGTTGTCCAACGGTGTCCCACGATGTCCAACGATGTCCAACGATGTCCAACGGTGTCCAACGGTGTCCCACGTTGTCCCACGTTGTCCCACGTTGTCCTACGTTGTCCCACGTTGTCCCACGTTGTCCCACGTTGTCCCACGTTGTCCCACGTTGTCCCACGGTGTCCAACGGTGTCCCACGTTGTCCCACGTTGTCCCACGGTGTCCAACGATGTCCAACGGTGTCCAACGGTGTCCCACGGTGTCCCACGTTGTCCCACGTTGTCCCACGTTGTCCAACGGTGTCCCACGATGTCCAACGATGTCCAACGATGTCCAGCGGTGTCCAACGGTGTCCCACGTTGTCCCACGTTGTCCCACGTTGTCCCACGGTGTCCAACGGTGTCCCACGATGTCCACCGATGTCCAACGGTGTCCAACGGTGTCCAACGGTGTCCAACGGTGTCCAACGATGTCCCACGTTGTCCCACGTTGTCCCACGTTGTCCCACGGTGTCCAACGATGTCCAACGGTGTCCCACGTTGTCCCACGTTGTCCCACGTTGTCCCACGTTGTCCCACGTTGTCCCACGTTGTCCCACGTTGTCCCACGTTGTCCCACGTTGTCCCACGTTGTCCCACGTTGTCCCAAGGTGTCCAACGGTTTCCAACGATGTCCAACGGTGTCCAACGGTGTCCCACGTTGTCCCACGTTGTCCCACGTTGTCCCACGGTGTCCAACGATGTCCAACGGTGTCCCACGTTGTCCCACGTTGTCCCACGTTGTCCCACGTTGTCCCACGTTGTCCCACGGTGTCCAACGATGTCCAACGGTGTCCCACGTTGTCCAACGGTGTCCCACGTTGTCCCACGTTGTCCCACGTTGTCCCACGTTGTCCCACGTTGTCCCACGATGTCCCACGTTGTCCCACGTTGTCCCACGTTGTCCCACGTTGTCCCACGTTGTCCCACGTTGTCCCACGTTGTCCCACGTTGTCCCACGGTGTCCAACGATGTGAAACGGTGTCCAACGGTGTTCCACGGTGTCCAACGGTGTCCCACGTTGTCCCACGTTGTCCCACGTTGTCCCACGTTGTCCCACGGTGTCCAACGATGTCCAACGGTGTCCCACGTTGTCCAACGGTGTCCCACGTTGTCCCACGTTGTCCCACGTTGTCCCACGTTGTCCCACGTTGTCCCACGATGTCCCACGTTGTCCCACGTTGTCGCACGTTGTCCCACGTTGTCCAACGGTGTCCCACGTTGTCCCACGTTGTCCCACGTTGTCCCACGTTGTCCCACGTTGTCCCACGATGTCCCACGTTGTCCCACGTTGTCCCACGTTGTCCCACGGTGTCCAACGATGTCCAACGGTGTCCAACGGTGTCCCACGGTGTCCAACGGTGTCCCACGGTGTCCCACGTTGTCCCACGTTGTCCCACGTTGTCCAACGGTGTCCCACGATGTCCAACGATGTCCAACGATGTCCAACGGTGTCCAACGGTGTCCCACGTTGTCCCACGTTGTCCCACGTTGTCCCACGGTGTCCAACGGTGTCCCACGATGTCCACCGATGTCCAACGGTGTCCAACGGTGTCCAACGGTGTCCAACGGTGTCCCACGTTGTCCCACGTTGTCCCACGTTGTCCCACGTTGTCCCACGTTGTCCCACGTTGTCCCACGGTGTCCAACGGTGTCCAACGATGTCCAACGGTGTCCAACGGTGTCCCACGTTGTCCCACGTTGTCCCACGTTGTCCCACGGTGTCCAACGATGTCCAACGGTGTCCAGCGATGTCCAACGGTGTCCCACGTTGTCCCACGTTTTCCCACGTTGTCCCACGTTGTCCCACGGTGTCCAACGATGTCCAACGATGTCCAACGGTGTCCCACGTTGTCCCACGTTGTTCCATGGTTTCCCACGTTGTCCCACGTTGTCCCACGTTGTCCCACGTTGTCCCACGTTGTCCAACGGTGTCCAACGGTGTCCCACGGTGTCCAACGTTGTCCCACGTTGTCCCACGTTGTCCCACGTTGTCCCACGTTGTCCCACGTTGTCCCACGTTGTCCAACGATGTCCAACGGTGTCCCACGTTGTCCCACGTTGTCCCACGTTGTCCCACGTTGTCCCACGTTGTCCCACGTTGTCCCACGTTGTCCCACGTTGTCCCACGTTGTCCCACGTTGTCCCACGTTGTCCCACGTTGTCCCACGTTGTCCCACGTTGTCCCACGTTGTCCCACGTTGTCCCACGTTGTCCCACGGTGTCCAACGGTGTCCAACGGTGTCCAACGGTGTCCAACGATGTCCGACGGTGTCCAACGTTGTCCCACGGTGTCCAACGGTGTCCAACGGTGTCCCACGGTGTCCAACGGTGTCCCACGTAGTCCCACGTTGTCCCACGTTGTCCCACGATGTCCCACGTTGTCCAACGATGTCCAACGGTGTCCCACGTTGGCCCACGTTGTCCTACGTTGTCCCACGTTGTCCCACGTTGTCCCACGATGTCCCACGTTGTCCAACGATGTCCAACGGTGTCCCACGTTGTCCCACGTTGTCCTACGTTGTCCCACGTTGTCCCACGTTGGCCCACGTTGTCCTACGTTGTCCCACGTTGTCCCACGTTGTCCCACGATGTCCCACGTTGTCCAACGATGTCCAACGTTGTCCCACGGTGTCCAACGGTGTCCAACGGTGTCCCACGGTGTCCAACGGTGTCCCACGTTGTCCCACGTTGTCCCACGTTGTCCCACGTTGTCCCACGTTGTCCCACGTTGTCCCACGTTGTTCCATGGTTTCCCACGTTGTCCCACGTTGTCCCACGTTGTCCCACGTTGTCCCACGTTGTCCCACGTGGTCCCACGGTGTCCAACGGTGTCCAACGATGTCCAACGGTGTCCAACGGTGTCCCACATTGTCCCACGTTGTCCCACGGTGTCCAACGATGCCCAACGGTGTCCCACGTTGTCCCACGTTGTCCCACGTTGTCCCACGTTGTCCCACGTTGTCCCACGTTGTCCCACGTTGTCCCACGTTGTCCCACGGTGTCCAACGGTGTCCAACGGTGTCCAACGATGTCCAACGGTGTCCAACGGTGTCCCACGGTGTCCAACGGTGTCCAACGGTGTCCCACGGTGTCCAACGGTGTCCCACGTTGTCCCACGTTGTCCCACGTTGTCCCACGTTGTCCCACGATGTCCCACGTTGTCCAACGATGTCCAACGGTGTCCCACGTTGTCCCACGTTGTCCTACGTTGTCCCACGTTGTCCCACGTTGTCCCACGTTGTCCCACGTTGTCCCACGTTGTCCCACGTTGTCCCACGTTGTCCCACGGTGTCCAACGGTGTCCCACGTTGTCCCACGTTGTCCCACGTTGTCCCACGGTGTCCAACGATGTCCAACGGTGTCCAACGGTGTCCCACGGTGTCCCACGTTGTCCCACGTTGTCCCACGTTGACCCACGTTGTCCCACGTTGTCCCACGTTGTCCCACGTTGTCCCACGTTGTCCCACGGTGTCCAACGGTGTCCAACGATGTCCCACGGTGTCCAACGGTGTCCAACGGTGTCCAACGGTGTCCAACGATGTCCAACGGTGTCCAACGGTGTCCCACGGTGTCCAACGGTGTCCAACGGTGTCCAACGGTGTCCAACGGTGTCCAACGATGTCCAACGGTGTCCAACGGTGTCCCACGGTGTCCAACGGTGTCCAACGGTGTCCCACGGTGTCCAACGGTGTCCCACGTTGTCCCACGTTGTCCCACGTTGTCCCACGTTGTCCCACGATGTCCCACGTTGTCCAACGATGTCCAACGGTGTCCCACGTTGTTCCACGTTGTCCTACGTTGTCCCACGTTGTCCCACGTTGTCCCACGTTGTCCCACGTTGTCCCACGTTGTCCCACGGTGTCCAACGGTGTCCCACGTTGTCCCACGTTGTCCCACGTTGTCCCACGTTGTCCCACGTTGTCCCACGTTGTCCCACGTTGTCCCACGTTGTCCCACGTTGTCCCACGTTGTCCCACGTTGTCCCACGTTGTCCCACGTTGTCCCACGTTGTCCCACGGTGTCCAACGATGTCCAGCGGTGTCCAACGGTGTCCAACGGTGTCCAACGATGTCCAACGATGTCCAACGATGTCCAACGATGTCCAACGGTGTCCAACGATGTCCAACGATGTCCAACGGTGTCCCACGATGTCCAACGATGTCCAACGATGTCCAACGGTGTCCAACGGTGTCCCACGTTGTCCCACGTTGTCCCACGTTGTCCCACGGTGTCCAACGATGTCCAACGGTGTCCAACGGTGTCCCACGGTGTCCAACGGTGTCCCACGTTGTCCCACGTTGTCCCACGTTGTCCCACGTTGTCCCACGTTGTCCCACGTTGTCCAACGATGTCCAACGGTGTCCCACGTTGTCCCACGTTGTCCCACGTTGTCCCACGTTGTCCCACGTTGTCCCACGTTGTCCCACGTTGTCCCACGTTGTCCCACGTTGCCCACGTTGTCCCACGTTGTCCCACGGTGTCCAACGGTGTCCAACGGTGTCCAACGGTGTCCCACGGTGTCCAACGGTGTCCCACGTTGTCCCACGTTGTCCCACGTTGTCCCACGTTGTCCCACGATGTCCCACGTTGTCCAACGATGTCCAACGGTGTCCAACGGTGTCCAACGGTGTCCAACGGTGTCCCACGGTGTCCCACGTTGTCCCACGTTGTCCCACGTTGTCCCACGTTGTCCCACGTTGTCCCACGTTGTCCCACGTTGTCCCACGTTGTCCCACGTTGTCCCACGTTGTCCCACGTTGTCCCACGTTGTCCCACGTTGTCCCACGTTGTCCCACGTTGTCCCACGTTGTCCCACGTTGTCCCACGGTGTCCAACGGTGTCCAACGGTGTCCAACGGTGTCCAACGATGTCCAACGGTGTCCAACGTTGTCCCACGGTGTCCAACGGTGTCCAACGGTGTCCCACGGTGTCCAACGGTGTCCCACGTTGTCCCACGTTGTCCCACGTTGTCCCACGATGTCCCACGTTGTCCAACGATGTCCAACGGTGTCCCACGTTGTCCCACGTTGTCCTACGTTGTCCCACGTTGTCCCACGTTGTCCCACGTTGTCCCACGTGGTCCCACGGTGTCCAACGGTGTCCAACGATGTCCAACGGTGTCCAACGGTGTCCCACGTTGTCCCACGTTGTCCCACGGTGTCCAACGATGTCCAACGGTGTCCCACGTTGTCCCACGTTGTCCCACGTTGTCCCACGTTGTCCCACGTTGTTCCATGGTTTCCCACGTTGTCCCACGTTGTCCCACGTTGTCCCACGTTGTCCCACGTTGTCCCACGTTGTCCCACGTTGTCCCACGTTGTCCCACGTTGTCCCACGTTGTCCCACGGTGTCCAACGGTGTCCAACGGTGTCCAACGGTGTCCAACGATGTCCAACGGTGTCCAACGGTGTCCCACGGTGTCCAACGGTGTCCAACGGTGTCCAACGGTGTCCAACGGTGTCCAACGGTGTCCAACGATGTCCAACGATGTCCAACGATGTCCAACGGTGTCCCACGTTGACCCACGTTGTCCCACGTTGTCCCACGGTGTCCAACGGTGTCCCACGTTGTCCCACGTTGTCCCACGTTGTCCCACGGTGTCCAACGATGTCCAGCGGTGTCCAACGGTGTCCCACGGTGTCCAACGGTGTCCCACGGTGTCCAACGGTGTCCCACGTTGTCCCACGTTGTCCCACGTTGTCCCACGTTGTCCCACGTTGTCCCACGTTGTCCCACGTTGTCCCACGTTGTCCAACGATGTCCAACGGTGTCCCACGTTGTCCCACGTTGTCCCACGTTGTCCCACGTTGTCCCACGTTGTCCCACGTTGTCCCACGTTGTCCCACGATGTCCCACGTTGTCCCACGTTGTCCCACGTTGTCCCACGTTGTCCCACGTTGACCCACGGTGTCCAACGGTGTCCAACGATGTCCAACGATGTCCAACGGTGTCCAACGATGTCCAACGATGTCCAACGGTGTCCAACGGTGTCCCACGTTGTCCCACGTTGTCCCACGTTGTCCCACGTTGTCCCACGTTGTCCCACGTTGTCCCACGGTGTCCAACGATGTCCAACGGTGTCCAACGGTGTCCCACGGTGTCCAACGGTGTCCCACGTTGTCCCACGTTGTCCCACGTTGTCCCACGTTGTCCCACGTTGTCCCACGTTGTCCAACGATGTCCAACGGTGTCCCACGTTGTCCCACGTTGTCCCACGTTGTCCCACGTTGTCCCACGTTGTCCCACGTTGTCCCACGTTGTCCAACGATGTCCAACGGTGTCCCACGTTGTCCCACGTTGTCCCACGTTGTCCCACGTTGTCCCACGTTGTCCCACGTTGTCCAACGATGTCCAACGGTGTCCCACGTTGTCCCACGTTGTCCCACGTTGTCCCACGTTGTCCCACGTTGTCCCACGTTGTCCCACGTTGTCCCACGTTGTCCCACGTTGCCCACGTTGTCCCACGTTGTCCCACGGTGTCCAACGGTGTCCAACGGTGTCCAACGGTGTCCCACGGTGTCCAACGGTGTCCCACGTTGTCCCACGTTGTCCCACGTTGTCCCACGTTGTCCCACGATGTCCCACGTTGTCCAACGATGTCCAACGGTGTCCAACGGTGTCCAACGGTGTCCAACGGTGTCCCACGGTGTCCCACGTTGTCCCACGTTGTCCCACGTTGTCCCACGTTGTCCCACGTTGTCCCACGTTGTCCCACGTTGTCCCACGTTGTCCCACGTTGTCCCACGTTGTCCCACGTTGTCCCACGTTGTCCCACGTTGTCCCACGTTGTCCCACGTTGTCCCACGTTGTCCCACGTTGTCCCACGGTGTCCAACGGTGTCCAACGGTGTCCAACGGTGTCCAACGATGTCCAACGGTGTCCAACGTTGTCCCACGGTGTCCAACGGTGTCCAACGGTGTCCCACGGTGTCCAACGGTGTCCCACGTTGTCCCACGTTGTCCCACGTTGTCCCACGATGTCCCACGTTGTCCAACGATGTCCAACGGTGTCCCACGTTGTCCCACGTTGTCCTACGTTGTCCCACGTTGTCCCACGTTGTCCCACGTTGTCCCACGTGGTCCCACGGTGTCCAACGGTGTCCAACGATGTCCAACGGTGTCCAACGGTGTCCCACGTTGTCCCACGTTGTCCCACGGTGTCCAACGATGTCCAACGGTGTCCCACGTTGTCCCACGTTGTCCCACGTTGTCCCACGTTGTCCCACGTTGTTCCATGGTTTCCCACGTTGTCCCACGTTGTCCCACGTTGTCCCACGTTGTCCCACGTTGTCCCACGTTGTCCCACGTTGTCCCACGTTGTCCCACGTTGTCCCACGTTGTCCCACGGTGTCCAACGGTGTCCAACGGTGTCCAACGGTGTCCAACGGTGTCCAACGGTGTCCAACGGTGTCCCACGGTGTCCAACGGTGTCCAACGGTGTCCAACGGTGTCCAACGGTGTCCAACGGTGTCCAACGATGTCCAACGATGTCCAACGATGTCCAACGGTGTCCCACGTTGACCCACGTTGTCCCACGTTGTCCCACGGTGTCCAACGGTGTCCCACGTTGTCCCACGTTGTCCCACGTTGTCCCACGGTGTCCAACGATGTCCAGCGGTGTCCAACGGTGTCCCACGGTGTCCAACGGTGTCCCACGGTGTCCAACGGTGTCCCACGTTGTCCCACGTTGTCCCACGTTGTCCCACGTTGTCCCACGTTGTCCCACGTTGTCCCACGTTGTCCCACGTTGTCCAACGATGTCCAACGGTGTCCCACGTTGTCCCACGTTGTCCCACGTTGTCCCACGTTGTCCCACGTTGTCCCACGTTGTCCCACGTTGTCCCACGTTGTCCCACGTTGTCCCACGTTGTCCCACGTTGTCCCACGTTGTCCCACGTTGACCCACGGTGTCCAACGGTGTCCAACGATGTCCAACGATGTCCAACGGTGTCCAACGATGTCCAACGATGTCCAACGGTGTCCAACGGTGTCCCACGTTGTCCCACGTTGTCCCACGTTGTCCCACGTTGTCCCACGTTGTCCCACGTTGTCCCACGGTGTCCAACGATGTCCAACGGTGTCCAACGGTGTCCCACGGTGTCCAACGGTGTCCCACGTTGTCCCACGTTGTCCCACGTTGTCCCACGTTGTCCCACGTTGTCCCACGTTGTCCAACGATGTCCAACGGTGTCCCACGTTGTCCCACGTTGTCCCACGTTGTCCCACGTTGTCCCACGTTGTCCCACGTTGTCCCACGTTGTCCAACGTTGTCCAACGGTGTCCCACGTTGTCCCACGTTGTCCCACGTTGTCCCACGTTGTCCCACGGTGTCCAACGGTGTCCAACGGTGTCCAACGGTGTCCAACGATGTCCAACGGTGTCCAACGGTGTCCCACGGTGTCCAACGGTGTCCAACGGTGTCCCACGTTGTCCCACGTTGTCCCACGTTGTCCCACGTTGTCCCACGTTGTCCCACGTTGTCCAACGATGTCCAACGGTGTCCCACGTTGTCCCACGTTGTCCCACGTTGTCCCACGTTGTCCCACGGTGTCCAACGGTGTCCAACGGTGTCCAACGGTGTCCAACGATGTCCAACGGTGTCCAACGGTGTCCCACGGTGTCCAACGGTGTCCAACGGTGTCCAACGGTGTCCAACGGTGTCCAACGGTGTCCAACGATGTCCAACGATGTCCAACGATGTCCAACGGTGTCCCACGTTGTCCCACGTTGTCCCACGTTGTCCCACGGTGTCCAACGGTGTCCCACGTTGTCCCACGTTGTCCCACGTTGTCCCATGGTGTCCAACGATGTCCAACGGTGTCCAACGGTGTCCCACGGTGTCCAACGGTGTCCCACGGTGTCCAACGGTGTCCCACGTTGTCCAACGATGTCCAACGGTGTCCAACGGTGTCCCACGATGTCCACCGATGTCCAACGGTGTCCAACGGTGTCCAACGGTGTCCAACGGTGTCCAACGATGTCCAACGATGTCCAACGATGTCCAACGGTGTCCAACGATGTCCAACGATGTCCAACGGTGTCCCACGATGTCCCACGTTGTCCCACGTTGTCCCACGTTGTCCCACGTTGTCCCACGTTGACCCACGGTGTCCAACGGTGTCCAACGGTGTCCAACGGTGTCCAACGATGTCCAACGGTGTCCAACGGTGTCCCACGGTGTCCAACGGTGTCCAACGGTGTCCCACGGTGTCCAACGGTGTCCCACGTTGTCCCACGTTGTCCCACGTTGTCCCACGTTGTCCCACGATGTCCCACGTTGTCCAACGATGTCCAACGGTGTCCCACGTTGTCCCACGTTGTCCTACGTTGTCCCACGTTGTCCCACGTTGTCCCACGTTGTCCCACGTTGTCCCACGTTGTCCCACGGTGTCCAACGGTGTCCCACGTTGTCCCACGTTGTCCCACGGTGTCCAACGATGTCCAACGGTGTCCAACGGTGTCCCACGGTGTCCCACGTTGTCCCACGTTGTCCCACGTTGTCCCACGTTGTCCCACGTTGTCCCACGTTGTCCCACGTTGTCCCACGTTGTCCCACGTTGTCCCACGTTGTCCCACGTTGTCCCACGTTGTCCCACGTTGTCCCACGTTGTCCCACGTTGTCCCACGTTGTCCCACGTTGTCCCACGTTGTCCCACGTTGTCCCACGTTGTCCCACGTTGTCCCACGTTGTCCCACGTTGTCCCACGTTGTCCCACGGTGTCCAACGGTGTCCCACGTTGTCCCACGTTGTCCTACGTTGTCCCACGTTGTCCCACGTTGTCGCACGTTGTCCCACGTTGTCCCACGTTGTCCCACGTTGTCCCACGTTGTCCCACGGTGTCCAACGGTGTCCCACGTTGTCCCACGTTGTCCCACGGTGTCCAACGATGTCCAACGGTGTCCAACGGTGTCCCACGGTGTCCCACGTTGTCCCACGTTGTCCCACGTTGTCCCACGGTGTCCCACGATGTCCAACGATGTCCAACGATGTCCAACGGTGTCCAACGGTGTCCCACGTTGTCCCACGTTGTCCCACGTTGTCCCACGGTGTCCAACGATGTCCAACGGTGTCCCACGTTGTCCAACGGTGTCCCACGTTGTCCCACGTTGTCCCACGTTGTCCCACGATGTCCCACGTTGTCCAACGATGTCCAACGGTGTCCCACGTTGTCCCACGTTGTCCTACGTTGTCCCACGTTGTCCCACGTTGTCCCACGTTGTCCCACGGTGTCCAGCGGTGTCCAACGGTGTCCAACGGTGTCCAACGATGTCCAACGATGTCCAACGATGTCCAACGGTGTCCAACGATGTCCAACGATGTCCAACGGTGTCCCACGATGTCCAACGATGTCCAACGATGTCCAACGGTGTCCAACGGTGTCCCACGTTGTCCCACGTTGTCCCACGTTGTCCCACGGTGTCCAACGATGTCCAAAGATGTCCAACGGTGTCCAACGATGTCCAACGATGTCCAACGGTGTCCCACGATGTCCAACGATGTCCGACGATGTCCAACGGTGTCCAACGGTGTCCCACGTTGTCCCACGTTGTCCCACGTTGTCCCACGTTGTTCCATGGTTTCCCACGTTGTCCCACGTTGTCCCACGTTGTCCCACGGTGTCCAACGATGTCCAACGGTGTCCAACGGTGTCCCACGGTGTCCAACGGTGTCCAACGGTGTCCCACGTTGTCCCACGTTGTCCTACGTTGTCCCACGTTGTCCCACGTTGTCCCACGTTGTCCCACGTTGTCCCACGTTGTCCTACGTTGTCCCACGTTGTCCCACGTTGTCCCACGTTGTCCCACGTTGTCCCACGTTGTCCCACGGTGTCCAACGGTGTCCACGGTGTCCCACGTTGTCCCACGATGTCCAACGATGTCCAACGATGTCCAACGGTGTCCAACGGTGTCCCACGTTGTCCCACGTTGTCCCACGTTGTCCCACGGTGTCCAACGATGTCCAACGGTGTCCCACGTTGTCCAACGGTGTCCCACGTTGTCCCACGTTGTCCCACGGTGTCCAACGGTGTCCCACGTTGTCCCACGTTGTCCCACGTTGTCCCACGTTGTCCCACGTTGTCCCACGTTGTCCCACGTTGTCCCACGTTGTCCCACGGTGTCCAACGGTGTCCAACGGTGTCCAACGGTGTCCCACGGTGTCCAACGTTGTCCCACGTTGTCCCACGGTGTCCAACGGTGTCCCACGGTGTCCCACGTTGTCCCACGGTGTCCAACGATGTCCAACGGTGTCCAACGGTGTCCCACGGTGTCCCACGTTGTCCCACGTTGTCCCACGTTGTCCCACGTTGTCCCACGTTGTCCCACGTTGTCCCACGTTGTCCCACGTTGTCCCACGTTGTCCCACGTTGTCCCACGTTGTCCCACGTTGTCCCACGTTGTCCCACGGTGTCCAATGGTGTCCAACGGTGTCCAACGGTGTCCAACGATGTCCAACGGTGTCCAACGGTGTCCCACGGTGTCCAACGGTGTCCAACGGTGTCCCACGTTGTCCCACGTTGTCCTACGTTGTCCCACGTTGTCCCACGTTGTCCCACGTTGTCCCACGTTGTCCCACGGTGTCCAACGGTGTCCAACGATGTCCAACGGTGTCCAACGGTGTCCCACGTTGTCCCACGTTGTCCCACGGTGTCCAACGATGTCCAACGGTGTCCCACGTTGTCCCACGTTGTCCCACGTTGTCCCACGTTGTCCCACGTTGTTCCATGGTTTCCCACGTTGTCCCACGTTGTCCCACGGTGTCCAACGATGTCCAACGGTGTCCAACGGTGTCCCACGGTGTCCAACGGTGTCCAACGGTGTCCCACGTTGTCCCACGTTGTCCTACGTTGTCCCACGTTGTCCCACGTTGTCCCACGTTGTCCCACGTTGTCCCACGTTGTCCCACGGTGGCCAACGGTGTCCCACGGTGTCCCACGGTGTCCCACGGTGTCCAACGGTGTCCCACGTTGTCCAACGGTGTCCCACGTTGTCCCACGTTGTCCCACGTTGTCCCACGTTGTCCCACGTTGTCCTACGTTGTCCCACGTTGTCCCACGTTGTCCCACGTTGTCCTACGTTGACCCACGTTGTCCCACGTTGTCCCACGTTGTCCCACGTTGTCCCACGTTGTCCCACGGTGTCCAACGGTGTCCCACGGTGTCCCACGTTGTCCCACGATGTCCAACGATGTCCAACGATGTCCAACGGTGTCCAACGGTGTCCCACGTTGTCCCACGTTGTCCCACGTTGTCCCACGGTGTCCAACGATGTCCAACGGTGTCCCACGTTGTCCAACGGTGTCCCACGTTGTCCCACGTTGTCCCACGTTGTCCCACGTTGTCCCACGTTGTCCTACGTTGTCCCACGTTGTCCCACGTTGTCCCACGTTGTCCCACGTTGTCCCACGTTGTCCCACGGTGTCCAACGGTGTCCCACGGTGTCCCACGTTGTCCCACGGTGTCCAACGATGTCCAACGGTGTCCAACGGTGTCCCACGGTGTCCCACGTTGTCCCACGTTGTCCCACGTTGTCCCACGTTGTCCCACGTTGTCCCACGTTGTCCCACGTTGTCCCACGTTGTCCCACGTTGTCCCACGGTGTCCAACGGTGTCCCACGGTGTCCCACGTTGTCCCACGGTGTCCCACGTTGTCCCACGTTGTCCCACGTTGTCCCACGGTGTCCAACGGTGTCCAACGGTGTCCAACGGTGTCCCACGGTGTCCAACGTTGTCCCACGTTGTCCCACGGTGTCCAACGGTGTCCCACGGTGTCCCACGTTGTCCCACGGTGTCCAACGATGTCCAACGGTGTCCAACGGTGTCCCACGGTGTCCCACGTTGTCCCACGTTGTCCCACGTTGTCCCACGTTGTCCCACGTTGTCCCACGTTGTCCCACGTTGTCCCACGTTGTCCCACGTTGTCCCACGTTGTCCCACGTTGTCCCACGTTGTCCCACGTTGTCCCACGGTGTCCAATGGTGTCCAACGGTGTCCAACGGTGTCCAACGATGTCCAACGGTGTCCAACGGTGTCCCACGGTGTCCAACGGTGTCCAACGGTGTCCCACGTTGTCCCACGTTGTCCTACGTTGTCCCACGTTGTCCCACGTTGTCCCACGTTGTCCCACGTTGTCCCACGGTGTCCAACGGTGTCCAACGATGTCCAACGGTGTCCAACGGTGTCCCACGTTGTCCCACGTTGTCCCACGGTGTCCAACGATGTCCAACGGTGTCCCACGTTGTCCCACGTTGTCCCACGTTGTCCCACGTTGTCCCACGTTGTTCCATGGTTTCCCACGTTGTCCCACGTTGTCCCACGGTGTCCAACGATGTCCAACGGTGTCCAACGGTGTCCCACGGTGTCCAACGGTGTCCAACGGTGTCCCACGTTGTCCCACGTTGTCCCACGTTGTCCCACGTTGTCCCACGTTGTCCCACGTTGTCCCACGTTGTCCCACGTTGTCCCACGGTGGCCAACGGTGTCCCACGGTGTCCCACGGTGTCCCACGGTGTCCAACGGTGTCCCACGTTGTCCCACGGTGTCCCACGTTGTCCCACGTTGTCCCACGTTGTCCCACGTTGTCCCACGTTGTCCTACGTTGTCCCACGTTGTCCCACGTTGTCCCACGTTGTCCTACGTTGACCCACGTTGTCCCACGTTGTCCCACGTTGTCCCACGTTGTCCCACGTTGTCCCACGGTGTCCAACGGTGTCCCACGGTGTCCCACGTTGTCCCACGATGTCCAACGATGTCCAACGATGTCCAACGGTGTCCAACGGTGTCCCACGTTGTCCCACGTTGTCCCACGTTGTCCCACGGTGTCCAACGATGTCCAACGGTGTCCCACGTTGTCCAACGGTGTCCCACGTTGTCCCACGTTGTCCCACGTTGTCCCACGTTGTCCCACGTTGTCCTACGTTGTCCCACGTTGTCCCACGTTGTCCCACGTTGTCCCACGTTGTCCCACGTTGTCCCACGGTGTCCAACGGTGTCCCACGGTGTCCCACGTTGTCCCACGGTGTCCAACGATGTCCAACGGTGTCCAACGGTGTCCCACGGTGTCCCACGTTGTCCCACGTTGTCCCACGTTGTCCCACGTTGTCCCACGTTGTCCCACGTTGTCCCACGTTGTCCCACGTTGTCCCACGTTGTCCCACGGTGTCCAACGGTGTCCCACGGTGTCCCACGTTGTCCCACGGTGTCCAACGATGTCCAACGGTGTCCAACGGTGTCCAACGGTGTCCCACGGTGTCCCACGTTGTCCCACGATGTCCAACGATGTCCAACGATGTCCAACGGTGTCCAACGGTGTCCCACGTTGTCCCACGTTGTCCCACGTTGTCCCACGGTGTCCCACGTTGTCCCACGTTGTCCCACGTTGTCCCACGTTGTCCCACGTTGTCCCACGTTGTCCCACGTTGTCCCACGTTGTCCCACGTTGTCCCACGTTGTCCCACGTTGTCCCACGTTGTCCCACGTTGTCCCACGTTGTCCCACGTTGTCCCACGGTGTCCAACGGTGTCCCACGGTGTCCCACGTTGTCCCACGGTGTCCAACGATGTCCAACGGTGTCCAACGGTGTCCCACGGTGTCCCACGTTGTCCCACGTTGTCCCACGTTGTCCCACGTTGTCCCACGTTGTCCCACGTTGTCCCACGTTGTCCCACGTTGTCCCACGTTGTCCCACGTTGTCCCACGTTGTCCCACGTTGTCCCACGTTGTCCCACGTTGTCCCACGTTGTCCCACGTTGTCCCACGTTGTCCCACGGTGTCCAACGATGTCCAACGGTGTCCAACGGTGTCCAACGATGTCCAACGGTGTCCAACGGTGTCCCACGGTGTCCAACGGTGTCCAACGGTGTCCCACGTTGTCCCACGTTGTCCTACGTTGTCCCACGTTGTCCCACGTTGTCCCACGTTGTCCCACGTTGTCCCACGGTGTCCAACGGTGTCCAACGATGTCCAACGGTGTCCAACGGTGTCCCACGTTGTCCCACGTTGTCCCACGGTGTCCCACGATGTCCAACGCTGTCCCACGTTGTCCCACGTTGTCCCACGTTGTCCCACGTTGTCCCACGTTGTTCCATGGTTTCCGACGGTGTCCAACGGTGTGCAACGGTGTCCAACGGTGTCCAACGATGTCCAACGGTGTCCAACGGTGTCCCACGGTGTCCAACGGTGTCCAACGGTGTCCCACGGTGTCCAACGGTGTCCCACGTTGTCCCACGTTGTCCCACGTTGTCCCACGTTGTCCCACGTTGTCCCACGTTGTCCAACGATGTCCAACGGTGTTCAACGATGTCCAACGGTGTCCAACGGTGTCCCACGGTGTCCCACGTTGTCCCACGTTGTCCCACGTTGTCCCACGTTGTCCCACGTTGTCCCACGTTGTCCCACGTTGTCCCACGTTGTCCCACGTTGTCCCACGTTGTCCCACGTTGTCCCACGTTGTCCCACGTTGTCCCACGTTGTCCCACGGTGTCCAGCGCTGTCCAACGGTGTCAAACGGTGTCCAACGATGTCCAACGGTGTCCAACGGTGTCCCACGGTGTCCAGCGGTGTCCAACGGTGTCCCACGGTGTCCAACAGTGTCCCACGTTGTCCCACGTTGTCCCACGTTGTCCCACGTTGTCCCACGATGTCCCACGTTGTCCAACGATGTCCAACGGTGTCCCACGTTGTCCCACGTTGTCCTACGTTGTCCCACGTTGTCCCACGTTGTCCCACGTTGTCCCACGTTGTCCCACGGTGTCCAACGGTGTCCAACGATGTCCAACGGTGTCCAACGGTGTCCCACGTTGTCCCACGTTGTCCCACGGTGTCCAACGATGTCCAACGGTGTCCCACGTTGTCCCACGTTGTCCCACGTTGTCCCACGTTGTCCCACGTTGTTCGATGGTTTCCCACGTTGTCCCACGTTGTCCCACGTTGTCCCACGGTGTCCAACGATGTCCAACGGTGTCCAACGGTGTCCCACGTTGTCCCACGTTGTCCCACGGTGTCCAACGGTGTCCAACGATGTCCAACGGTGTCACACGATGTCCAACGATGTCCAACGATGTCCAACGGTGTCCCACGATGTCCAACGATGTCCAACGATGTCCAACGGTGTCCAACGGTGTCCCACGTTGTCCCACGTTGTCCCACGTTGTCCCACGGTGTCCAACGATGTCCAACGGTGTCCCACGTTGTCCCACGTTCTCCCACGTTGTCCCACGGTGTCCAACGATGTCCAACGGTGTCCCACGTTGTCCAACGTTGTCCCACGTTGTCCCACGTTGTCCCACGTTGTTCCATGGTTTCCCACGTTGTCCCACGTTGTCCCACGTTGTCCCACGGTGTCCAACGATGTCCAACGGTGTCCAACGGTGTCCCACGGTGTCCAACGGTGTCCCACGTTGTCCCACGTTGTCCCACGTTGTCCCACGTTGTCCCACGTTGTCCAACGGTGTCCCACGGTGTCCAACGGTGTCCCACGTTGTCCCACGTTGTCCCACGTTGTCCCACGTTGTCCCACGTTGTCCCACGTTGTCCCACGTTATCCCACGTTGTCCCACGGTGTCCAACGGTGTCCAACGATGTCCAACGGTGTCCAACGGTGTCCCACGATGTCCACCGATGTCCAACGGTGTCCAACGGTGTCCAACGGTGTCCCACGGTGTCCAACGATGTCCAACGGTGTCCCACGGTGTCCAACGGTGTCCCACGTTGTCCCACGTTGTCCCACGTTGTCCCACGTTGTCCCACGTTGTCCCACGTTGTCCCACGTTGTCCCACGTTGTCCCACGTTGTCCCACGTTGTCCCACGTTGTCCCACGGTGTCCAACGGTGTCCAACGATGTCCAACGGTGTCCCACGATGTCCAACGATGTCCAACGATGTCCAACGGTGTCCCACGATGTCCAACGATGTCCAACGATGTCCAACGGTGTCCAACGGTGTCCCACGTTGTCCCACGTTGTCCCACGTTGTCCCACGGTGTCCAACGATGTCCAACGGTGTCCCACGTTGTCCAACGGTGTCCCACGTTGTCCCACGTTGTCCCACGGTGTCCAACGATGTCCAACGGTGTCCAACGGTGTCCCACGGTGTCCAACGGTGTCCCACGTTGTCCCACGTTGTCCCACGTTGTCCCACGTTGTCCCACGTTGTCCAACGGTGTCCCACGGTGTCCAACGGTGTCCCACGTTGTCCCACGTTGTCCCACGTTGTCCCACGTTGTCCCACGTTGTCCCACGTTGTCCCACGTTGTCCCACGGTGTCCCACGGTGTCCAACGATGTCCAACGGTGTCCCACGTTGTCCAACGGTGTCCCACGTTGTCCCACGTTGTCCCACGTTGTCCCACGGTGTCCAACGATGTCCAACGGTGTCCCACGTTGTCCAACGGTGTCCCACGTTGTCCCACGTTGTCCCATGTTGTCCCACGTTGTCCCACGTTGTCCTACGTTGTCCCACGTTGTCCCACGTTGTCCCACGTTGTCCCACGTTGTCCCACGTTGTCCCACGGTGTCCAGCGGTGTCCAACGGTGTCCAACGGTGTCCAACGATGTCCAACGGTGTCCAACGGTGTCCCACGGTGTCCCACGTTGTCCCACGTTGTCCCACGGTGTCCAACGGTGTCCCACGTTGTCCCACGTTGTCCCACGTTGTCCCACGGTGTCCAACGATGTCCAACGGTGTCCCACGTTGTCCCACGTTGTCCTACGTTGTCCCACGTTGTCCCACGTTGTCCAACGGTGTCCCACGTTGTCCCACGTTGTCCCACGTTGTCCCACGGTGTCCAACGATGTCCAACGGTGTCCAACGGTGTCCCACGGTGTCCAACGGTGTCCCACGTTGTCCCACGTTGTCCCACGTTGTCCCACGTTGTCCCACGTTGTCCAACGGTGTCCCACGGTGTCCAACGGTGTCCCACGTTGTCCCACGTTGTCCCACGTTGTCCCACGTTGTCCCACGTTGTCCCACGTTGTCCCACGTTGTCCCACGGTGTCCAACGGTGTCCAACGATGTCCAACGGTGTCCAACGGTGTCCCACGATGTCCACCGATGTCCAACGGTGTCCAACGGTGTCCAACGGTGTCCAACGGTGTCCAACGGTGTCCAACGATGTCCAACGATGTCCAACGATGTCCAACGGTGTCCCACGTTGTCCCACGTTGTCCCACGTTGTCCCACGTTGTCCCACGTTGTCCCACGGTGTCCAACGGTGTCCCACGTTGTCCCACGTTGTCCCACGTTGTCCCACGTTGTCCCACGGTGTCCAACGGTGTCCCACGTTGTCCCACGTTGTCCCACGGTGTCCAACGATGTCCAACGGTGTCCAACGGTGTCCCACGGTGTCCCACGTTGTCCCACGTTGTCCCACGTTGTCCCACGTTGTCCCACGTTGTCCCACGTTGTCCCACGTTGTCCCACGTTGTCCCACGTTGTCCCACGTTGTCCCACGTTGTCCCACGTTGTCCCACGTTGTCCCACGTTGTCCCACGTTGTCCCACGTTGTCCCACGTTGTCCCACGTTGTCCCACGTTGTCCCACGTTGTCCCACGTTGTCCCACGTTGTCCCACGGTGTCCAACGGTGTCCCACGTTGTCCCACGTTGTCCTACGTTGTCCCACGTTGTCCCACGTTGTCGCACGTTGTCCCACGTTGTCCCACGTTGTCCCACGTTGTCCCACGTTGTCCCACGGTGTCCAACGGTGTCCCACGTTGTCCCACGTTGTCCCACGGTGTCCAACGATGTCCAACGGTGTCCAACGGTGTCCCACGGTGTCCCACGTTGTCCCACGTTGTCCCACGTTGTCCAACGGTGTCCCACGATGTCCAACGATGTCCAACGATGTCCAACGGTGTCCAACGGTGTCCCACGTTGTCCCACGTTGTCCCACGTTGTCCCACGGTGTCCAACGATGTCCAACGGTGTCCCACGTTGTCCAACGGTGTCCCACGTTGTCCCACGTTGTCCCACGTTGTCCCACGATGTCCCACGTTGTCCAACGATGTCCAACGGTGTCCCACGTTGTCCCACGTTGTCCTACGTTGTCCCACGTTGTCCCACGTTGTCCCACGTTGTCCCACGGTGTCCAGCGGTGTCCAACGGTGTCCAACGGTGTCCAACGATGTCCAACGATGTCCAACGATGTCCAACGGTGTCCAACGATGTCCAACGATGTCCAACGGTGTCCCACGATGTCCAACGATGTCCAACGATGTCCAACGGTGTCCAACGGTGTCCCACGTTGTCCCACGTTGTCCCACGTTGTCCCACGGTGTCCAACGATGTCCAACGATGTCCAACGGTGTCCAACGATGTCCAACGATGTCCAACGGTGTCCCACGATGTCCAACGATGTCCGACGATGTCCAACGGTGTCCAACGGTGTCCCACGTTGTCCCACGTTGTCCCACGTTGTCCCACGTTGTCCCACGTTGTCCCACGTTGTTCCATGGTTTCCCACGTTGTCCCACGTTGTCCCACGTTGTCCCACGGTGTCCAACGATGTCCAACGGTGTCCAACGGTGTCCCACGGTGTCCAACGGTGTCCAACGGTGTCCCACGTTGTCCCACGTTGTCCTACGTTGTCCCACGTTGTCCCACGTTGTCCCACGTTGTCCCACGTTGTCCCACGTTGTCCCACGTTGTCCCACGTTGTCCCACGTTGTCCCACGTTGTCCCACGTTGTCCCACGTTGTCCCACGGTGTCCAACGGTGTCCACGGTGTCCCACGTTGTCCCACGATGTCCAACGATGTCCAACGATGTCCAACGGTGTCCAACGGTGTCCCACGTTGTCCCACGTTGTCCCACGTTGTCCCACGGTGTCCAACGATGTCCAACGGTGTCCCACGTTGTCCAACGGTGTCCCACGTTGTCCCACGTTGTCCCACGTTGTCCCACGTTGTCCCACGGTGTCCAACGGTGTCCCACGTTGTCCCACGTTGTCCCACGTTGTCCCACGTTGTCCCACGTTGTCCCACGTTGTCCCACGTTGTCCCACGTTGTCCCACGGTGTCCAACGGTGTCCAACGGTGTCCAACGGTGTCCCACGGTGTCCAACGTTGTCCCACGTTGTCCCACGGTGTCCAACGGTGTCCCACGGTGTCCCACGTTGTCCCACGGTGTCCAACGATGTCCAACGGTGTCCAACGGTGTCCCACGGTGTCCCACGTTGTCCCACGTTGTCCCACGTTGTCCCACGTTGTCCCACGTTGTCCCACGTTGTCCCACGTTGTCCCACGTTGTCCCACGTTGTCCCACGTTGTCCCACGTTGTCCCACGTTGTCCCACGTTGTCCCACGGTGTCCAATGGTGTCCAACGGTGTCCAACGGTGTCCAACGATGTCCAACGGTGTCCAACGGTGTCCCACGGTGTCCAACGGTGTCCAACGGTGTCCCACGTTGTCCCACGTTGTCCTACGTTGTCCCACGTTGTCCCACGTTGTCCCACGTTGTCCCACGTTGTCCCACGGTGTCCAACGGTGTCCAACGATGTCCAACGGTGTCCAACGGTGTCCCACGTTGTCCCACGTTGTCCCACGGTGTCCAACGATGTCCAACGGTGTCCCACGTTGTCCCACGTTGTCCCACGTTGTCCCACGTTGTCCCACGTTGTTCCATGGTTTCCCACGTTGTCCCACGTTGTCCCACGGTGTCCAACGATGTCCAACGGTGTCCAACGGTGTCCCACGGTGTCCAACGGTGTCCAACGGTGTCCCACGTTGTCCCACGTTGTCCCACGTTGTCCCACGTTGTCCCACGTTGTCCCACGTTGTCCCACGTTGTCCCACGTTGTCCCACGGTGGCCAACGGTGTCCCACGGTGTCCCACGGTGTCCCACGGTGTCCAACGGTGTCCCACGTTGTCCAACGGTGTCCCACGTTGTCCCACGTTGTCCCACGTTGTCCCACGTTGTCCCACGTTGTCCCACGTTGTCCCACGTTGTCCCACGTTGTCCCACGTTGTCCTACGTTGACCCACGTTGTCCCACGTTGTCCCACGTTGTCCCACGTTGTCCCACGTTGTCCCACGGTGTCCAACGGTGTCCCACGGTGTCCCACGTTGTCCCACGATGTCCAACGATGTCCAACGATGTCCAACGGTGTCCAACGGTGTCCCACGTTGTCCCACGTTGTCCCACGTTGTCCCACGGTGTCCAACGATGTCCAACGGTGTCCCACGTTGTCCAACGGTGTCCCACGTTGTCCCACGTTGTCCCACGTTGTCCCACGTTGTCCCACGTTGTCCCACGTTGTCCCACGTTGTCCCACGTTGTCCCACGTTGTCCCACGTTGTCCCACGTTGTCCCACGGTGTCCAACGGTGTCCCACGGTGTCCCACGTTGTCCCACGGTGTCCAACGATGTCCAACGGTGTCCAACGGTGTCCCACGGTGTCCCACGTTGTCCCACGTTGTCCCACGTTGTCCCACGTTGTCCCACGTTGTCCCACGTTGTCCCACGTTGTCCCACGTTGTCCCACGTTGTCCCACGGTGTCCAACGGTGTCCCACGGTGTCCCACGTTGTCCCACGGTGTCCAACGATGTCCAACGGTGTCCAACGGTGTCCAACGGTGTCCCACGGTGTCCCACGTTGTCCCACGATGTCCAACGATGTCCAACGATGTCCAACGGTGTCCAACGGTGTCCCACGTTGTCCCACGTTGTCCCACGTTGTCCCACGGTGTCCCACGTTGTCCCACGTTGTCCCACGTTGTCCCACGTTGTCCCACGTTGTCCCACGTTGTCCCACGTTGTCCCACGTTGTCCCACGTTGTCCTACGTTGTCCCACGTTGTCCCACGTTGTCCCACGTTGTCCCACGTTGTCCCACGTTGTCCCACGGTGTCCAACGGTGTCCCACGGTGTCCCACGTTGTCCCACGGTGTCCAACGGTGTCCCACGGTGTCCCACGGTGTCCCACGGTGTCCCACGTTGTCCCACGTTGTCCCACGTTGTCCCACGTTGTCCCACGTTGTCCCACGTTGTCCCACGTTGTCCCACGTTGTCCCACGTTGTCCCACGTTGTCCCACGTTGTCCCACGTTGTCCCACGTTGTCCCACGTTGTCCCACGTTGTCCCACGTTGTCCCACGTTGTCCCACGGTGTCCAACGGTGTCCAACGGTGTCCAACGGTGTCCAACGATGTCCAACGGTGTCCAACGGTGTCCCACGGTGTCCAACGGTGTCCAACGGTGTCCCACGTTGTCCCACGTTGTCCTACGTTGTCCCACGTTGTCCCACGTTGTCCCACGTTGTCCCACGTTGTCCCACGGTGTCCAACGGTGTCCAACGGTGTCCAACGGTGTCCAACGGTGTCCCACGTTGTCCCACGTTGTCCCACGGTGTCCAACGATGTCCAACGCTGTCCCACGTTGTCCCACGTTGTCCCACGTTGTCCCACGTTGTCCCACGTTGTTCCATGGTTTCCGACGGTGTCCAACGGTGTGCAACGGTGTCCAACGGTGTCCAACGATGTCCAACGGTGTCCAACGGTGTCCCACGGTGTCCAACGGTGTCCAACGGTGTCCCACGGTGTCCAACGGTGTCCCACGTTGTCCCACGTTGTCCCACGTTGTCCCACGTTGTCCCACGATGTCCCACGTTGTCCAACGTTGTCCAACGGTGTTCAACGATGTCCAACGGTGTCCAACGGTGTCCCACGGTGTCCCACGTTGTCCCACGTTGTCCCACGTTGTCCCACGTTGTCCCACGTTGTCCCACGTTGTCCCACGTTGTCCCACGTTGTCCCACGTTGTCCCACGTTGTCCCACGTTGTCCCACGTTGTCCCACGTTGTCCCACGTTGTCCCACGGTGTCCAGCGGTGTCCAACGGTGTCAAACGGTGTCCAACGATGTCCAACGGTGTCCAACGGTGTCCCACGGTGTCCAGCGGTGTCCAACGGTGTCCCACGGTGTCCAACAGTGTCCCACGTTGTCCCACGTTGTCCCACGTTGTCCCACGTTGTCCCACGATGTCCCACGTTGTCCAACGATGTCCAACGGTGTCCCACGTTGTCCCACGTTGTCCTACGTTGTCCCACGTTGTCCCACGTTGTCCCACGTTGTCCCACGTTGTCCCACGGTGTCCAACGGTGTCCAACGATGTCCAACGGTGTCCAACGGTGTCCCACGTTGTCCCACGTTGTCCCACGGTGTCCAACGATGTCCAACGGTGTCCCACGTTGTCCCACGTTGTCCCACGTTGTCCCACGTTGTCCCACGTTGTTCGATGGTTTCCCACGTTGTCCCACGTTGTCCCACGTTGTCCCACGGTGTCCAACGATGTCCAACGGTGTCCAACGGTGTCCCACGTTGTCCCACGTTGTCCCACGGTGTCCAACGGTGTCCAACGATGTCCAACGGTGTCACACGATGTCCAACGATGTCCAACGATGTCCAACGGTGTCCCACGATGTCCAACGATGTCCAACGATGTCCAACGGTGTCCAACGGTGTCCCACGTTGTCCCACGTTGTCCCACGTTGTCCCACGGTGTCCAACGATGTCCCACGGTGTCCCACGTTGTCCCACGTTCTCCCACGTTGTCCCACGGTGTCCAACGATGTCCAACGGTGTCCCACGTTGTCCCACGTTGTCCCACGTTGTCCCACGTTGTCCCACGTTGTTCCATGGTTTCCCACGTTGTCCCACGTTGTCCCACGTTGTCCCACGGTGTCCAACGATGTCCAACGGTGTCCAACGGTGTCCCACGGTGTCCAACGGTGTCCCACGTTGTCCCACGTTGTCCCACGTTGTCCCACGTTGTCCCACGTTGTCCAACGGTGTCCCACGGTGTCCAACGGTGTCCCACGTTGTCCCACGTTGTCCCACGTTGTCCCACGTTGTCCCACGTTGTCCCACGTTGTCCCACGTTATCCCACGTTGTCCCACGGTGTCCAACGGTGTCCAACGATGTCCAACGGTGTCCAACGGTGTCCCACGATGTCCACCGATGTCCAACGGTGTCCAACGGTGTCCAACGGTGTCCCACGGTGTCCAACGATGTCCAACGGTGTCCCACTGTGTCCAACGGTGTCCCACGTTGTCCCACGTTGTCCCACGTTGTCCCACGTTGTCCCACGTTGTCCCACGTTGTCCCACGTTGTCCCACGTTGTCCCACGTTGTCCCACGTTGTCCCACGTTGTCCCACGGTGTCCCACGGTGTCCAACGGTGTCCAACGATGTCCAACGGTGTCCCACGATGTCCAACGATGTCCAACGATGTCCAACGGTGTCCCACGATGTCCAACGATGTCCAACGGTGTCCAACGGTGTCCAACGATGTCCCACGTTGTCCCACGTTGTCCCACGTTGTCCCACGGTGTCCAACGATGTCCAACGGTGTCCCACGTTGTCCAACGGTGTCCCACGTTGTCCCACGTTGTCCCACGGTGTCCAACGATGTCCAACGGTGTCCAACGGTGTCCCACGGTGTCCAACGGTGTCCCACGTTGTCCCACGTTGTCCCACGTTGTCCCACGTTGTCCCACGTTGTCCAACGGTGTCCCACGGTGTCCAACGGTGTCCCACGTTGTCCCACGTTGTCCCACGTTGTCCCACGTTGTCCCACGTTGTCCCACGTTGTCCCACGTTGTCCCACGGTGTCCCACGGTGTCCAACGATGTCCAACGGTGTCCCACGTTGTCCAACGGTGTCCCACGTTGTCCCACGTTGTCCCACGTTGTCCCACGGTGTCCAACGATGTCCAACGGTGTCCCACGTTGTCCAACGGTGTCCCACGTTGTCCCACGTTGTCCCATGTTGTCCCACGTTGTCCCACGTTGTCCTACGTTGTCCCACGTTGTCCCACGTTGTCCCACGTTGTCCCACGTTGTCCCACGTTGTCCCACGGTGTCCAACGATGTCCAACGGTGTCCAACGGTGTCCCACGGTGTCCAACGGTGTCCCACGTTGTCCCACGTTGTCCCACGTTGTCCCACGTTGTCCCACGTTGTCCAACGGTGTCCCACGGTGTCCAACGGTGTCCCACGTTGTCCCACGTTGTCCCACGTTGTCCCACGTTGTCCCACGTTGTCCCACGTTGTCCCACGTTATCCCACGTTGTCCCACGGTGTCCAACGGTGTCCAACGATGTCCAACGGTGTCCAACGGTGTCCCACGATGTCCACCGATGTCCAACGGTGTCCAACGGTGTCCAACGGTGTCCCACGGTGTCCCACGTTGTCCCACGTTGTCCCACGTTGTCCCACGTTGTCCCACGTTGTCCCACGTTGTCCCACGTTGTCCCACGTTGTCCCACGTTGTCCCACGGTGTCCAACGGTGTCCCACGGTGTCCCACGTTGTCCCACGGTGTCCAACGATGTCCAACGGTGTCCAACGGTGTCCAACGGTGTCCCACGGTGTCCCACGTTGTCCCACGATGTCCAACGATGTCCAACGATGTCCAACGGTGTCCAACGGTGTCCCACGTTGTCCCACGTTGTCCCACGTTGTCCCACGGTGTCCCACGTTGTCCCACGTTGTCCCACGTTGTCCCACGTTGTCCCACGTTGTCCCACGTTGTCCCACGTTGTCCCACGTTGTCCCACGTTGTCCTACGTTGTCCCACGTTGTCCCACGTTGTCCCACGTTGTCCCACGTTGTCCCACGTTGTCCCACGGTGTCCAACGGTGTCCCACGGTGTCCCACGTTGTCCCACGGTGTCCAACGATGTCCAACGGTGTCCAACGGTGTCCCACGGTGTCCCACGTTGTCCCACGTTGTCCCACGTTGTCCCACGTTGTCCCACGTTGTCCCACGTTGTCCCACGTTGTCCCACGTTGTCCCACGTTGTCCCACGTTGTCCCACGTTGTCCCACGTTGTCCCACGTTGTCCCACGTTGTCCCACGTTGTCCCACGTTGTCCCACGTTGTCCCACGGTGTCCAACGGTGTCCAACGGTGTCCAACGGTGTCCAACGATGTCCAACGGTGTCCAACGGTGTCCCACGGTGTCCAACGGTGTCCAACGGTGTCCCACGTTGTCCCACGTTGTCCTACGTTGTCCCACGTTGTCCCACGTTGTCCCACGTTGTCCCACGTTGTCCCACGGTGTCCAACGGTGTCCAACGATGTCCAACGGTGTCCAACGGTGTCCCACGTTGTCCCACGTTGTCCCACGGTGTCCAACGATGTCCAACGCTGTCCCACGTTGTCCCACGTTGTCCCACGTTGTCCCACGTTGTCCCACGTTGTTCCATGGTTTCCGACGGTGTCCAACGGTGTGCAACGGTGTCCAACGGTGTCCAACGATGTCCAACGGTGTCCAACGGTGTCCCACGGTGTCCAACGGTGTCCAACGGTGTCCCACGGTGTCCAACGGTGTCCCACGTTGTCCCACGTTGTCCCACGTTGTCCCACGTTGTCCCACGATGTCCCACGTTGTCCAACGATGTCCAACGGTGTTCAACGATGTCCAACGGTGTCCAACGGTGTCCCACGGTGTCCCACGTTGTCCCACGTTGTCCCACGTTGTCCCACGTTGTCCCACGTTGTCCCACGTTGTCCCACGTTGTCCCACGTTGTCCCACGTTGTCCCACGTTGTCCCACGTTGTCCCACGTTGTCCCACGTTGTCCCACGTTGTCCCACGGTGTCCAGCGGTGTCCAACGGTGTCAAACGGTGTCCAACGATGTCCAACGGTGTCCAACGGTGTCCCACGGTGTCCAGCGGTGTCCAACGGTGTCCCACGGTGTCCAACAGTGTCCCACGTTGTCCCACGTTGTCCCACGTTGTCCCACGTTGTCCCACGATGTCCCACGTTGTCCAACGATGTCCAACGGTGTCCCACGTTGTCCCACGTTGTCCTACGTTGTCCCACGTTGTCCCACGTTGTCCCACGTTGTCCCACGTTGTCCCACGGTGTCCAACGGTGTCCAACGATGTCCAACGGTGTCCAACGGTGTCCCACGTTGTCCCACGTTGTCCCACGTTGTCCAACGATGTCCAACGGTGTCCCACGTTGTCCCACGTTGTCCCACGTTGTCCCACGTTGTCCCACGTTGTTCGATGGTTTCCCACGTTGTCCCACGTTGTCCCACGTTGTCCCACGGTGTCCAACGATGTCCAACGGTGTCCAACGGTGTCCCACGTTGTCCCACGTTGTCCCACGGTGTCCAACGGTGTCCAACGATGTCCAACGGTGTCCCACGATGTCCAACGATGTCCAACGATGTCCAACGGTGTCCCACGATGTCCCACGATGTCCAACGATGTCCAACGGTGTCCAACGGTGTCCCACGTTGTCCCACGTTGTCCCACGTTGTCCCACGTTGTCCAACGATGTCCAACGGTGTCCCACGTTGTCCCACGTTCTCCCACGTTGTCCCACGGTGTCCAACGATGTCCAACGGTGTCCCACGTTGTCCCACGTTGTCCCACGTTGTCCCACGTTGTCCCACGTTGTTCCATGGTTTCCCACGTTGTCCCACGTTGTCCCACGTTGTCCCACGGTGTCCAACGATGTCCAACGGTGTCCAACGGTGTCCCACGGTGTCCAACGGTGTCCCACGTTGTCCCACGTTGTCCCACGTTGTCCCACGTTGTCCCACGGTGTCCAACGGTGTCCCACGGTGTCCAACGGTGTCCCACGTTGTCCCACGTTGTCCCACGTTGTCCCACGTTGTCCCACGTTGTCCCACGTTGTCCCACGTTATCCCACGTTGTCCCACGGTGTCCAACGGTGTCCAACGATGTCCAACGGTGTCCAACGGTGTCCCACGATGTCCACCGATGTCCAACGGTGTCCAACGGTGTCCAACGGTGTCCCACGGTGTCCAACGATGTCCCACGGTGTCCCACTGTGTCCAACGGTGTCCCACGGTGTCCCACGTTGTCCCACGTTGTCCCACGTTGTCCCACGTTGTCCCACGTTGTCCCACGTTGTCCCACGTTGTCCCACGTTGTCCCACGTTGTCCCACGTTGTCCCACGTTGTCCCACGGTGTCCAACGGTGTCCAACGATGTCCAACGGTGTCCCACGCTGTCCAACGATGTCCAACGATGTCCAACGGTGTCCCACGATGTCCAACGATGTCCAACGATGTCCAACGGTGTCCAACGGTGTCCCACGTTGTCCCACGTTGTCCCACGTTGTCCCACGGTGTCCAACGATGTCCAACGGTGTCCCACGTTGTCCAACGGTGTCCCACGTTGTCCCACGTTGTCCCACGGTGTCCAACGATGTCCAACGGTGTCCAACGGTGTCCCACGGTGTCCAACGGTGTCCCACGTTGTCCCACGTTGTCCCACGTTGTCCCACGTTGTCCCACGTTGTCCAACGGTGTCCCACGGTGTCCAACGGTGTCCCACGTTGTCCCACGTTGTCCCACGTTGTCCCACGTTGTCCCACGTTGTCCCACGTTGTCCCACGTTGTCCCACGGTGTCCCACGGTGTCCAACGATGTCCAACGGTGTCCCACGTTGTCCAACGGTGTCCCACGTTGTCCCACGTTGTCCCACGTTGTCCCACGGTGTCCAACGATGTCCAACGGTGTCCCACGTTGTCCAACGGTGTCCCACGTTGTCCCACGTTGTCCCATGTTGTCCCACGTTGTCCCACGTTGTCCTACGTTGTCCCACGTTGTCCCACGTTGTCCCACGTTGTCCCACGTTGTCCCACGTTGTCCCACGGTGTCCAACGATGTCCAACGGTGTCCAACGGTGTCCCACGGTGTCCAACGGTGTCCCACGTTGTCCCACGTTGTCCCACGTTGTCCCACGTTGTCCCACGTTGTCCAACGGTGTCCCACGGTGTCCAACGGTGTCCCACGTTGTCCCACGTTGTCCCACGTTGTCCCACGTTGTCCCACGTTGTCCCACGTTGTCCCACGTTATCCCACGTTGTCCCACGGTGTCCAACGGTGTCCAACGGTGTCCAACGATGTCCAACGGTGTCCAACGGTGTCCCACGATGTCCACCGATGTCCAACGGTGTCCAACGGTGTCCCACGATGTCCACCGATGTCCAACGGTGTCCAACGGTGTCCAACGGTGTCCCACGGTGTCCAACGATGTCCAACGGTGTCCCACTGTGTCCAACGGTGTCCCACGTTGTCCCACGTTGTCCCACGTTGTCCCACGTTGTCCCACGTTGTCCCACGTTGTCCCACGTTGTCCCACGTTGTCCCACGTTGTCCCACGTTGTCCCACGTTGTCCCACGTTGTCCCACGGTGTCCAACGGTGTCCAACGATGTCCAACGGTGTCCCACGATGTCCAACGATGTCCAACGATGTCCAACGGTGTCCCACGATGTCCAACGATGTCCAACGATGTCCAACGGTGTCCAACGGTGTCCCACGTTGTCCCACGTTGTCCCACGTTGTCCCACGGTGTCCAACGATGTCCAACGGTGTCCCACGTTGTCCAACGGTGTCCAACGATGTCCAACGGTGTCCCACGTTGTCCAACGGTGTCCCACGTTGTCCCACGTTGTCCCATGTTGTCCCACGTTGTCCCACGTTGTCCTACGTTGTCCCACGTTGTCCCACGTTGTCCCACGGTGTCCCACGGTGTCCAACGATGTCCAACGGTGTCCCACGTTGTCCAACGGTGTCCCACGTTGTCCCACGTTGTCCCACGTTGTCCCACGGTGTCCAACGATGTCCAACGGTGTCCCACGTTGTCCAACGGTGTCCCACGTTGTCCCACGTTGTCCCATGTTGTCCCACGTTGTCCCACGTTGTCCTACGTTGTCCCACGTTGTCCCACGTTGTCCCACGTTGTCCCACGTTGTCCCACGTTGTCCCACGGTGTCCAGCGGTGTCCAACGGTGTCCAACGGTGTCCAACGATGTCCAACGGTGTCCAACGGTGTCCCACGGTGTCCCACGTTGTCCCACGTTGTCCCACGTTGTCCCACGGTGTCCAACGGTGTCCCACGTTGTCCCACGTTGTCCCACGTTGTCCCACGTTGTCCCACGTTGTCCCACGTTGTCCCACGTTGTCCCACGGTGTCCAACGGTGTCCAACGATGTCCAACGGTGTCCCACGATGTCCAACGATGTCCAACGATGTCCAACGGTGTCCCACGTTGTCCAACGGTGTCCCACGTTGTCCCACGTTGTCCCACGTTGTCCCACGGTGTCCAACGATGTCCAACGGTGTCCCACGTTGTCCAACGGTGTCCCACGTTGTCCCACGTTGTCCCATGTTGTCCCACGTTGTCCCACGTTGTCCTACGTTGTCCCACGTTGTCCCACGTTGTCCCACGTTGTCCCACGTTGTCCCACGTTGTCCCACGGTGTCCAACGATGTCCAACGGTGTCCAACGGTGTCCCACGGTGTCCAACGGTGTCCCACGTTGTCCCACGTTGTCCCACGTTGTCCCACGTTGTCCCACGTTGTCCAACGGTGTCCCACGGTGTCCAACGGTGTCCCACGTTGTCCCACGTTGTCCCACGTTGTCCCACGTTGTCCCACGTTGTCCCACGTTGTCCCACGTTATCCCACGTTGTCCCACGGTGTCCAACGGTGTCCAACGATGTCCAACGGTGTCCAACGGTGTCCCACGATGTCCACCGATGTCCAACGGTGTCCAACGGTGTCCAACGGTGTCCCACGGTGTCCAACGATGTCCAACGGTGTCCCACGGTGTCCAACGGTGTCCCACGTTGTCCCACGTTGTCCCACGTTGTCCCACGTTGTCCCACGTTGTCCCACGTTGTCCCACGTTGTCCCACGTTGTCCCACGTTGTCCCACGTTGTCCCACGTTGTCCCACGTTGTCCCACGGTGTCCAACGGTGTCCAACGATGTCCAACGGTGTCCCACGATGTCCAACGATGTCCAACGATGTCCAACGGTGTCCCACGATGTCCAACGATGTCCAACGATGTCCAACGGTGTCCAACGGTGTCCCACGTTGTCCCACGTTGTCCCACGGTGTCCCACGGTGTCCAACGATGTCCAACGGTGTCCCACGTTGTCCAACGGTGTCCCACGTTGTCCCACGTTGTCCCACGGTGTCCAACGATGTCCAACGGTGTCCAACGGTGTCCCACGGTGTCCAACGGTGTCCCACGTTGTCCCACGTTGTCCCACGTTGTCCCACGTTGTCCCACGTTGTCCAACGGTGTCCCACGGTGTCCAACGGTGTCCCACGTTGTCCCACGTTGTCCCACGTTGTCCCACGTTGTCCCACGTTGTCCCACGTTGTCCCACGTTGTCCCACGGTGTCCCACGGTGTCCAACGATGTCCAACGGTGTCCCACGTTGTCCAACGGTGTCCCACGTTGTCCCACGTTGTCCCACGTTGTCCCACGGTGTCCAACGATGTCCAACGGTGTCCCACGTTGTCCAACGGTGTCCCACGTTGTCCCACGTTGTCCCATGTTGTCCCACGTTGTCCCACGTTGTCCTACGTTGTCCCACGTTGTCCCACGTTGTCCCACGTTGTCCCACGTTGTCCCACGTTGTCCCACGGTGTCCAGCGGTGTCCAACGGTGTCCAACGGTGTCCAACGATGTCCAACGGTGTCCAACGGTGTCCCACGGTGTCCCACGTTGTCCCACGTTGTCCCACGTTGTCCCACGGTGTCCAACGGTGTCCCACGTTGTCCCACGTTGTCCCACGTTGTCCCACGGTGTCCAACGATGTCCAACGGTGTCCCACGTTGTCCCACGTTGTCCTACGTTGTCCCACGTTGTCCCACGTTGTCCAACGGTGTCCCACGTTGTCCCACGTTGTCCCACGTTGTCCCACGGTGTCCAACGATGTCCAACGGTGTCCAACGGTGTCCCACGGTGTCCAACGGTGTCCCACGTTGTCCCACGTTGTCCCACGTTGTCCCACGTTGTCCCACGTTGTCCAACGGTGTCCCACGGTGTCCAACGGTGTCCCACGTTGTCCCACGTTGTCCCACGTTGTCCCACGTTGTCCCACGTTGTCCCACGTTGTCCCACGTTGTCCCACGGTGTCCAACGGTGTCCAACGATGTCCAACGGTGTCCAACGGTGTCCCACGATGTCCACCGATGTCCAACGGTGTCCAACGGTGTCCAACGGTGTCCAACGGTGTCCAACGGTGTCCAACGATGTCCAACGATGTCCAACGATGTCCAACGGTGTCCCACGTTGTCCCACGTTGTCCCACGTTGTCCCACGTTGTCCCACGTTGTCCCACGGTGTCCAACGGTGTCCCACGTTGTCCCACGTTGTCCCACGTTGTCCCACGGTGTCCAACGATGTCCAACGGTGTCCAACGCTGTCCCACGGTGTCCAACGGTGTCCCACGTTGTCCCACGTTGTCCCACGTTGTCCCACGTTGTCCCACGTTGTCCCACGTTGTCCCACGTTGTCCAACGATGTCCAACGGTGTCCCACGTTGTCCCACGTTGTCCCACGTTGTCCCACGTTGTCCCACGTTGTCCCACGTTGTCCCACGTTGTCCCACGTTGTCCCACGTTGTCCCACGTTGTCCCACGTTGTCCCACGTTGTCCCACGGTGTCCAACGGTGTCCAACTATGTCCAACGGTGTCCCACGATGTCCAACGATGTCCAACGATGTCCAACGGTGTCCAACGGTGTCCCACGTTGTCCCACGTTGTCCCACGTTGTCCCACGGTGTCCAACGATGCCCAACGGTGTCCCACGTTGTCCCACGTTGTCCCACGTTGTCCCACGTTGTCCCACGTTGTCCCACGTTGTCCCACGTTGTCCCACGTTGTCCCACGTTGTCCCACGTTGTCCCACGTTGTCCCACGTTGTCCCACGTTGTCCCACGTTGTCCCACGTTGTCCCACGGTGTCCAACGGTGTCCCACGTTGTCCCACGTTGTCCCACGTTGTCCCACGTTGTCCCACGTTGTCCAACGGTGTCCCACGGTGTCCAACGGTGTCCCACGTTGTCCCACGTTGTCCCACGTTGTCCCACGGTGTCCAACGATGTCCAACGGTGTCCCACGTTGTCCCACGTTGTCCCACGTTGTCCCACGTTGTCCCACGTTGTTCCATGGTTTCCCACGTTGTCCCACGTTGTCCCACGTTGTCCCACGTTGTCCCACGGTGTCCAACGATGTCCAACGGTGTCCAACGGTGTCCCACGGTGTCCAACGGTGTCCCACGTTGTCCCACGTTGTCCCACGTTGTCCCACGTTGTCCCACGTTGTCCAACGGTGTCCCACGGTGTCCAACGGTGTCCCACGTTGTCCCACGTTGTCCCACGTTGTCCCACGTTGTCCCACGTTGTCCCACGTTGTCCCACGTTGTCCCACGGTGTCCAACGGTGTCCAACGATGTCCAACGGTGTCCAACGGTGTCCCACGATGTCCACCGATGTCCAACGGTGTCCAACGGTGTCCAACGGTGTCCCACGGTGTCCAACGATGTCCAACGGTGTCCAACGATGTCCAACGGTGTCCAACGATGTCCAACGATGTCCAACGGTGTCCCACGATGTCCAACGATGTCCAACGATGTCCAACGGTGTCCAACGGTGTCCCACGGTGTCCAACGGTGTCCCACGTTGTCCCACGTTGTCCCACGTTGTCCCACGTTGTCCAACGGTGTCCCACGGGGTCCAACGGTGTCCCACGTTGTCCCACGTTGTCCCACGTTGTCCCACGTTGTCCCACGTTGTCCCACGTTGTCCCACGTTGTCCCACGTTGTCCCACGTTGTCCCACGTTGTCCCACGGTGTCCAACGATGTCCAACGGTGTCCCACGTTGTCCCACGTTGTCCCACGTTGTCCCACGTTGTCCCACGTTGTTCCATGGTTTCCCACGTTGTCCCACGTTGTCCCACGTTGTCCCACGGTGTCCAACGATGTCCAACGGTGTCCAACGGTGTCCCACGGTGTCCAACGGTGTCCCACGTTGTCCCACGTTGTCCCACGTTGTCCCACGTTGTCCCACGTTGTCCAACGAAGTCCCACGGTGTCCAACGGTGTCCCACGTTGTCCCACGTTGTCCCACGTTGTCCCACGTTGTCCCACGTTGTCCCACGTTGTCCCACGTTGTCCCACGTTGTCCCACGTTGTCCCACGGTGTCCAACGATGTCCAACGGTGTCCAACGGTGTCCCACGGTGTCCAACGGTGTCCCACGTTGTCCCACGTTGTCCCACGTTGTCCCACGTTGTCCCACGTTGTCCAACGAAGTCCCACGGTGTCCAACGGTGTCCCACGTTGTCCCACGTTGTCCCACGTTGTCCCACGTTGTCCCACGTTGTCCCACGTTGTCCCACGTTGTCCCACGTTGTCCCACGTTGTCCCACGTTGTCCCACGTTGTCCCACGGTGTCCAACGGTGTCCAACGATGTCCAACGGTGTCCCACGTTGTCCCACGTTGTCCCACGTTGTCCCACGGTGTCCAACGATGTCCAACGTTGTCCCACGTTGTCCCACGTTGTCCCACGTTGTCCCACGATGTCCCACGTTGTCCCACGTTGTCCCACGTTGTCCCACGTTGTCCCACGTTGTCCCACGTTGTCCCACGTTGTCCCACGTTGTCCCACGTTGTCCCACGATGTCCAACGGTGTCCAACGGTGTCCAACGATGTCCAACGGTGTCCAACGGTGTCCCACGGTGTCCAACGGTGTCCAACGGTGTCCCACGGTGTCCAACGGTGTCCCACGTTGTCCCACGTTGTCCCACGTTGTCCCACGTTGTCCCACGATGTCCCACGTTGTCCAACGATGTCCAACGGTGTCCCACGTTGTCCCACGTTGTCCTACGTTGTCCCACATTGTCCCACGTTGTCCCACGTTGTCCCACGTTGTCCCACGTTGTCCCACGTTGTCCCACGGTGTCCAACGGTGTCCAACGGTGTCCAACGGTGTCCAACGATGTCCAACGATGTCCAACGGTGTCCAACGGTGTTACGTCGCCTAAACATCTGCATGCCAGCCCTCGCGACCGGACAGCCAGCGGCCTGCGTAACGTCACTCCGACCCTCAATAAACCTAAGGACCCAATATATTCTTTCGCTGTCACTGTATTGTATTAACAGGCGTCTTCAGTCAACCCCTTTGTCCTGAAGAATTTCTTAAGCCAAAAAATATTTTCGAAGCACATCTGGTTTTTAGAGTGGTCCTTGGGTTTATTAGGCGCGCTGAAAAAATACGGAGAAAGCGAACACGCACCCATCGGGAAGAATCGAATGTCTGGCTAATAAATCAATCAGGTTTTTCCACCACAAGGTCTCCTATCAACCACGATGGTAGGAGACCTTCTACCCATCCCTTCAAGCATCAGCGTAGGGCATAACCAATCGACATCGCGGATCGTTACCCTCACTTTTCTTAACGAAAAGTGTGAACAACGAATCCGCGTTCGTCATGCAAAAGGGCACACCCACACTTACCCTCTTCCATCTCAACGCAAGAGCGACCAATCATTCAAACTTCTAACGCCAAACGTCTAACTCAGAACAGAACGCCAAGTCGATCCGCGACATTGCCAAACATTCGCTTATCCTGTTAAGTATCATATCGTGCTACGTCCACCAAGAGACTAACTTCAAGTGTAAGAGCCTTGCTCGATACTGTATACAGTTACATTATCTGCGTGCGATAAAGTTGTTAATTGTTTATATCTTTTCAATCGTGTAGACTAGTTGTTGGAAATATACATTATTATAATTCTGTGACTCTCAGTGTTATACCGCATCAACCACCCCGATTATCCTAACCGAAATACGGGGATCGAACTATTCGTGGTGTCGATTATTCTAATCGTAACGGGAATTTACGACTCTCGTTGACGCGTATTCTAACGACCGCGTCTCCCCGCGATAGTACGAATTTACAAACGGTGTCCCACGTTGTCCCACGTTGTCCCACGGTGTCCAACGATGTCCAACGGTGTCCCACGTTGTCCCACGTTGCCCCACGTTGTCCCACGTTGTCCCACGTTGTCCCACGTTGTTCCATGGTTTCCCACGTTGTCCCACGTTGTCCCACGTTGTCCCACGGTGTCCAACGATGTCCAACGGTGTCCAACGGTGTCCCACGGTGTCCAACGGTGTCCCACGTTGTCCCACGTTGTCCCACGTTGTCCCACGTTGTCCCACGTTGTCCAACGGTGTCCCACGGTGTCCAACGGTGTCCCACGTTGTCCCACGTTGTCCCACGTTGTCCCACGTTGTCCCACGTTGTCCCACGTTGTCCCACGTTGTCCCACGGTGTCCAACGGTGTCCAACGATGTCCAGCGGTGTCCAACGGTGTCCCACGATGTCCACCGATGTCCAACGGTGTCCAACGGTATCCAACGTTGTCCAACGGTGTCCAACGGTGTCCAACGATGTCCAGCGATGTCCAACGATGTCCAACGGTGTCCCACGGTGTCCCACGTTGTCCCACGTTGTCCCACGTTGTCCCACGGTGTCCAACGGTGTCCCACGTTGTCCCACGTTGTCCCACGTTGTCCCACGGTGTCCAACGATGTCCAACGGTGTCCAACGGTGTCCCACGGTGTCCAACGGTGTCCCACGTTGTCCCACGTTGTCCCACGTTGTCCCACGTTGTCCCACGTTGTCCCACGTTGTCCAACGATGTCCAACGGTGTCCCACGTTGTCCCACGTTGTCCCACGTTGTCCCACGTTGTCCCACGTTGTCCCACGTTGTTCCATGGTTTCCAACGTTGTCCCACGTTGTCCCACGTTGTCCCACGGTGTCCAACGATGTCCAACGGTGTCCAACGGTGTCCCACGGTGTCCAACGGTGTCCCACGTTGTCCCACGTTGTCCAACGGTGTCCCACGTTGTCCCACGTTGTCCAACGGTGTCCCACGTTGTCCCACGGTGTCCAACGATGTCCAACGGTGTCCAACGGTGTCCAACGGTGTCCAACGGTGTCCCACGTTGTCCCACGTTGTCCCACGGTGTCCAACGGTGTCCAACGATGTCCAACGGTGTCCAACGGTGTCCCACGTTGTCCCACGTTGTCCCACGTTGTCCCACGGTGTCCAACGATGTCCAACGGTGTCCCACGTTGTCCCACGTTGTCCCACGTTGTCCCACGTTGTCCCACGTTGTCCCACGTTGTCCCACGTTGTCCCACGTTGTCCAACGGTGTCCCACGGTGTCCAACGGTGTCCCACGATGTCCCACGGTGTCCCACGTTGTCCCACGTTGTCCCACGTTGTCCCACGTTGTCCCACGTTGTCCCACGTTGTCCCACGTTGTCCAACGGTGTCCCACGGTGTCCAACGGTGTCCCACGTTGTCCCACGTTGTCCCACGTTGTCCCACGGTGTCCAACGATGTCCAACGGTGTCCCACGTTGTCCCACGTTGTCCCACGTTGTCCCACGTTGTCCCACGTTGTTCCATGGTTTCCCACGTTGTCCCACGTTGTCCCACGTTGTCCCACGGTGTCCAACGATGTCCAACGGTGTCCAACGGTGTCCCACGGTGTCCAACGGTGTCCCACGTTGTCCCACGTTGTCCCACGTTGTCCCACGTTGTCCCACGTTGTCCAACGGTGTCCCACGGTGTCCAACGGTGTCCCACGATGTCCCACGTTGTCCCACGTTGTCCCACGTTGTCCCACGTTGTCCCACGTTGTCCCACGTTGTCCTACGTTGTCCCACGTTGTCCAACGGTGTCCCACGGTGTCCAACGGTGTCCCACGTTGTCCCACGTTGTCCCACGTTGTCCCACGGTGTCCAACGATGTCCAACGGTGTCCCACGTTGTCCCACGTTGTCCCACGTTGTCCCACGTTGTCCCACGTTGTCCAACGAAGTCCCACGGTGTCCAACGGTGTCCCACGTTGTCCCACGTTGTCCCACGTTGTCCAACGAAGTCCCACGGTGTCCAACGGTGTCCCACGTTGTCCCACGTTGTCCCACGTTGTCCCACGTTGTCCCACGTTGTCCCACGTTGTCCCACGTTGTCCCACGTTGTCCCACGGTGTCCAACGGTGTCCAACAGTGTCCAACGAAGTCCCACGGTGTCCAACGGTGTCCAACGATGTCCAACGGTGTCCAACGGTGTCCCACGATGTCCACCGATGTCCAACGGTGTCCAACAGTGTCCAACGAAGTCCCACGGCGTCCAACGGTGTCCCACGTTGTCCCACGTTGTCCCACGTTGTCCCACGTTGTCCCACGTTGTCCCACGTTGTCCCACGTTGTCCCACGGTGTCCAACGGTGTCCAACGGTGTCCAACGGTGTCCAACGATGTTCAACGGTGTCCAACGGTGTCCCACGTTGTCCCACGTTGTCCCACGGCGTCCAACGATGTCCAACGGTGTCCCACGTTGTCCCACGTTGTCCCACGGTGTCCAACGGTGTCCCACGTTGTCCCACGTTGTCCCACGTTGTCCCACGTTGTCCAACGGTGTCCAACGGTGTCCAACGGTGTCCAACGGTGTCCAACGATGTCCAACGGTGTCCAACGGTGTCCCACGATGTCCACCGATGTCCAACGGTGTCCCACGGTGTCCAACGGTGTCCAACGGTGTCCAACGATGTCCAACGATGTCCAACGATGTCCAACGGTGTCCCACGTTGTCCCACGTTGTCCCACGTTGTCCCACGGTATCCAACGGTGTCCCACGTTGTCCCACGTTGTCCCACGTTGTCCCACGGTGTCCAACGGTGTCCCACGTTGTCCCACGTTGTCCCACGTTGTCCCACGTTGTCCCACGATGTCCCACGTTGTCCAACGATGTCCAACGGTGTCCCACGTTGTCCCACGTTGTCCTACGTTGTCCCACGTTGTCCCACGTTGTCCCACGTTGTCCCACGTTGTCCCACGGTGTCCAACGGTGTCCCACGGTGTCCAACGGTGTCCCACGTTGTCCCACGTTGTCCCACGTTGTCCCACGGTGTCCAACGATGTCCAACGGTGTCCCACGTTGTCCCACGTTGTCCCACGTTGTCCCACGTTGTCCCACGTTGTTCCATGGTTTCCCACGTTGTCCCACGTTGTCCCACGTTGTCCCACGGTGTCCAACGATGTCCAACGGTGTCCAACGGTGTCCCACGGTGTCCAACGGTGTCCCACGTTGTCCCACGTTGTCCCACGTTGTCCCACGTTGTCCCACGTTGTCCAACGGTGTCCCACGGTGTCCAACGGTGTCCCACGATGTCCCACGTTGTCCCACGTTGTCCCACGTTGTCCCACGTTGTCCCACGTTGTCCCACGTTGTCCTACGTTGTCCCACGTTGTCCAACGGTGTCCCACGGTGTCCAACGGTGTCCCACGTTGTCCCACGTTGTCCCACGTTGTCCCACGGTGTCCAACGATGTCCAACGGTGTCCCACGTTGTCCCACGTTGTCCCACGTTGTCCCACGTTGTCCCACGTTGTCCAACGAAGTCCCACGGTGTCCAACGGTGTCCCACGTTGTCCCACGTTGTCCCACGTTGTCCAACGAAGTCCCACGGTGTCCAACGGTGTCCCACGTTGTCCCACGTTGTCCCACGTTGTCCCACGTTGTCCCACGTTGTCCCACGTTGTCCCACGTTGTCCCACGTTGTCCCACGGTGTCCAACGGTGTCCAACAGTGTCCAACGAAGTCCCACGGTGTCCAACGGTGTCCAACGATGTCCAACGGTGTCCAACGGTGTCCCACGATGTCCACCGATGTCCAACGGTGTCCAACAGTGTCCAACGAAGTCCCACGGCGTCCAACGGTGTCCCACGTTGTCCCACGTTGTCCCACGTTGTCCCACGTTGTCCCACGTTGTCCCACGTTGTCCCACGGTGTCCCACGTTGTCCCACGTTGTCCTACGTTGCCCCACGTTGTCCCACGTTGTCCCACGTTGTCCCACGTTGTCCCACGTTGTCCCACGTTGTCCCACGGTGTCCAACGGTGTCCAACGGTGTCCAACGGTGTCCAACGATGTTCAACGGTGTCCAACGGTGTCCCACGTTGTCCCACGTTGTCCCACGGCGTCCAACGATGTCCAACGGTGTCCCACGTTGTCCCACGTTGTCCCACGTTGTCCCACGTTGTCCCACGTTGTCCCACGGTGTCCAACGGTGTCCAACGATGTCCAACGGTGTCCAACGGTGTCCCACGATGTCCACCGATGTCCAACGGTGTCCCACGGTGTCCAACGGTGTCCAACGGTGTCCAACGATGTCCAACGATGTCCAACGATGTCCAACGGTGTCCCACGTTGTCCCACGTTGTCCCACGTTGTCCCACGGTATCCAACGGTGTCCCACGTTGTCCCACGTTGTCCCACGTTGTCCCACGGTGTCCAACGGTGTCCCACGTTGTCCCACGTTGTCCCACGTTGTCCCACGTTGTCCCACGATGTCCCACGTTGTCCAACGATGTCCAACGGTGTCCCACGTTGTCCCACGTTGTCCTACGTTGTCCCACGTTGTCCCACGTTGTCCCACGTTGTCCCACGTTGTCCCACGGTGTCCAACGGTGTCCCACGTTGTCCCACGTTGTCCCACGGTGTCCAACGATGTCCAACGGTGTCCAACGGTGTCCCACGGTGTCCCACGTTGTCCCACGATGTCCCACGTTGTCCAACGATGTCCAACGGTGTCCCACGTTGTCCCACGTTGTCCTACGTTGTCCCACGTTGTCCCACGTTGTCCCACGTTGTCCCACGTTGTCCCACGTTGTCCCACGGTGTCCAACGGTGTCCCACGTTGTCCCACGATGTCCCACGGTGTCCAACGATGTCCAACGGTGTCCAACGGTGTCCCACGGTGTCCCACGTTGTCCCACGTTGTCCCACGTTGTCCCACGTTGTCCCACGTTGTCCCACGTTGTCCCACGTTGTCCCACGTTGTCCCACGTTGTCCCACGTTGTCCCACGTTGTCCAACGTTGTCCCACGATGTCCCACGTTGTCCAACGATGTCCAACGGTGTCCCACGTTGTCCCACGTTGTCCCACGGTGTCCAACGATGTCCAACGGTGTCCAACGGTGTCCCACGGTGTCCAACGGTGTCCCACGTTGTCCCACGTTGTCCCACGTTGTCCCACGTTGTCCCACGTTGTCCCACGTTGTCCCACGTTGTCCCACGTTGTCCCACGTTGTCCCACGATGTCCCACGTTGTCCAACGATGTCCAACGGTGTCCCACGTAGTCCCACGTTGTCCTACGTTGTCCCACGTTGTCCCACGTTGTCCCACGTTGTCCCACGTTGTCCCACGTTGTCCCACGGTGTCCAACGGTGTCCCACGTTGTCCCACGTTGTCCCACGGTGTCCAACGGTGTCCAACGGTGTCCAACGGTGTCCAACGGTGTCCAACGATGTCCAACGGTGTCCAACGGTGTCCCACGGTGTCCAACGGTGTCCAACGGTGTCCCACGGTGTCCAACGGTGTCCCACGTTGTCCCACGTTGTCCCACGTTGTCCCACGTTGTCCCACGATGTCCCACGTTGTCCAACGATGTCCAACGGTGTCCCACGTTGTCCCACGTTGTCCTACGTTGTCCCACGTTGTCCCACGTTGTCCCACGTTGTCCCACGTTGTCCCACGGTGTCCAACGGTGTCCAACGATGTCCAACGGTGTCCAACGGTGTCCCACGTTGTCCCACGTTGTCCCACGGTGTCCAACGATGTCCAACGGTGTCCCACGTTGTCCCACGTTGTCCCACGTTGTCCCACGTTGTCCCACGTTGTTCCATGGTTTCCCACGTTGTCCCACGTTGTCCCACGGTGTCCAACGATGTCCAACGGTGTCCAACGGTGTCCCACGGTGTCCAACGGTGTCCCACGTTGTCCCACGTTGTCCCACGTTGTCCCACGTTGTCCCACGTTGTCCCACGTTGTCCCACGTTGTCCCACGTTGTCCAACGGTATCCCACGGTGTCCAACGGTGTCCCACGGTGTCCAACGGTGTCCCACGTTGTCCCACGTTGTCCCACGTTGTCCCACGTTGTCCCACGTTGTCCCACGTTGTCCCACGTTGTCCCACGTTGTCCCACGGTGTCCAACGGTGTCCAACGGTGTCCAACGGTGTCCAACGATGTCCAACGGTGTCCAACGGTGTCCCACGGTGTCCAACGGTGTCCAACGGTGTCCCACGGTGTCCAACGGTGTCCCACGTTGTCCCACGTTGTCCCACGTTGTCCCACGTTGTCCCACGATGTCCCACGTTGTCCAACGATGTCCAACGGTGTCCCACGTTGTCCCACGTTGTCCCACGTTGTCCCACGTTGTCCCACGTTGTCCCACGTTGTTCCATGGTTTCCCACGTTGTCCCACGATGTCCACCGATGTCCAACGGTGTCCAACGGTGTCCAACGGTGTCCCACGGTGTCCAACGATGTCCAACGGTGTCCAACGATGTCCAACGGTGTCCCACGTTGTCCCACGTTGTCCCACGTTGTCCCACGGTGTCCAACGATGTCCAACGGTGTCCAACGATGTCCAACGGTGTCCCACGTTGTCCCACGTTGTCCCACGTTGTCCCACGGTGTCCAACGATGTCCAACGGTGTCCAACGATGTCCAACGGTGTCCCACGATGTCCAACGATGTCCAACGATGTCCAACGGTGTCCAACGGTGTCCCACGTTGTCCCACGTTGTCCCACGTTGTCCCACGGTGTCCCACGATGTCCCACGGTGTCCCACGTTGTCCAACGGTGTCCCACGTTGTCCCACGTTGTCCCACGTTGTCCCACGTTGTCCCACGTTGTCCCACGATGTCCCACGTTGTCCCACGTTGTCCCACGTTGTCCCACGTTGTCCCACGTTGTCCCACGTTGTCCCACGTTGTCCCACGTTGTCCCACGTTGTCCCACGATGTCCCACGTTGTCCCACGTTGTCCCACGTTGTCCCACGTTGTCCCACGTTGTCCCACGTTGTCCCACGTTGTCCCACGTTGTCCCACGTTGTCCCACGTTGTCCCACGGTGTCCAACGGTGTCCAACGGTGTCCAACGGTGTCCAACGATGTCCAACGATGTCCAACGGTGTCCAACGGTGTCCCACGTTGTCCCACGTTGTCCCACGGTGTCCAACGATGTCCAACGGTGTCCCACGTTGTCCCACGTTGTCCCACGTTGTCCCACGTTGTCCCACGTTGTTCCATGGTTTCCCACGTTGTCCCACGTTGTCCCACGTTGTCCCACGGTGTCCATCGGTGTCCCACGGTGTCCAACGGTGTCCCACGTTGTCCCACGTTGTCCCACGTTGTCCCACGTTGTCCCACGTTGTCCAACGGTGTCCCACGGTATCCAACGGTATCCCACGTTGTCCCACGTTGTCCCATGTTGTCCCACGTTGTCCCACGTTGTCCCACGTTGTCCCACGTTGTCCCACGGTGTCCAACGGTGTCCAACGATGTCCAACGGTGTCCAACGGTGTCCCACGATGTCCACCGATGTCCAACGGTGTCCAACGGTGTCCAACGGTGTCCCACGGTGTCCAACGATGTCCAACGGTGTCCAACGATGTCCAACGGTGTCCCACGTTGTCCGACGTTGTCCCACGTTGTCCCACGTTGTCCCACGTTGTCCTACGTTGTCCCACGTTGTCCCACGTTGTCCCACGTTGTCCCACGTTGTCCCACGTTGTCCCACGGTGTCCAACGGTGTCCCACGTTGTCCCACGTTGTCCCACGGTGTCCAACGATGTCCAACGGTGTCCAACGGTGTCCCACGGTGTCCCACGTTGTCCCACGTTGTCCCACGTTGTCCCACGTTGTCCCACGTTGTCCCACGTTGTCCCACGTTGTCCCACGATGTCCCACGTTGTCCAACGATGTCCAACGGTGTCCCACGTTGTCCCACGTTGTCCTACGTTGTCCCACGTTGTCCCACGTTGTCCCACGTTGTCCCACGTTGTCCCACGTTGTCCCACGGTGTCCCACGGTGTCCCACGTTGTCCCACGTTGTCCCACGGTGTCCAACGATGTCCAACGGTGTCCAACGGTGTCCCACGGTGTCCCACGTTGTCCCACGTTGTCCCACGTTGTCCCACGTTGTCCCACGTTGTCCCACGTTGTCCCACGTTGTCCCACGTTGTCCCACGTTGTCCCACGTTGTCCCACGTTGTTCCATGGTTTCCCACGTTGTCCCACGTTGTCCCACGGTGTCCAACGATGTCCAACGGTGTCCAACGATGTCCAACGGTGTCCAACGGTGTCCCACGGTGTCCAACGGTGTCCCACGTTGTCCCACGTTGTCCCACGTTGTCCCACGTTGTCCCACGTTGTCCCACGTTGTCCCACGTTGTCCCACGTTGTCCCACGGTGTCCAACGGTGTCCAACGGTGTCCAACGGTGTCCAACGATGTCCAACGGTGTCCAACGGTGTCCCACGGTGTCCAACGGTGTCCAACGGTGTCCCACGGTGTCCAACGGTGTCCCACGTTGTCCCACGTTGTCCCACGTTGTCCCACGTTGTCCCACGATGTCCCACGTTGTCCAACTATGTCCAACGGTGTCCCACGTTGTCCCACGTTGTCCTACGTTGTCCCACGTTGTCCCACGTTGTCCCACGTTGTCCCACGTTGTCCCACGGTGTCCAACGGTGTCCAACGATGTCCAACGGTGTCCAACGGTGTCCCACGTTGTCCCACGTTGTCCCACGGTGTCCAACGATGTCCAACGGTGTCCCACGTTGTCCCACGTTGTCCCACGTTGTCCCACGTTGTCCCACGTTGTTCCATGGTTTCCCACGTTGTCCCACGGTGTCCAACGGTGTCCCACGTTGTCCCACGTTGTCCCACGTTGTCCCACGTTGTCCCACGTTGTCCCACGATGTCCCACGTTGTCCAACTATGTCCAACGGTGTCCCACGTTGTCCCACGTTGTCCTACGTTGTCCCACGTTGTCCCACGTTGTCCCACGTTGTCCCACGTTGTCCCACGGTGTCCAACGGTGTCCAACGATGTCCAACGGTGTCCAACGGTGTCCCACGTTGTCCCACGTTGTCCCACGTTGTCCCACGTTGTCCCACGTTGTCCCACGTTGTCCCACGTTGTTCCATGGTTTCCCACGTTGTCCCACGATGTCCACCGATGTCCAACGGTGTCCAACGGTGTCCAACGGTGTCCCACGGTGTCCAACGATGTCCAACGGTGTCCAACGATGTCCAACGGTGTCCCACGTTGTCCCACGTTGTCCCACGTTGTCCCACGGTGTCCAACGATGTCCAACGGTGTCCAACGATGTCCAACGGTGTCCCACGTTGTCCCACGTTGTCCCACGTTGTCCCACGGTGTCCAACGATGTCCAACGGTGTCCAACGATGTCCAACGGTGTCCCACGATGTCCAACGATGTCCAACGATGTCCAACGGTGTCCAACGGTGTCCCACGTTGTCCCACGTTGTCCCACGTTGTCCCACGGTGTCCAACGATGTCCAACGGTGTCCCACGTTGTCCAACGGTGTCCCACGTTGTCCCACGTTGTCCCACGTTGTCCCACGTTGTCCCACGTTGTCCCACGATGTCCCACGTTGTCCCACGTTGTCCCACGTTGTCCCACGTTGTCCCACGTTGTCCCACGTTGTCCCACGTTGTCCCACGTTGTCCCACGTTGTCCCACGATGTCCCACGTTGTCCCACGTTGTCCCACGTTGTCCCACGTTGTCCCACGTTGTCCCACGTTGTCCCACGTTGTCCCACGTTGTCCCACGTTGTCCCACGTTGTCCCACGGTGTCCAACGATGTCCAACGGTGTCCCACGTTGTCCCACGTTGTCCCACGTTGTCCCACGTTGTCCCACGTTGTTCCATGGTTTCCCACGTTGTCCCACGTTGTCCCACGTTGTCCCACGGTGTCCAACGGTGTCCCACGGTGTCCAACGGTGTCCCACGTTGTCCCACGTTGTCCCACGTTGTCCCACGTTGTCCAACGGTGTCCCACGGTGTCCAACGGTATCCCACGTTGTCCCACGTTGTCCCATGTTGTCCCACGTTGTCCCACGTTGTCCCACGTTGTCCCACGTTGTCCCACGGTGTCCAACGGTGTCCAACGATGTCCAACGGTGTCCAACGGTGTCCCACGATGTCCACCGATGTCCAACGGTGTCCAACGGTGTCCAACGGTGTCCCACGGTGTCCAACGATGTCCAACGGTGTCCAACGATGTCCAACGGTGTCCCACGTTGTCCGACGTTGTCCCACGTTGTCCCACGGTGTCCAACGATGTCCAACGTTGTCCCACGATGTCCCACGTTGTCCAACGATGTCCAACGGTGTCCCACGTTGTCCCACGTTGTCCTACGTTGTCCCACGTTGTCCCACGTTGTCCCACGTTGTCCCACGTTGTCCCACGTTGTCCCACGGTGTCCAACGGTGTCCCACGTTGTCCCACGTTGTCCCACGGTGTCCAACGATGTCCAACGGTGTCCAACGGTGTCCCACGGTGTCCCACGTTGTCCCACGTTGTCCCACGTTGTCCCACGTTGTCCCACGTTGTCCCACGTTGTCCCACGTTGTCCCACGATGTCCCACGTTGTCCAACGATGTCCAACGGTGTCCCACGTTGTCCCACGTTGTCCTACGTTGTCCCACGTTGTCCCACGTTGTCCCACGTTGTCCCACGTTGTCCCACGTTGTCCCACGGTGTCCAACGGTGTCCCACGTTGTCCCACGTTGTCCCACGATGTCCCACGTTGTCCAACGATGTCCAACGGTGTCCCACGTTGTCCCACGTTGTCCCACGTTGTCCCACGGTGTCCAACGGTGTCCAACGATGTCCAACGGTGTCCAACGGTGTCCCACGATGTCCACCGATGTCCAACGGTGTCCAACGGTGTCCAACGGTGTCCCACGGTGTCCAACGATGTCCAACGGTGTCCAACGATGTCCAACGGTGTCCCACGTTGTCCGACGTTGTCCCACGTTGTCCCACGGTGTCCAACGATGTCCAACGTTGTCCCACGATGTCCCACGTTGTCCAACGATGTCCAACGGTGTCCCACGTTGTCCCACGTTGTCCCACGTTGTCCCACGTTGTTCCATGGTTTCCCACGTTGTCCCACGTTGTCCCACGGTGTCCAACGATGTCCAACGGTGTCCAACGATGTCCAACGGTGTCCAACGGTGTCCCACGGTGTCCAACGGTGTCCCACGTTGTCCCACGTTGTCCCACGTTGTCCCACGTTGTCCCACGTTGTCCCACGTTGTCCCACGTTGTCCCACGTTGTCCCACGTTGTCCCACGGTGTCCAACGGTGTCCAACGGTGTCCAACGGTGTCCAACGATGTCCAACGGTGTCCAACGGTGTCCCACGGTGTCCAACGGTGTCCAACGGTGTCCCACGGTGTCCAACGGTGTCCCACGTTGTCCCACGTTGTCCCACGTTGTCCCACGTTGTCCCACGATGTCCCACGTTGTCCAACGATGTCCAACGGTGTCCCACGTTGTCCCACGTTGTCCTACGTTGTCCCACGTTGTCCCACGTTGTCCCACGTTGTCCCACGTTGTCCCACGGTGTCCAACGGTGTCCAACGATGTCCAACGGTGTCCAACGGTGTCCCACGTTGTCCCACGTTGTCCCACGGTGTCCAACGATGTCCAACGGTGTCCCACGTTGTCCCACGTTGTCCCACGTTGTCCCACGTTGTTCCATGGTTTCCCACGTTGTCCCACGATGTCCACCGATGTCCAACGGTGTCCAACGGTGTCCAACGGTGTCCCACGGTGTCCAACGATGTCCAACGGTGTCCAACGATGTCCAACGGTGTCCCACGTTGTCCCACGTTGTCCCACGTTGTCCCACGGTGTCCAACGATGTCCAACGGTGTCCAACGATGTCCAACGGTGTCCCACGTTGTCCCACGTTGTCCCACGTTGTCCCACGGTGTCCAACGATGTCCAACGGTGTCCAACGATGTCCAACGGTGTCCCACGATGTCCAACGATGTCCAACGATGTCCAACGGTGTCCAACGGTGTCCCACGTTGTCCCACGTTGTCCCACGTTGTCCCACGGTGTCCAACGATGTCCAACGGTGTCCCACGTTGTCCCACGTTGTCCCACGTTGTCCCACGTTGTCCCACGGTGTCCAACGGTGTCCAACGGTGTCCAACGGTGTCCAACGATGTCCAACGATGTCCAACGGTGTCCAACGGTGTCCCACGTTGTCCCACGTTGTCCCACGGTGTCCAACGATGTCCAACGGTGTCCCACGTTGTCCCACGTTGTCCCACGTTGTCCCACGTTGTCCCACGTTGTTCCATGGTTTCCCACGTTGTCCCACGTTGTCCCACGTTGTCCCACGGTGTCCAACGATGTCCAACGGTGTCCAACGGTGTCCCACGGTGTCCAACGGTGTCCCACGTTGTCCCACGTTCTCCCACGTTGTCCCACGTTGTCCCACGTTGTCCCACGTTGTCCCACGTTGTCCAACGGTGTCCCACGGTGTCCAACGGTATCCCACGTTGTCCCACGTTGTCCCACGTTGTCCCACGTTGTCCCACGTTGTCCCACGTTGTCCAACGGTGTCCCACGTTGTCCCACGTTGTCCCACGTTGTCCCACGGTGTCCAACGATGTCCAACGGTGTCCAACGATGTCCAACGGTGTCCCACGATGTCCAACGATGTCCAACGATGTCCAACGGTGTCCAACGGTGTCCCACGTTGTCCCACGTTGTCCCACGTTGTCCCACGGTGTCCAACGATGTCCAACGGTGTCCCACGTTGTCCCACGTTGTCCCACGTTGTCCCACGTTGTCCCACGATGTCCCACGTTGTCCCACGTTGTCCCACGTTGTCCCACGTTGTCCCACGTTGTCCCACGTTGTCCCACGTTGTCCCACGTTGTCCCACGTTGTCCCACGTTGTCCCACGTTGTCCCACGTTGTCCCACGTTGTCCCACGTTGTTCCACGTTGTCCCACGTTGTCCCACGTTGTCCCACGTTGTCCCACGTTGTCCCACGGTGTCCAAATGTGTCCAACGGTGTCCAACGGTGTCCAACGGTGTCCCACGATGTCCACCGATGTCCAACGGTGTCCAACGGTGTCCAACGGTGTCCCACGGTGTCCAACGATGTCCAACGGTGTCCAACGATGTCCAACGGTGTCCCACGTTGTCCCACGTTGTCCCACGTTGTCCCACGTTGTCCCACGTTGTCCCACGGTGTCCAACGATGTCCAACGGTGTCCCACGTTGTCCAACGGTGTCCCACGTTGTCCCACGTTGTCCCACGTTGTCCCACGTTGTCCCACGTTGTCCCACGTTGTCCCACGTTGTCCCACGATGTCCCACGTTGTCCAACGATGTCCAACGGTGTCCCACGTTGTCCCACGTTGTCCTACGTTGTCCCACGTTGTCCCACGTTGTCCCACGTTGTCCCACGTTGTCCCACGGTGTCCAACGGTGTCCAACGATGTCCAACGGTGTCCAACGGTGTCCCACGTTGTCCCACGTTGTCCCACGGTGTCCAACGATGTCCAACGGTGTCCCACGTTGTCCCACGTTGTCCCACGTTGTCCCACGTTGTTCCATGGTTTCCCACGTTGTCCCACGATGTCCACCGATGTCCAACGGTGTCCAACGGTGTCCAACGGTGTCCCACGGTGTCCAACGATGTCCAACGGTGTCCAACGATGTCCAACGGTGTCCCACGTTGTCCCACGTTGTCCCACGTTGTCCCACGGTGTCCAACGATGTCCAACGGTGTCCAACGATGTCCAACGGTGTCCCACGTTGTCCCACGTTGTCCCACGTTGTCCCACGGTGTCCAACGATGTCCAACGGTGTCCAACGATGTCCAACGGTGTCCCACGATGTCCAACGATGTCCAACGATGTCCAACGGTGTCCAACGGTGTCCCACGTTGTCCCACGTTGTCCCACGTTGTCCCACGGTGTCCAACGATGTCCAACGGTGTCCCACGTTGTCCCACGTTGTCCCACGTTGTCCCACGTTGTCCCACGGTGTCCAACGGTGTCCAACGGTGTCCAACGGTGTCCAACGATGTCCAACGATGTCCAACGGTGTCCAACGGTGTCCCACGTTGTCCCACGTTGTCCCACGGTGTCCAACGATGTCCAACGGTGTCCCACGTTGTCCCACGTTGTCCCACGTTGTCCCACGTTGTCCCACGTTGTTCCACGGTTTCCCACGTTGTCCCACGTTGTCCCACGTTGTCCCACGGTGTCCAACGATGTCCAACGGTGTCCAACGGTGTCCCACGGTGTCCAACGGTGTCCCACGTTGTCCCACGTTCTCCCACGTTGTCCCACGTTGTCCCACGTTGTCCCACGTTGTCCCACGTTGTCCAACGGTGTCCCACGGTGTCCAACGGTATCCCACGTTGTCCCACGTTGTCCCATGTTGTCCCACGTTGTCCCACGTTGTCCCACGTTGTCCAACGGTGTCCCACGTTGTCCCACGTTGTCCCACGTTGTCCCACGGTGTCCAACGATGTCCAACGGTGTCCAACGATGTCCAACGGTGTCCCACGATGTCCAACGATGTCCAACGATGTCCAACGGTGTCCAACGGTGTCCCACGTTGTCCCACGTTGTCCCACGTTGTCCCACGGTGTCCAACGATGTCCAACGGTGTCCCACGTTGTCCCACGTTGTCCCACGTTGTCCCACGTTGTCCCACGATGTCCCACGTTGTCCCACGTTGTCCCACGTTGTCCCACGTTGTCCCACGTTGTCCCACGTTGTCCCACGTTGTCCCACGTTGTCCCACGTTGTCCCACGTTGTCCCACGTTGTCCCACGTTGTCCCACGTTGTCCCACGTTGTTCCACGTTGTCCCACGTTGTCCCACGTTGTCCCACGTTGTCCCACGTTGTCCCACGGTGTCCAAATGTGTCCAACGGTGTCCAACGGTGTCCAACGGTGTCCCACGATGTCCACCGATGTCCAACGGTGTCCAACGGTGTCCAACGGTGTCCCACGGTGTCCAACGATGTCCAACGGTGTCCAACGATGTCCAACGGTGTCCCACGTTGTCCCACGTTGTCCCACGTTGTCCCACGTTGTCCCACGTTGTCCCACGGTGTCCAACGATGTCCAACGGTGTCCCACGTTGTCCAACGGTGTCCCACGTTGTCCCACGTTGTCCCACGTTGTCCCACGTTGTCCCACGTTGTCCCACGATGTCCCACGTTGTCCCACGTTGTCCCACGTTGTCCCACGTTGTCCCACGTTGTCCCAGGTTGTCCCACGTTGTCCCACGATGTCCCACGTTGTCCCACGTTGTCCCACGTTGTCCCACGTTGTCCCACGTTGTCCCACGTTGTCCCACGTTGTCCCACGTTGTCCCACGTTGTCCCACGTTGTCCCACGTTGTCCCACGTTGTCCCACGTTGTCCCACGGTGTCCAACGATGTCCAACGGTGTCCCACGTTGTCCCACGTTGTCCCACGTTGTCCAACGGTGTCCAACGGTGTCCAACGATGTCCAACGGTGTCCCACGATGTCCAACGATGTCCAACGATGTCCAACGGTGTCCAACGGTGTCCCACGTTGTCCCACGTTGTCCCACGTTGTCCCACGGTGTCCAACGATGTCCAACGGTGTCCCACGTTGTCCAACGGTGTCCCACGTTGTCCCACGATGTCCCACGTTGTCCCACGTTGTCCCACGTTGTCCCACGTTGTCCCACGTTGTCCCACGTTGTCCCACGTTGTCCCACGTTGTCCCACGTTGTCCCACGTTCTCCCACGATGTCCCACGTTGTCCCACGTTGTCCCACGTTGTCCCACGTTGTCCCACGTTGTCCCACGTTGTCCCACGTTGTCCCACGTTGTCCCACGTTGTCCCACGTTGTACCACGTTGTCCCACGTTGTCCCACGTTGTCCCACGTTGTCCCACGTTGTCCCACGTTGTCCCACGTTGTCCCACGTTGTCCCACGTTGTCCCACGTTGTCCCACGTTGTCCCACGGTGTCCAACGATGTCCAACGGTGTCCCACGTTGTCCCACGTTGTCCTACGTTGTCCCACGTTGTCCCACGTTGTCCCACGTTGTCCCACGTTGTCCCACGTTGTCCCACGTTGTCCCACGTTGTCCCACGTTGTCCCACGTTGTCCCACGGTGTCCAACGATGTCCAACGGTGTCCCACGTTGTCCCACGTTGTCCTACGTTGTCCCACGTTGTCCCACGTTGTCCCACGTTGTCCCACGTTGTCCCACGTTGTCCCACGTTGTCCCACGTTGTCCCACGGTGTCCAACGGTGTCCCACGGTGTCCAACGATGTCCAACGGTGTCCAACGGTGTCCCACGGTGTCCCACGTTGTCCAACGGTGTCCAACGTTGTCCCACGTTGTCCTACGTTGTCCCACGTTGTCCCACGTTGTCCCACGTTGTCCCACGTTGTCCCACGTTGTCCCACGTTGTCCCACGTTGTCCCACGTTGTCCCACGTTGTCCCACGGTGTCCAACGATGTCCAACGGTGTCCCACGTTGTCCCACGTTGTCCTACGTTGTCCCACGTTGTCCCACGTTGTCCCACGTTGTCCCACGTTGTCCCACGTTGTCCCACGTTGTCCGACGTTGTCCCACGGTGTCCAACGGTGTCCCACGGTGTCCAACGATGTCCAACGGTGTCCAACGGTGTCCCACGTTGTCCCACGTTGTCCTACGTTGTCCCACGTTGTCCCACGTTGTCCCACGTTGTCCCACGTTGTCCCACGTTGTCCCACGTTGTCCCACGTTGTCCCACGGTGTCCAACGGTGTCCCACGGTGTCCAACGATGTCCAACGGTGTCCAACGGTGTCCCACGGTGTCCCACGTTGTCCCACGTTGTCCCACGTTGTCCCACGTTGTCCCACGTTGTCCCACGTTGTCCCACGTTGTCCCACGTTGTCCCACGTTGTCCCACGTTGTCCCACGTTGTCCCACGGTGTCCAACGGTGTCCAACGGTGTCCAACGGTGTCCAACGATGTCCAACGGTGTCCAACGGTGTCCCACGGTGTCCAACGGTGTCCAACGGTGTCCCACGGTGTCCAACGGTGTCCCACGTTGTCCCACGTTGTCCCACGTTGTCCCACGTTGTCCCACGATGTCCCACGTTGTCCAACGATGTCCAACGGTGTCCCACGTTGTCCCACGTTGTCCTACGTTGTCCCACGTTGTCCCACGTTGTCCCACGGTGTCCAACGGTGTCCAACGATGTCCAACGGTGTCCAACGGTGTCCCACGTTGTCCCACGTTGTCCCACGGTGTCCAACGATGTCCAACGGTGTCCCACGTTGTCCCACGTTGTCCCACGTTGTCCCACGTTGTCCCACGTTGTTCCATGGTTTCCCACGTTGTCCCACGTTGTCCCACGGTGTCCAACGATGTCCAACGGTGTCCAACGGTGTCCCACGGTGTCCAACGGTGTCCCACGTTGTCCCACGTTGTCCCACGTTGTCCCACGTTGTCCCACGTTGTCCAACGGTGTCCCACGGTGTCCAACGGTGTCCCACGTTGTCCCACGTTGTCCCACGTTGTCCCACGTTGTCCCACGTTGTCCCACGTTGTCCCACGTTGTCCCACGTTGTCCCACGTTGTCCAACGGTGTCCCACGGTGTCCCACGGTGTCCCACGGTGTCCAACGGTGTCCCACGTTGTCCCACGTTGTCCCACGTTGTCCCACGTTGTCCCACGTTGTCCCACGTTGTCCCACGTTGTCCCACGTTGTCCCACGGTGTCCAACGGTGTCCAACGGTGTCCAACGGTGTCCAACGGTGTCCCACGGTGTCCAACGGTGTCCAACGGTGTCCAACGGTGTCCCACGGTGTCCAACGATGTCCAACGGTGTCCAACGATGTCCAACGGTGTCCCACGTTGTCCCACGTTGTCCCACGTTGTCCCACGTTGTCCCACGTTGTTCCATGGTTTCCCGCGTTGTCCCACGATGTCCACCGATGTCCAACGGTGTCCAACGATGTCCAACGGTGTCCCACGTTGTCCCACGTTGTCCCACGTTGTCCCACGTTGTCCCACGGTGTCCAACGATGTCCAACGGTGTCCAACGGTGTCCCACGGTGTCCAACGGTGTCCAACGGTGTCCCACGATGTCCACCGATGTCCAACGGTGTCCAACGGTGTCCAACGGTGTCCAACGGTGTCCCACGGTGTCCAACGATGTCCAACGGTGTCCAACGATGTCCAACGGTGTCCCACGTTGTCCCACGTTGTCCCACGTTGTCCCACGGTGTCCAACGATGTCCAACGGTGTCCAACGATGTCCAACGGTGTCCAACGATGTCCAACGGTGTCCAACGGTGTCCCACGTTGTCCCACGTTGTCCCACGTTGTCCCATGTTGTCCCACGTTGTCCCACGTTGTCCCACGTTGTCCCACGTTGTCCCACGGTGTCCAACGGTGTCCAACGATGTCCAACGGTGTCCAACGGTGTCCCACGATGTCCACCGATGTCCAACGGTGTCCAACGGTGTCCAACGGTGTCCAACGGTGTCCCACGGTGTCCAACGATGTCCAACGGTGTCCAACGATGTCCCACGTTGTCCCACGTTGTCCAACGGTGTCCCACGTTGTCCCACGTTGTCCCACGTTGTCGCACGTTGTCCCACGTTGTCCCACGATGTCCCACGTTGTCCCACGTTGTCCCACGTTGTCCCACGTTGTCCCACGTTGTCCCACGTTGTCCCACGTTGTCCCACGTTGTCCCACGTTGTCCCACGTTGTCCCACGATGTCCCACGTTGTCCCACGGTGTCCCACGTTGTCCCACGTTGTCCCACGTTGTCCCACGTTGTCCCACGTTGTCCCACGTTGTCCCACGTTGTCCCACGGTGTCCAACGGTGTCCAACGGTGTCCAACGATGTCCAACGATGTCCAACGGTGTCCAACGGTGTCCCACGTTGTCCCACGTTGTCCCACGTTGTCCCACGGTGTCCAACGATGTCCAACGGTGTCCCACGTTGTCCAACGGTGTCCCACGTTGACCCACGTTGTCCCACGTTGTCCCACGTTGTCCCACGTTGTCCCACGATGTCCCACGTTGTCCCACGTTGTCCCACGTTGTCCCACGTTGTCCCACGTTGTCCCACGTTGTCCCACGATGTCCCACGTTGTCCCACGTTGTCCCACGTTGTCCCACGTTGTCCCACGTTGTCCCACGTTGTCCCACGTTGTCCCACGTTGTCCCACGTTGTCCCACGTTGTCCCACGGTGTCCAACGGTGTCCAACGGTGTCCAACGGTGTCCAACGATGTCCAACGATGTCCAACGGTGTCCAACGGTGTCCCACGTTGTCCCACGTTGTCCCACGGTGTCCAACGATGTCCAACGGTGTCCCACGTTGTCCCACGTTGTCCCACGTTGTCCCACGTTGTCCCACGTTGTTCCATGGTTTCCCACGTTGTCCCACGTTGTCCCACGTTGTCCCACGGTGTCCAACGGTGTCCCACGGTGTCCAACGGTGTCCCACGTTGTCCCACGTTGTCCCACGTTGTCCCACGTTGTCCAACGGTGTCCCACGGTATCCAACGGTATCCCACGTTGTCCCACGTTGTCCCATGTTGTCCCACGTTGTCCCACGTTGTCCCACGTTGTCCCACGTTGTCCCACGGTGTCCAACGGTGTCCAACGATGTCCAACGGTGTCCAACGGTGACCCACGATGTCCACCGATGTCCAACGGTGTCCCACGTTGTCCCACGTTGTCCCACGATGTCCCACGTTGTCCAACGATGTCCAACGGTGTCCCACGTTGTCCCACGTTGTCCTACGTTGTCCCACGTTGTCCCACGTTGTCCCACGTTGTCCCACGTTGTCCCACGTTGTCCCACGGTGTCCAACGGTGTCCCACGTTGTCCCACGTTGTCCCACGGTGTCCAACGATGTCCAACGGTGTCCAACGGTGTCCCACGGTGTCCCACGTTGTCCCACGTTGTCCCACGTTGTCCCACGTTGTCCCACGTTGTCCCACGTTGTCCCACGTTGTCCCACGTTGTCCCACGTTGTCCCACGTTGTCCCACGTTGTTCCATGGTTTCCCACGTTGTCCCACGTTGTCCCACGGTGTCCAACGATGTCCAACGGTGTCCAACGATGTCCAACGGTGTCCAACGGTGTCCCACGGTGTCCAACGGTGTCCCACGTTGTCCCACGTTGTCCCACGTTGTCCCACGTTGTCCCACGTTGTCCCACGTTGTCCCACGTTGTCCCACGTTGTCCCACGTTGTCCCACGTTGTCCCACGTTGTCCCACGGTGTCCAACGGTGTCCAACGGTGTCCAACGGTGTCCAACGGTGTCCGACGGTGTCCAACGGTGTCCCACGGTGTCCAACGGTGTCCAACGGTGTCCCACGGTGTCCAACGGTGTCCCACGTTGTCCCACGTTGTCCCACGTTGTCCCACGTTGTCCCACGATGTCCCACGTTGTCCAACGATGTCCAACGGTGTCCCACGTTGTCCCACGTTGTCCTACGTTGTCCCACGTTGTCCCACGTTGTCCCACGTTGTCCCACGTTGTCCCACGGTGTCCAACGGTGTCCAACGATGTCCAACGGTGTCCAACGGTGTCCCACGTTGTCCCACGTTGTCCCACGGTGTCCAACGATGTCCAACGGTGTCCCACGTTGTCCCACGTTGTCCCACGTTGTCCCACGTTGTCCCACGTTGTTCCATGGTTTCCCACGTTGTCCCACGATGTCCACCGATGTCCAACGGTGTCCAACGGTGTCCAACGGTGTCCCACGGTGTCCAACGATGTCCAACGGTGTCCAACGATGTCCAACGGTGTCCCACGTTGTCCCACGTTGTCCCACGTTGTCCCACGGTGTCCAACGATGTCCAACGGTGTCCAACGATGTCCAACGGTGTCCCACGTTGTCCCACGTTGTCCCACGTTGTCCCACGGTGTCCAACGATGTCCAACGGTGTCCAACGATGTCCAACGGTGTCCCACGATGTCCAACGATGTCCAACGATGTCCAACGGTGTCCAACGGTGTCCCACGTTGTCCCACGTTGTCCCACGTTGTCCCACGGTGTCCAACGATGTCCAACGGTGTCCCACGTTGTCCAACGCTGTCCCACGTTGTCCCACGTTGTCCCACGTTGTCCCACGGTGTCCAACGATGTCCAACGGTGTCCAACGATGTCCAACGGTGTCCCACGTTGTCCGACGTTGTCCCACGTTGTCCCACGGTGTCCAACGATGTCCAACGTTGTCCCACGATGTCCCACGTTGTCCAACGATGTCCAACGGTGTCCCACGTTGTCCCACGTTGTCCTACGTTGTCCCACGTTGTCCCACGTTGTCCCACGTTGTCCCACGTTGTCCCACGTTGTCCCACGGTGTCCAACGGTGTCCCACGTTGTCCCACGTTGTCCCACGGTGTCCAACGATGTCCAACGGTGTCCAACGGTGTCCCACGGTGTCCCACGTTGTCCCACGTTGTCCCACGTTGTCCCACGTTGTCCCACGTTGTCCCACGTTGTCCCACGTTGTCCCACGATGTCCCACGTTGTCCAACGATGTCCAACGGTGTCCCACGTTGTCCCACGTTGTCCTACGTTGTCCCACGTTGTCCCACGTTGTCCCACGTTGTCCCACGTTGTCCCACGTTGTCCCACGGTGTCCAACGGTGTCCCACGTTGTCCCACGTTGTCCCACGATGTCCCACGTTGTCCAACGATGTCCAACGGTGTCCCACGTTGTCCCACGTTGTCCCACGTTGTCCCACGGTGTCCAACGGTGTCCAACGATGTCCAACGGTGTCCAACGGTGTCCCACGATGTCCACCGATGTCCAACGGTGTCCAACGGTGTCCAACGGTGTCCCACGGTGTCCAACGATGTCCAACGGTGTCCAACGATGTCCAACGGTGTCCCACGTTGTCCGACGTTGTCCCACGTTGTCCCACGGTGTCCAACGATGTCCAACGTTGTCCCACGATGTCCCACGTTGTCCAACGATGTCCAACGGTGTCCCACGTTGTCCCACGTTGTCCCACGTTGTCCCACGTTGTTCCATGGTTTCCCACGTTGTCCCACGTTGTCCCACGGTGTCCAACGATGTCCAACGGTGTCCAACGATGTCCAACGGTGTCCAACGGTGTCCCACGGTGTCCAACGGTGTCCCACGTTGTCCCACGTTGTCCCACGTTGTCCCACGTTGTCCCACGTTGTCCCACGTTGTCCCACGTTGTCCCACGTTGTCCCACGTTGTCCCACGGTGTCCAACGGTGTCCAACGGTGTCCAACGGTGTCCAACGATGTCCAACGGTGTCCAACGGTGTCCCACGGTGTCCAACGGTGTCCAACGGTGTCCCACGGTGTCCAACGGTGTCCCACGTTGTCCCACGTTGTCCCACGTTGTCCCACGTTGTCCCACGATGTCCCACGTTGTCCAACGATGTCCAACGGTGTCCCACGTTGTCCCACGTTGTCCTACGTTGTCCCACGTTGTCCCACGTTGTCCCACGTTGTCCCACGTTGTCCCACGGTGTCCAACGGTGTCCAACGATGTCCAACGGTGTCCAACGGTGTCCCACGTTGTCCCACGTTGTCCCACGGTGTCCAACGATGTCCAACGGTGTCCCACGTTGTCCCACGTTGTCCCACGTTGTCCCACGTTGTCCCACGTTGTTCCATGGTTTCCCACGTTGTCCCACGATGTCCACCGATGTCCAACGGTGTCCAACGGTGTCCAACGGTGTCCCACGGTGTCCAACGATGTCCAACGGTGTCCAACGATGTCCAACGGTGTCCCACGTTGTCCCACGTTGTCCCACGTTGTCCCACGGTGTCCAACGATGTCCAACGGTGTCCAACGATGTCCAACGGTGTCCCACGTTGTCCCACGTTGTCCCACGTTGTCCCACGGTGTCCAACGATGTCCAACGGTGTCCAACGATGTCCAACGGTGTCCCACGATGTCCAACGATGTCCAACGATGTCCAACGGTGTCCAACGGTGTCCCACGTTGTCCCACGTTGTCCCACGTTGTCCCACGGTGTCCAACGTTGTCCAACGGTGTCCCACGTTGTCCAACGGTGTCCCACGTTGTCCCACGTTGTCCCACGTTGTCCCACGTTGTCCCACGTTGTCCCACGATGTCCCACGTTGTCCCACGTTGTCCCACGTTGTCCCACGTTGTCCCACGTTGTCCCACGTTGTCCCACGTTGTCCCACGTTGTCCCACGTTGTCCCACGATGTCCCACGTTGTCCCACGTTGTCCCACGTTGTCCCACGTTGTCCCACGTTGTCCCACGTTGTCCCACGATGTCCCACGTTGTCCCACGTTGTCCCACGTTGTCCCACGTTGTCCCACGGTGTCCAACGGTGTCCAACGGTGTCCAACGGTGTCCAACGATGTCCAACGATGTCCAACGGTGTCCAACGGTGTCCCACGTTGTCCCACGTTGTCCCACGGTGTCCAACGATGTCCAACGGTGTCCCACGTTGTCCCACGTTGTCCCACGTTGTCCCACGTTGTCCCACGTTGTTCCATGGTTTCCCACGTTGTCCCACGTTGTCCCACGTTGTCCCACGGTGTCCAACGATGTCCAACGGTGTCCAACGGTGTCCCACGGTGTCCAACGGTGTCCCACGTTGTCCCACGTTCTCCCACGTTGTCCCACGTTGTCCCACGTTGTCCCACGTTGTCCCACGTTGTCCAACGGTGTCCCACGGTGTCCAACGGTATCCCACGTTGTCCCACGTTGTCCCATGTTGTCCCACGTTGTCCCACGTTGTCCCACGTTGTCCAACGGTGTCCCACGTTGTCCCACGTTGTCCCACGTTGTCCCACGGTGTCCAACGATGTCCAACGGTGTCCAACGATGTCCAACGGTGTCCCACGATGTCCAACGATGTCCAATGATGTCCAACGGTGTCCAACGGTGTCCCACGTTGTCCCACGTTGTCCCACGTTGTCCCACGGTGTCCAACGATGTCCAACGGTGTCCCACGTTGTCCCACGTTGTCCCACGTTGTCCCACGTTGTCCCACGATGTCCCACGTTGTCCCACGTTGTCCCACGTTGTCCCACGTTGTCCCACGTTGTCCCACGTTGTCCCACGTTGTCCCACGTTGTCCCACGTTGTCCCACGTTGTCCCACGTTGTCCCACGTTGTCCCACGTTGTCCCACGTTGTTCCACGTTGTCCCACGTTGTCCCACGTTGTCCCACGTTGTCCCACGTTGTCCCACGGTGTCCAAATGTGTCCAACGGTGTCCAACGGTGTCCAACGGTGTCCCACGATGTCCACCGATGTCCAACGGTGTCCAACGGTGTCCAACGGTGTCCCACGGTGTCCAACGATGTCCAACGGTGTCCAACGATGTCCAACGGTGTCCCACGTTGTCCCACGTTGTCCCACGTTGTCCCACGTTGTCCCACGTTGTCCCACGGTGTCCAACGATGTCCAACGGTGTCCCACGTTGTCCAACGGTGTCCCACGTTGTCCCACGTTGTCCCACGTTGTCCCACGTTGTCCCACGTTGTCCCACGATGTCCCACGTTGTCCCACGTTGTCCCACGTTGTCCCACGTTGTCCCACGTTGTCCCAGGTTGTCCCACGTTGTCCCACGATGTCCCACGTTGTCCCACGTTGTCCCACGTTGTCCCACGTTGTCCCACGTTGTCCCACGTTGTCCCACGTTGTCCCACGTTGTCCCACGTTGTCCCACGTTGTCCCACGTTGTCCCACGTTGTCCCACGTTGTCCCACGTTGTCCCACGTTGTCCCACGGTGTCCAACGGTGTCCCACGGTGTCCAACGATGTCCAACGGTGTCCAACGGTGTCCCACGGTGTCCCACGTTGTCCAACGGTGTCCAACGTTGTCCCACGTTGTCCTACGTTGTCCCACGTTGTCCCACGTTGTCCCACGTTGTCCCACGTTGTCCCACGTTGTCCCACGTTGTCCCACGTTGTCCCACGTTGTCCCACGTTGTCCCACGGTGTCCAACGATGTCCAACGGTGTCCCACGTTGTCCCACGTTGTCCTACGTTGTCCCACGTTGTCCCACGTTGTCCCACGTTGTCCCACGTTGTCCCACGTTGTCCCACGTTGTCCCACGTTGTCCCACGGTGTCCAACGGTGTCCCACGGTGTCCAACGATGTCCAACGGTGTCCAACGGTGTCCCACGTTGTCCCACGTTGTCCTACGTTGTCCCACGTTGTCCCACGTTGTCCCACGTTGTCCCACGTTGTCCCACGTTGTCCCACGTTGTCCCACGTTGTCCCACGGTGTCCAACGGTGTCCCACGGTGTCCAACGATGTCCAACGGTGTCCAACGGTGTCCCACGGTGTCCCACGTTGTCCCACGTTGTCCCACGTTGTCCCACGTTGTCCCACGTTGTCCCACGTTGTCCCACGTTGTCCCACGTTGTCCCACGTTGTCCCACGTTGTCCCACGTTGTCCCACGGTGTCCAACGGTGTCCAACGGTGTCCAACGGTGTCCAACGATGTCCAACGGTGTCCAACGGTGTCCCACGGTGTCCAACGGTGTCCAACGGTGTCCCACGGTGTCCAACGGTGTCCCACGTTGTCCCACGTTGTCCCACGTTGTCCCACGTTGTCCCACGATGTCCCACGTTGTCCAACGATGTCCAACGGTGTCCCACGTTGTCCCACGTTGTCCTACGTTGTCCCACGTTGTCCCACGTTGTCCCACGGTGTCCAACGGTGTCCAACGATGTCCAACGGTGTCCAACGGTGTCCCACGTTGTCCCACGTTGTCCCACGGTGTCCAACGATGTCCAACGGTGTCCCACGTTGTCCCACGTTGTCCCACGTTGTCCCACGTTGTCCCACGTTGTTCCATGGTTTCCCACGTTGTCCCACGTTGTCCCACGGTGTCCAACGATGTCCAACGGTGTCCAACGGTGTCCCACGGTGTCCAACGGTGTCCCACGTTGTCCCACGTTGTCCCACGTTGTCCCACGTTGTCCCACGTTGTCCAACGGTGTCCCACGGTGTCCCACGTTGTCCCACGTTGTCCCACGTTGTCCCACGTTGTCCCACGTTGTCCCACGTTGTCCCACGTTGTCCCACGTTGTCCCACGTTGTCCCACGTTGTCCAACGGTGTCCCACGGTGTCCCACGGTGTCCCACGGTGTCCAACGGTGTCCCACGTTGTCCCACGTTGTCCCACGTTGTCCCACGTTGTCCCACGTTGTCCCACGTTGTCCCACGTTGTCCCACGTTGTCCCACGGTGTCCAACGGTGTCCAACGGTGTCCAACGGTGTCCAACGGTGTCCCACGGTGTCCAACGGTGTCCAACGGTGTCCAACGGTGTCCCACGGTGTCCAACGATGTCCAACGGTGTCCAACGATGTCCAACGGTGTCCCACGTTGTCCCACGTTGTCCCACGTTGTCCCACGTTGTCCCACGTTGTTCCATGGTTTCCCGCGTTGTCCCACGATGTCCACCGATGTCCAACGGTGTCCAACGATGTCCAACGGTGTCCCACGTTGTCCCACGTTGTCCCACGTTGTCCCACGTTGTCCCACGGTGTCCAACGATGTCCAACGGTGTCCAACGGTGTCCCACGGTGTCCAACGGTGTCCCACGTTGTCCCACGTTGTCCCACGTTGTCCCACGTTGTCCAACGGTGTCCCACGGTGTCCAACGGTATCCCACGTTGTCCCACGTTGTCCCATGTTGTCCCACGTTGTCCCACGTTGTCCCACGTTGTCCCACGTTGTCCCACGGTGTCCAACGGTGTCCAACGATGTCCAACGGTGTCCAACGGTGTCCCACGATGTCCACCGATGTCCAACGGTGTCCAACGGTGTCCAACGGTGTCCAACGGTGTCCCACGGTGTCCAACGATGTCCAACGGTGTCCAACGATGTCCAACGGTGTCCCACGTTGTCCCACGTTGTCCCACGTTGTCCCACGGTGTCCAACGATGTCCAACGGTGTCCAACGATGTCCAACGGTGTCCAACGATGTCCAACGGTGTCCAACGGTGTCCCACGTTGTCCCACGTTGTCCCACGTTGTCCCATGTTGTCCCACGTTGTCCCACGTTGTCCCACGTTGTCCCACGTTGTCCCACGGTGTCCAACGGTGTCCAACGATGTCCAACGGTGTCCAACGGTGTCCCACGATGTCCACCGATGTCCAACGGTGTCCAACGGTGTCCAACGGTGTCCAACGGTGTCCCACGGTGTCCAACGATGTCCAACGGTGTCCAACGATGTCCAACGGTGTCCCACGTTGTCCCACGTTGTCCCACGTTGTCCCACGGTGTCCAACGATGTCCAACGGTGTCCAACGATGTCCAACGGTGTCCAACGATGTCCAACGGTGTCCCACGATGTCCAACGATGTCCAACGATGTCCCACGGTGTCCAACGGTGTCCCACGTTGTCCCACGTTGTCCCACGTTGTCCCACGGTGTCCAACGATGTCCAACGGTCTCCCACGTTGTCCAACGGTGTCCCACGTTGTCCCACGTTGTCCCACGTTGTCGCACGTTGTCCCACGTTGTCCCACGATGTCCCACGTTGTCCCACGTTGTCCCACGTTGTCCCACGTTGTCCCACGTTGTCCCACGTTGTCCCACGTTGTCCCACGTTGTCCCACGTTGTCCCACGTTGTCCCACGATGTCCCACGTTGTCCCACGTTGTCCCACGTTGTCCCACGTTGTCCCACGTTGTCCCACGTTGTCCCACGTTGTCCCACGTTGTCCCACGTTGTCCCACGGTGTCCAACGGTGTCCAACGGTGTCCAACGATGTCCAACGATGTCCAACGGTGTCCAACGGTGTCCCACGTTGTCCCACGTTGTCCCACGTTGTCCCACGGTGTCCAACGATGTCCAACGGTGTCCCACGTTGTCCAACGGTGTCCCACGTTGTCCCACGTTGTCCCACGTTGTCCCACGTTGTCCCACGTTGTCCCACGATGTCCCACGTTGTCCCACGTTGTCCCACGTTGTCCCACGTTGTCCCACGTTGTCCCACGTTGTCCCACGATGTCCCACGTTGTCCCACGTTGTCCCACGTTGTCCCACGTTGTCCCACGTTGTCCCACGTTGTCCCACGTTGTCCCACGTTGTCCCACGTTGTCCCACGTTGTCCCACGGTGTCCAACGGTGTCCAACGGTGTCCAACGGTGTCCAACGATGTCCAACGATGTCCAACGGTGTCCAACGGTGTCCCACGTTGTCCCACGTTGTCCCACGGTGTCCAACGATGTCCAACGGTGTCCCACGTTGTCCCACGTTGTCCCACGTTGTCCCACGTTGTCCCACGTTGTTCCATGGTTTCCCACGTTGTCCCACGTTGTCCCACGTTGTCCCACGGTGTCCAACGGTGTCCCACGGTGTCCAACGGTGTCCCACGTTGTCCCACGTTGTCCCACGTTGTCCCACGTTGTCCAACGGTGTCCCACGGTATCCAACGGTATCCCACGTTGTCCCACGTTGTCCCATGTTGTCCCACGTTGTCCCACGTTGTCCCACGTTGTCCCACGTTGTCCCACGGTGTCCAACGGTGTCCAACGATGTCCAACGGTGTCCAACGGTGACCCACGATGTCCACCGATGTCCAACGGTGTCCCACGTTGTCCCACGTTGTCCCACGATGTCCCACGTTGTCCAACGATGTCCAACGGTGTCCCACGTTGTCCCACGTTGTCCTACGTTGTCCCACGTTGTCCCACGTTGTCCCACGTTGTCCCACGTTGTCCCACGTTGTCCCACGGTGTCCCACGGTGTCCCACGTTGTCCCACGTTGTCCCACGGTGTCCAACGATGTCCAACGGTGTCCAACGGTGTCCCACGGTGTCCCACGTTGTCCCACGTTGTCCCACGTTGTCCCACGTTGTCCCACGTTGTCCCACGTTGTCCCACGTTGTCCCACGTTGTCCCACGTTGTCCCACGTTGTCCCACGTTGTTCCATGGTTTCCCACGTTGTCCCACGTTGTCCCACGGTGTCCAACGATGTCCAACGGTGTCCAACGATGTCCCACGGTGTCCAACGGTGTCCCACGGTGTCCAACGGTGTCCCACGTTGTCCCACGTTGTCCCACGTTGTCCCACGTTGTCCCACGTTGTCCCACGTTGTCCCACGTTGTCCCACGTTGTCCCACGTTGTCCCACGGTGTCCAACGGTGTCCAACGGTGTCCAACGGTGTCCAACGATGTCCAACGGTGTCCAACGGTGTCCCACGGTGTCCAACGGTGTCCAACGGTGTCCCACGGTGTCCAACGGTGTCCCACGTTGTCCCACGTTGTCCCACGTTGTCCCACGTTGTCCCACGATGTCCCACGTTGTCCAACGATGTCCAACGGTGTCCCACGTTGTCCCACGTTGTCCTACGTTGTCCCACGTTGTCCCACGTTGTCCCACGTTGTCCCACGTTGTCCCACGGTGTCCAACGGTGTCCAACGATGTCCAACGGTGTCCAACGGTGTCCCACGTTGTCCCACGTTGTCCCACGGTGTCCAACGATGTCCAACGGTGTCCCACGTTGTCCCACGTTGTCCCACGTTGTCCCACGTTGTCCCACGTTGTTCCATGGTTTCCCACGTTGTCCCACGATGTCCACCGATGTCCAACGGTGTCCAACGGTGTCCAACGGTGTCCCACGGTGTCCAACGATGTCCAACGGTGTCCAACGATGTCCAACGGTGTCCCACGTTGTCCCACGTTGTCCCACGTTGTCCCACGGTGTCCAACGATGTCCAACGGTGTCCAACGATGTCCAACGGTGTCCCACGTTGTCCCACGTTGTCCCACGTTGTCCCACGGTGTCCAACGATGTCCAACGGTGTCCAACGATGTCCAACGGTGTCCCACGATGTCCAACGATGTCCAACGATGTCCAACGGTGTCCAACGGTGTCCCACGTTGTCCCACGTTGTCCCACGTTGTCCCACGGTGTCCAACGATGTCCAACGGTGTCCCACGTTGTCCAACGGTGTCCCACGTTGTCCCACGTTGTCCCACGTTGTCCCACGTTGTCCCACGTTGTCCCACGATGTCCCACGTTGTCCCACGTTCTCCCACGTTGTCCCACGTTGTCCCACGTTGTCCCACGTTGTCCCACGTTGTCCCACGTTGTCCCACGTTGTCCCACGATGTCCCACGTTGTCCCACGTTGTCCCACGTTGTCCCACGTTGTCCCACGTTGTCCCACGTTGTCCCACGATGTCCCACGTTGTCCCACGTTGTCCCACGTTGTCCCACGTTGTCCCACGGTGTCCAACGGTGTCCAACGGTGTCCAACGGTGTCCAACGATGTCCAACGATGTCCAACGGTGTCCAACGGTGTCCCACGTTGTCCCACGTTGTCCCACGGTGTCCAACGGTGTCCAACGGTGTCCCACGTTGTCCCACGTTGTCCCACGTTGTCCCACGTTGTCCCACGTTGTTCCATGGTTTCCCACGTTGTCCCACGTTGTCCCACGTTGTCCCACGGTGTCCAACGATGTCCAACGGTGTCCAACGGTGTCCCACGGTGTCCAACGGTGTCCCACGTTGTCCCACGTTCTCCCACGTTGTCCCACGTTGTCCCACGTTGTCCCACGTTGTCCCACGTTGTCCAACGGTGTCCCACGGTGTCCAACGGTATCCCACGTTGTCCCACGTTGTCCCATGTTGTCCCACGTTGTCCCACGTTGTCCCACGTTGTCCAACGGTGTCCCACGTTGTCCCACGTTGTCCCACGTTGTCCCACGGTGTCCAACGATGTCCAACGGTGTCCAACGATGTCCAACGGTGTCCCACGATGTCCAACGATGTCCAACGATGTCCAACGGTGTCCAACGGTGTCCCACGTTGTCCCACGTTGTCCCACGTTGTCCCACGGTGTCCAACGATGTCCAACGGTGTCCCACGTTGTCCCACGTTGTCCCACGTTGTCCCACGTTGTCCCACGATGTCCCACGTTGTCCCACGTTGTCCCACGTTGTCCCACGTTGTCCCACGTTGTCCCACGTTGTCCCACGTTGTCCCACGTTGTCCCACGTTGTCCCACGTTGTCCCACGTTGTCCCACGTTGTCCCACGTTGTTCCACGTTGTCCCACGTTGTCCCACGTTGTCCCACGTTGTCCCACGTTGTCCCACGGTGTCCAAATGTGTCCAACGGTGTCCAACGGTGTCCAACGGTGTCCCACGATGTCCACCGATGTCCAACGGTGTCCAAAGGTGTCCAACGGTGTCCCACGGTGTCCAACGATGTCCAACGGTGTCCAACGATGTCCAACGGTGTCCCACGTTGTCCCACGTTGTCCCACGTTGTCCCACGTTGTCCCACGTTGTCCCACGGTGTCCAACGATGTCCAACGGTGTCCCACGTTGTCCAACGGTGTCCCACGTTGTCCCACGTTGTCCCACGTTGTCCCACGTTGTCCCACGTTGTCCCACGATGTCCCACGTTGTCCCACGTTGTCCCACGTTGTCCCACGTTCTCCCACGTTGTCCCACGTTGTCCCACGTTGTCCCACGATGTCCCACGTTGTCCCACGTTGTCCCACGTTGTCCCACGTTGTCCCACGTTGTCCCACGTTGTCCCACGTTGTCCCACGTTGTCCCACGTTGTCCCACGTTGTCCCACGTTGTCCCACGTTGTCCCACGTTGTCCCACGTTGTCCCACGTTGTCCCACGTTGTCCCACGGTGTCCAACGATGTCCAACGGTGTCCCACGTTGTCCCACGTTGTCCCACGTTGTCCAACGGTGTCCAACGGTGTCCAACGATGTCCAACGGTGTCCCACGATGTCCAACGATGTCCAACGATGTCCAACGGTGTCCAACGGTGTCCAACGGTGTCCCACGTTGTCCCACGTTGTCCTACGTTGTCCCACGTTGTCCCACGTTGTCCCACGTTGTCCCACGTTGTCCCACGTTGTCCCACGTTGTCCCACGTTGTCCCACGTTGTCCCACGTTGTCCCACGGTGTCCAACGATGTCCAACGGTGTCCCACGTTGTCCCACGTTGTCCTACGTTGTCCCACGTTGTCCCACGTTGTCCCACGTTGTCCCACGTTGTCCCACGTTGTCCCACGTTGTCCCACGTTGTCCCACGGTGTCCAACGGTGTCCAACGATGTCCAACGGTGTCCAACGGTGTCCCACGTTGTCCCACGTTGTCCCACGTTGTCCCACGTTGTCCCACGTTGTCCCACGTTGTCCCACGTTGTCCCACGTTGTCCCACGTTGTCCCACGTTGTCCAACGGTGTCCCACGGTGTCCAACGGTGTCCCACGTTGTCCCACGTTGTCCCACGGTGTCCAACGGTGTCCAACGATGTCCAACGGTGTCCAACGGTGTCCCACGGTGTCCAACGGTGTCGAACGGTGTCCCACGGTGTCCAACGGTGTCCCACGTTGTCCCACGTTGTCCCACGTTGTCCCACGTTGTCCCACGATGTCCCACGTTGTCCAACGATGTCCAACGGTGTCCCACGTTGTCCCACGTTGTCCTACGTTGTCCCACGTTGTCCCACGTTGTCCCACGGTGTCCAACGGTGTCCAACGATGTCCAACGGTGTCCAACGGTGTCCCACGTTGTCCCACGTTGTCCCACGGAGTCCAACGATGTCCAACGGTGTCCCACGTTGTCCCACGTTGTCCCACGTTGTCCCACGTTGTCCCACGTTGTTCCATGGTTTCCCACGTTGTCCCACGTTGTCCCACGGTGTCCAACGATGTCCAACGGTGTCCAACGGTGTCCCACGGTGTCCAACGGTGTCCCACGTTGTCCCACGTTGTCCCACGTTGTCCCACGTTGTCCCACGTTGTCCAACGGTGTCCCACGGTGTCCAACGGTGTCCCACGTTGTCCCACGTTGTCCCACGTTGTCCCACGTTGTCCCACGTTGTCCCACGTTGTCCCACGTTGTCCCACGTTGTCCCACGTTGTCCAACGGTGTCCCACGGTGTCCCACGGTGTCCCACGGTGTCCAACGGTGTCCCACGTTGTCCCACGTTGTCCCACGTTGTCCCACGTTGTCCCACGTTGTCCCACGTTGTCCCACGTTGTCCCACGTTGTCCCACGGTGTCCAACGGTGTCCAACGGTGTCCAACGGTGTCCAACGGTGTCCCACGGTGTCCAACGGTGTCCCACGTTGTCCCACGTTGTCCCACGTTGTCCCACGTTGTCCCACGATGTCCCACGTTGTCCAACGATGTCCAACGGTGTCCCACGTTGTCCCACGTTGTCCCATGTTGTCCCACGTTGTCCCACGTTGTCCCACGTTGTTCCATGGTTTCCCGCGTTGTCCCACGATGTCCACCGATGTCCAACGGTGTCCAACGATGTCCAACGGTGTCCCACGTTGTCCCACGTTGTCCCACGTTGTCCCACGTTGTCCCACGTTGTTCCATGGTTTCCCACGTTGTCCCACGTTGTCCCACGTTGTCCCACGGTGTCCAACGATGTCCAACGGTGTCCAACGGTGTCCCACGGTGTCCAACGGTGTCCCACGTTGTCCCACGTTGTCCCACGTTGTCCCACGTTGTCCAACGGTGTCCCACGGTGTCCAACGGTATCCCACGTTGTCCCACGTTGTCCCATGTTGTCCCACGTTGTCCCACGTTGTCCCACGTTGTCCCACGTTGTCCCACGGTGTCCAACGGTGTCCAACGATGTCCAACGGTGTCCAACGGTCTCCCACGATGTCCACCGATGTCCAACGGTGTCCAACGGTGTCCAACGGTGTCCAACGGTGTCCCACGGTGTCCAACGATGTCCAACGGTGTCCAACGATGTCCAACGGTGTCCCACGTTGTCCCACGTTGTCCCACGTTGTCCCACGGTGTCCAACGATGTCCAACGGTGTCCAACGATGTCCAACGGTGTCCAACGATGTCCAACGGTGTCCAACGGTGTCCCACGTTGTCCCACGTTGTCCCACGTTGTCCCATGTTGTCCCACGGTGTCCCACGTTGTCCCACGTTGTCCCACGTTGTCCCACGGTGTCCAACGGTGTCCAACGATGTCCAACGGTGTCCAACGGTGTCCCACGATGTCCACCGATGTCCAACGGTGTCCAACGGTGTCCAACGGTGTCCAACGGTGTCCCACGGTGTCCAACGATGTCCAACGGTGTCCAACGATGTCCAACGGTGTCCCACGTTGTCCCACGTTGTCCCACGTTGTCCCACGGTGTCCAACGATGTCCAACGGTGTCCAACGATGTCCAACGGTGTCCAACGATGTCCAACGGTGTCCCACGATGTCCAACGATGTCCAACGATGTCCAACGGTGTCCAACGGTGTCCCACGTTGTCCAACGATGTCCAACGGTGTCCAACGATGTCCAACGGTGTCCCACGTTGTCCCACGTTGTCCCACGTTGTCCCACGTTGTCCCACGTTGTCCCACGTTGTCCCACGTTGTCCAACGGTGTCCCACGGTGTCCCACGGTGTCCCACGGTGTCCAACGGTGTCCCACGTTGTCCCACGTTGTCCCACGTTGTCCCACGTTGTCCCACGTTGTCCCACGTTGTCCCACGTTGTCCCACGTTGTCCCACGGTGTCCAACGGTGTCCAACGGTGTCCAACGGTGTCCAACGGTGTCCCACGGTGTCCAACGGTGTCCCACGTTGTCCCACGTTGTCCCACGTTGTCCCACGTTGTCCCACGATGTCCCACGTTGTCCAACGATGTCCAACGGTGTCCCACGTTGTCCCACGTTGTCCCATGTTGTCCCACGTTGTCCCACGTTGTCCCACGTTGTCCCATGGTTTCCCGCGTTGTCCCACGATGTCCACCGATGTCCAACGGTGTCCAACGATGTCCAACGGTGTCCCACGTTGTCCCACGTTGTCCCACGTTGTCCCACGTTGTCCCACGTTGTTCCATGGTTTCCCACGTTGTCCCACGTTGTCCCACGTTGTCCCACGTTGTCCCACGTTGTCCCACGTTGTCCCACGTTGTCCCACGGTGTCCAACGGTGTCCAACGGTGTCCAACGGTGTCCAACGATGTCCAACGGTGTCCAACGGTGTCCCACGGTGTCCAACGGTGTCCAACGGTGTCCCACGGTGTCCAACGGTGTCCCACGTTGTCCCACGTTGTCCCACGTTGTCCCACGTTGTCCCACGATGTCCCACGTTGTCCAACGATGTCCAACGGTGTCCCACGTTGTCCCACGTTGTCCTACGTTGTCCCACGTTGTCCCACGTTGTCCCACGTTGTCCCCCGTTGTCCCACGGTGTCCAACGGTGTCCAACGATGTCCAACGGTGTCCAACGGTGTCCCACGTTGTCCCACGTTGTCCCACGGTGTCCAACGATGTCCAACGGTGTCCCACGTTGTCCCACGTTGTCCCACGTTGTCCCACGTTGTCCCACGTTGTTCCATGGTTTCCCACGTTGTCCCACGTTGTCCCACGTTGTCCCACGTTGTTCCATGGTTTCCCACGTTGTCCCACGTTGTCCCACGGTGTCCAACGATGTCCAACGGTGTCCAACGGTGTCCCACGGTGTCCAACGGTGTCCCACGTTGTCCCACGTTGTCCCACGTTGTCCCACGTTGTCCCACGTTGTCCAACGGTGTCCCACGGTGTCCAACGGTGTCCCACGTTGTCCCACGTTGTCCCACGTTGTCCCACGTTGTCCCACGTTGTCCCACGTTGTCCCACGTTGTCCCACGTTGTCCCACGTTGTCCAACGGTGTCCCACGGTGTCCAACGGTGTCCCACGGTGTCCAACGGTGTCCCACGTTGTCCCACGTTGTCCCACGTTGTCCCACGTTGTCCCATGTTGTCCCACGTTGTCCCACGTTGTCCCACGTTGTCCCACGGTGTCCAACGGTGTCCAACGGTGTCCAACGGTGTCCAACGGTGTCCCACGGTGTCCAACGGTGTCCCACGTTGTCCCACGTTGTCCCACGTTGTCCCACGTTGTCCCACGATGTCCCACGTTGTCCAACGATGTCCAACGGTGTCCCACGTTGTCCCACGTTGTCCCATGTTGTCCCACGTTGTCCCACGTTGTCCCACGTTGTTCCATGGTTTCCCGCGTTGTCCCACGATGTCCACCGATGTCCAACGGTGTCCAACGATGTCCAACGGTGTCCCACGTTGTCCCACGTTGTCCCACGTTGTCCCACGTTGTCCCACGTTGTTCAATGGTTTCCCACGTTGTCCCACGTTGTCCCACGTTGTCCCACGGTGTCCAACGATGTCCAACGGTGTCCAACGGTGTCCCACGGTGTCCAACGGTGTCCCACGTTGTCCCACGTTGTCCCACGTTGTCCCACGTTGTCCAACGGTGTCCCACGGTGTCCAACGGTATCCCACGTTGTCCCACGTTGTCCCATGTTGTCCCACGTTGTCCCACGTTGTCCCACGTTGTCCCACGTTGTCCCACGGTGTCCAACGGTGTCCAACGATGTCCAACGGTGTCCAACGGTGTCCCACGATGTCCACCGATGTCCAACGGTGTCCAACGGTGTCCAACGGTGTCCAACGGTGTCCCACGGTGTCCAACGATGTCCAACGGTGTCCAACGATGTCCAACGGTGTCCCACGTTGTCCCACGTTGTCCCACGTTGTCCCACGGTGTCCAACGATGTCCAACGGTGTCCAACGATGTCCAACGGTGTCCACCGATGTCCCACGGTGTCCAACGATGTCCAACGGTGTCCAACGGTGTCCCACGGTGTCCAACGGTGTCCCACGTTGTCCCACGTTGTCCCACGTTGTCCCACGTTGTCCAACGGTGTCCCACGGTGTCCAACGGTATCCCACGTTGTCCCACGTTGTCCCATGTTGTCCCACGTTGTCCCACGTTGTCCCACGTTGTCCCACGTTGTCCCACGGTGTCCAACGGTGTCCAACGATGTCCTACGGTGTCCAACGGTGTCCCACGATGTCCACCGATGTCCAACGGTGTCCAACGGTGTCCAACGGTGTCCCACGTTGTCCCACGTTGTCCCACGTTGTCCCATGTTGTCCCACGTTGTCCCACGTTGTCCCACGTTGTCCCACGTTGTCCCACGGTGTCCAACGGTGTCCAACGATGTCCAACGGTGTCCAACGGTGTCCCACGATGTCCACCGATGTCCAACGGTGTCCAACGGTGTCCAACGGTGTCCAACGGTGTCCCACGGTGTCCAACGATGTCCAACGGTGTCCAACGATGTCCAACGGTGTCCCACGTTGTCCCACGTTGTCCCACGTTGTCCCACGGTGTCCAACGATGTCCAACGGTGTCCAACGATGTCCAACGGTGTCCAACGATGTCCAACGGTGTCCCACGATGTCCAACGATGTCCAACGATGTCCAACGGTGTCCAACGGTGTCCCACGTTGTCCCACGTTGTCCCACGTTGTCCCACGGTGTCCAACGATGTCCAACGGTCTCCCACGTTGTCCAACGGTGTCCCACGTTGTCCCACGTTGTCCCACGTTGTCCCACGTTGTCCCACGTTGTCCCACGATGTCCCACGTTGTCCCACGTTGTCCCACGTTGTCCCACGTTGTCCCACGATGTCCCACGTTGTCCCACGTTGTCCCACGTTGTCCCACGTTGTCCCACGTTGTCCCACGTTGTCCCACGTTGTCCCACGTTGTCCCACGTTGTCCCACTGTGTCCAACGGTGTCCAACGATGTCCAACGGTGTCCAACGGTGTCCCACGATGTCCACCGATGTCCAACGGTGTCCAACGGTGTCCAACGGTGTCCAACGGTGTCCCACGGTGTCCAACGATGTCCAACGGTGTCCAACGATGTCCAACGGTGTCCCACGTTGTCCCACGTTGTCCCACGTTGTCCCACGGTGTCCAACGATGTCCAACGGTGTCCAACGATGTCCAACGGTGTCCAACGATGTCCAACGGTGTCCCTCGATGTCCAACGATGTCCAACGATGTCCAACGGTGTCCAACGGTGTCCCACGTTGTCCCACGTTGTCCCACGTTGTCCCACGGTGTCCAACGATGTCCAACGGTCTCCCACGTTGTCCAACGGTGTCCCACGTTGTCCCACGTTGTCCCACGTTGTCCCACGTTGTCCCACGTTGTCCCACGGTGTCCCACGTTGTCCCACGTTGTCCCACGTTGTCCCACGTTGTCCCACGTTGTCCCACGTTGTCCCACGTTGTCCCACGTTGTCCCACGTTGTCCCACGTTGGCCCACGATGTCCCACGTTGTCCCACGTTGTCCCACGTTGTCCCACGTTGTCCCACGTTGTCCCACGTTGTCCCACGTTGTCCCACGTTGTCCCACGTTGTCCCACGGTGTCCAACGGTGTCCAACGGTGTCCAACGATGTCCCACGGTGTCCAACGATGTCCAACGGTGTCCCACGTTGTCCAACGGTGTCCCACGTTGTCCCACGTTGTCCCACGTTGTCCCACGTTGTCCCACGTTGTCCCACGATGTCCCACGTTGTCCCACGTTGTCCCACGTTGTCCCACGTTGTCCCACGTTGTCCCACGTTGTCCCACGTTGTCCCACGTTGTCCCACGTTGTCCCACGTTGTCCCACGATGTCCCACGTTGTCCCACGTTGTCCCACGTTGTCCCACGTTGTCCCACGTTGTCCCACGTTGTCCCACGTTGTCCCACGTTGTCCCACGTTGTCCCACGGTGTCCAACGGTGTCCAACGGTGTCCAACGATGTCCAACGATGTCCAACGGTGTCCAACGGTGTCCCACGTTGTCCCACGTTGTCCCACGTTGTCCCACGGTGTCCAACGATGTCCAACGGTGTCCCACGTTGTCCAACGGTGTCCCACGTTGTCCCACGTTGTCCCACGTTGTCCCACGTTGTCCCACGTTGTCCCACGATGTCCCACGTTGTCCCACGTTGTCCCACGTTGTCCCACGTTGTCCCACGTTGTCCCACGTTGTCCCACGTTGTCCCACGTTGTCCCACGGTGTCCAACGATGTCCAACGGTGTCCCACGATGTCCCACGTTGTCCCACGTTGTCCCACGTTGTCCCACGTTGTCCCACGTTGTCCCACGTTGTCCCACGTTGTCCCACGTTGTCCCACGTTGTCCCACGTTGTCCCACGTTGTCCCACGTTGTCCCACGTTGTCCCACGTTGTCCCACGTTGTCCCACGTTGTCCCACGTTGTCCCACGTTGTCCCACGTTGTCCCACGTTGTCCCACGTTGTCCCACGTTGTCCCACGTTGTCCCACGATGTCCAACGATGTCCAACGATGTCCAACGGTGTCCAACGGTGTCCCACGTTGTCCCACGTTGTCCCACGTTGTCCCACGGTGTCCAACGATGTCCAACGGTCTCCCACGTTGTCCAACGGTGTCCCACGTTGTCCCACGTTGTCCCACGTTGTCCCACGTTGTCCCACGTTGTCCCACGATGTCCCACGTTGTCCCACGTTGTCCCACGTTGTCCCACGTTGTCCCACGTTGTCCCACGTTGTCCCACGTTGTCCCACGTTGTCCCACGTTGTCCCACGTTGGCCCACGATGTCCCACGTTGTCCCACGTTGTCCCACGTTGTCCCACGTTGTCCCACGTTGTCCCACGTTGTCCCACGTTGTCCCACGTTGTCCCACGTTGTCCCACGGTGTCCAACGGTGTCCAACGGTGTCCAACGATGTCCCACGATGTCCAACGATGTCCAACGGTCTCCCACGTTGTCCAACGGTGTCCCACGTTGTCCCACGTTGTCCCACGTTGTCCCACGTTGTCCCACGTTGTCCCACGATGTCCCACGTTGTCCCACGTTGTCCCACGTTGTCCCACGTTGTCCCACGTTGTCCCACGTTGTCCCACGTTGTCCCACGTTGTCCCACGTTGTCCCACGTTGTCCCACGATGTCCCACGTTGTCCCACGTTGTCCCACGTTGTCCCACGTTGTCCCACGTTGTCCCACGTTGTCCCACGTTGTCCCACGTTGTCCCACGTTGTCCCACGGTGTCCAACGGTGTCCAACGGTGTCCAACGATGTCCAACGATGTCCAACGGTGTCCAACGGTGTCCCACGTTGTCCCACGTTGTCCCACGTTGTCCCACGGTGTCCAACGATGTCCAACGGTGTCCCACGTTGTCCAACGGTGTCCCACGTTGTCCCACGTTGTCCCACGTTGTCCCACGTTGTCCCACGTTGTCCCACGATGTCCCACGTTGTCCCACGTTGTCCCACGTTGTCCCACGTTGTCCCACGTTGTCCCACGTTGTCCCACGTTGTCCCACGTTGTCCCACGGTGTCCAACGATGTCCAACGGTGTCCCACGATGTCCCACGTTGTCCCACGTTGTCCCACGTTGTCCCACGTTGTCCCACGTTGTCCCACGTTGTCCCACGTTGTCCCACGTTGTCCCACGTTGTCCCACGTTGTCCCACGTTGTCCCACGTTGTCCCACGTTGTCCCACGTTGTCCCACGTTGTCCCACGTTGTCCCACGTTGTCCCACGTTGTCCCACGTTGTCCCACGTTGTCCCACGTTGTCCCACGTTGTCCCACGTTGTCCCACGTTGTCCCACGGTGTCCAACGATGTCCAACGGTGTCCCACGTTGTCCCACGTTGTCCCACGTTGTCCAACGGTGTCCAACGGTGTCCAACGATGTCCAACGGTGTCCCACGATGTCCAACGATGTCCAACGATGTCCAACGGTGTCCAACGGTGTCCCACGTTGTCCCACGTTGTCCCACGTTGTCCCACGGTGTCCAACGATGTCCAACGGTGTCCCACGTTGTGCAACGGTGTCCCACGTTGTCCCACGTTGTCCCACGTTGTCCCACGTTGTCCCACGTTGTCCCACGTTGTCCCACGTTGTCCCACGTTGTCCCACGTTGTCCCACGTTGTCCCACGTTGTCCCACGATGTCCAACGATGTCCAACGATGTCCAACGGTGTCCAACGGTGTCCCACGTTGTCCCACGTTGTCCCACGTTGTCCCACGGTGTCCAACGATGTCCAACGGTGTCCCACGTTGTCCAACGGTGTCCCACGTTGTCCCACGTTGTCCCACGTTGTCCCACGTTGTCCCACGTTGTCCCACGATGTCCCACGTTGTCCCACGTTGTCCCACGTTGTCCCACGTTGTCCCACGTTGTCCCACGTTGTCCCACGTTGTCCCACGTTGTCCCACGTTGTCCCACGTTGGCCCACGATGTCCCACGTTGTCCCACGTTGTCCCACGTTGTCCCACGTTGTCCCACGTTGTCCCACGTTGTCCCACGTTGTCCCACGTTGTCCCACGTTGTCCCACGGTGTCCAACGGTGTCCAACGGTGTCCAACGATGTCCCACGGTGTCCAACGATGTCCAACGGTCTCCCACGTTGTCCAACGGTGTCCCACGTTGTCCCACGTTGTCCCACGTTGTCCCACGTTGTCCCACGTTGTCCCACGATGTCCCACGTTGTCCCACGTTGTCCCACGTTGTCCCACGTTGTCCCACGTTGTCCCACGTTGTCCCACGTTGTCCCACGGTGTCCAACGGTGTCCAACGATGTCCAACGGTGTCCAACGGTGTCCCACGTTGTCCCACGTTGTCCCGCGGTGTCCAACGATGTCCAACGGTGTCCCACGTTGTCCCACGTTGTCCCACGTTGTCCCACGTTGTCCCACGTTGTTCCATGGTTTCCCACGTTGTCCCACGTTGTCCCACGGTGTCCAACGATGTCCAACGGTGTCCAACGGTGTCCCACGGTGTCCAACGGTGTCCCACGTTGTCCCACGTTGTCCCACGTTGTCCCACGTTGTCCCACGTTGTCCAACGGTGTCCCACGGTGTCCAACGGTGTCCCACGTTGTCCCACGTTGTCCCACGTTGTCCCACGTTGTCCCACGTTGTCCCACGTTGTCCCACGTTGTCCCACGTTGTCCAACGGTGTCCCACGGTGTCCAACGGTGTCCCACGGTGTCCAACGGTGTCCCACGTTGTCCCACGTTGTCCCACGTTGTCCCACGTTGTCCCATGTTGTCCCACGTTGTCCCACGTTGTCCCACGTTGTCCCACGGTGTCCAACGGTGTCCAACGGTGTCCAACGGTGTCCAACGGTGTCCCACGGTGTCCAACGGTGTCCCACGTTGTCCCACGTTGTCCACGTTGTCCCACGTTGTCCCACGATGTCCCACGTTGTCCAACGATGTCCAACGGTGTCCCACGTTGTCCCACGTTGTCCCACGTTGTCCCACGTTGTCCCACGTTGTCCCACGTTGTCCCACGGTTTCCCGCGTTGTCCCACGATGTCCCACGTTGTCCCACGTTGTTCCATGGTTTCCCACGTTGTCCCACGTTGTCCCACGGTGTCCAACGATGTCCAACGGTGTCCAACGGTGTCCCACGGTGTCCAACGGTGTCCCACGTTGTCCCACGTTGTCCCACGTTGTCCCACGTTGTCCCACGGTGTCCAACGATGTCCAACGGTGTCCCACGTTGTCCCACGTTGTCCTACGTTGTCCCACGTAGTCCCACGTTGTCCCACGTTGTCCCACGTTGTCCCACGTTGTCCCACGTTGTCCCACGTTGTCCCACGTTGTCCCACGTTGTCCCACGTTGTCCAACGGTGTCCCACGGTGTCCAACGGTGTCCCACGTTGTCCCACGTTGTCCCACGGTGTCCAACGATGTCCAACGGTGTCCAACGGTGTCCCACGGTGTCCCACGTTGTCCCACGTTGTCCCACGTTGTCCCACGTTGTCCCACGTTGTCCCACGTTGTCCAACGGTGTCCAACGGTGTCCAACGATGTCCAACGGTGTCCCACGATGTCCAACGATGTCCAACGATGTCCAACGGTGTCCAACGGTGTCCCACGTTGTCCCACGTTGTCCCACGTTGTCCCACGGTGTCCAACGATGTCCAACGGTGTCCCACGTTGTCCAACGGTGTCCCACGTTGTCCCACGTTGTCCCACGTTGTCCCACGTTGTCCCACGTTGTCCCACGATGTCCCACGTTGTCCCACGTTGTCCCACGTTGTCCCACGTTGTCCCACGTTGTCCCACGTTGTCCCACGTTGTCCCACGATGTCCCACGTTGTCCCACGTTGTCCCACGTTGTCCCACGTTGTCCCACGTTGTCCCACGTTGTCCCACGTTGTCCCACGTTGTCCCACGTTGTCCCACGTTGTCCCACGTTGTCCCACGTTGTCCCACGTTGTCCCACGTTGTCCCACGGTGTCCAACGGTGTCCAACGATGTCCAACGGTGTCCAACGGTGTCCCACGTTGTCCCACGTTGTCCCACGTTGTCCCACGTTGTCCCACGTTGTCCCACGTTGTCCCACGTTGTCCCACGTTGTCCCACGTTGTCCCACGTTGTCCCACGTTGTCCAACGGTGTCCCACGGTGTCCAACGGTGTCCCACGTTGTCCCACGTTGTCCCACGGTGTCCAACGATGTCCAACGGTGTCCAACGGTGTCCCACGGTGTCCCACGTTGTCCCACGTTGTGCCACGTTGTCCCACGTTGTCCCACGATGTCCCACGTTGTCCCACGTTGTCCCACGTTGTCCCACGTTGTCCCACGTTGTCCCACGGTGTCCAACGGTGTCCAACGGTGTCCAACGGTGTCCAACGATGTCCAACGGTGTCCAACGGTGTCCCACGGTGTCCAACGGTGTCCAACGGTGTCCCACGGTGTCCAACGGTGTCCCACGTTGTCCCACGTTGTCCCACGTTGTCCCACGTTGTCCCACGATGTCCCACGTTGTCCAACGATGTCCAACGGTGTCCCACGTTGTCCCACGTTGTCCTACGTTGTCCCACGTTGTCCCACGTTGTCCCACGTTGTCCCACGTTGTCCCACGGTGTCCAACGGTGTCCAACGATGTCCAACGGTGTCCAACGGTGTCCCACGTTGTCCCACGTTGTCCCACGGTGTCCAACGATGTCCAACGGTGTCCCACGTTGTCCCACGTTGTCCCACGTTGTCCCACGTTGTCCCACGTTGTTCCATGGTTTCCCACGTTGTCCCACGTTGTCCCACGGTGTCCAACGATGTCCAACGGTGTCCAACGGTGTCCCACGGTGTCCAACGGTGTCCCACGTTGTCCCACGTTGTCCCACGTTGTCCCACGTTGTCCCACGTTGTCCAACGGTGTCCCACGGTGTCCAACGGTGTCCCACGTTGTCCCACGTTGTCCCACGTTGTCCCACGTTGTCCCACGTTGTCCCACGTTGTCCCACGTTGTCCCACGTTGTCCCACGTTGTCCAACGGTGTCCCACGGTGTCCAACGGTGTCCCACGGTGTCCAACGGTGTCCCACGTTGTCCCACGTTGTCCCACGTTGTCCCACGTTGTCCCACGTTGTCCCACGTTGTCCCACGTTGTCCCACGTTGTCCCACGGTGTCCAACGGTGTCCAACGGTGTCCAACGGTGTCCAACGGTGTCCCACGGTGTCCAACGGTGTCCCACGTTGTCCCACGTTGTCCCACGTTGTCCCACGTTGTCCCACGATGTCCCACGTTGTCCAACGATGTCCAACGGTGTCCCACGTTGTCCCACGTTGTCCCATGTTGTCCCACGTTGTCCCACGTTGTCCCACGTTGTTCCATGGTTTCCCGCGTTGTCCCACGATGTCCACCGATGTCCAACGGTGTCCAACGATGTCCAACGGTGTCCCACGTTGTCCCACGTTGTCCCACGTTGTCCCACGTTGTCCCACGTTGTTCCATGGTGTCCCACGTTGTCCCACGTTGTCCCACGGTGTCCAACGATGTCCAACGGTGTCCAACGGTGTCCCACGGTGTCCAACGGTGTCCCACGTTGTCCCACGTTGTCCCACGTTGTCCCACGTTGTCCCACGGTGTCCAACGATGTCCAACGGTGTCCCACGTTGTCCCACGTTGTCCTACGTTGTCCCACGTTGTCCCACGTTGTCCCACGTTGTCCCACGTTGTCCCACGTTGTCCCACGGTGTCCAACGGTGTCCCACGGTGTCCAACGGTGTCCCACGTTGTCCCACGTTGTCCCACGTTGTCCCACGTTGTCCCAGGTTGTCCCACGTTGTCCCACGTTGTCCCACGTTGTCCCACGGTGTCCAACGGTGTCCAACGGTGTCCAACGGTGTCCAACGGTGTCCCACGGTGTCCAACGGTGTCCCACGTTGTCCCACGTTGTCCCACGTTGTCCCACGTTGTCCCACGATGTCCCACGTTGTCCAACGATGTCCAACGGTGTCCCACGTTGTCCCACGTTGTCCCACGTTGTCCCACGTTGTCCCACGTTGTCCCACGTTGTCCCACGGTTTCCCGCGTTGTCCCACGATGTCCCACGTTGTCCCACGTTGTTCCATGGTTTCCCACGTTGTCCCACGTTGTCCCACGGTGTCCAACGATGTCCAACGGTGTCCAACGGTGTCCCACGGTGTCCAACGGTGTCCCACGTTGTCCCACGTTGTCCCACGTTGTCCCACGTTGTCCCACGGTGTCCAACGATGTCCAACGGTGTCCCACGTTGTCCCACGTTGTCCTACGTTGTCCCACGTTGTCCCACGTTGTCCCACGTTGTCCCACGTTGTCCCACGTTGTCCCACGTTGTCCCACGTTGTCCCACGTTGTCCCACGTTGTCCCACGGTGTCCAACGGTGTCCAACGATGTCCAACGGTGTCCAACGGTGTCCCACGTTGTCCCACGTTGTCCCACGTTGTCCCACGTTGTCCCACGTTGTCCCACGTTGTCCCACGTTGTCCCACGTTGTCCCACGTTGTCCCACGTTGTCCAACGGTGTCCCACGGTGTCCAACGGTGTCCCACGTTGTCCCACGTTGTCCCACGGTGTCCAACGATGTCCAACGGTGTCCAACGGTGTCCCACGGTGTCCCACGTTGTCCCACGTTGTCCCACGTTGTCCCACGTTGTCCCACGTTGTCCCACGTTGTCCAACGGTGTCCAACGGTGTCCAACGATGTCCAACGGTGTCCCACGATGTCCAACGATGTCCAACGATGTCCAACGGTGTCCAACGGTGTCCCACGTTGTCCCACGTTGTCCCACGTTGTCCCACGGTGTCCAACGATGTCCAACGGTGTCCCACGTTGTCCAACGGTGTCCCACGTTGTCCCACGTTGTCCCACGTTGTCCCACGTTGTCCCACGTTGTCCCACGATGTCCCACGTTGTCCCACGTTGTCCCACGTTGTCCCACGTTGTCCCACGTTGTCCCACGTTGTCCCACGTTGTCCCACGTTGTCCCACGTTGTCCCACGTTCTCCCACGATGTCCCACGTTGTCCCACGTTGTCCCACGTTGTCCCACGTTGTCCCACGTTGTCCCACGTTGTCCCACGTTGTCCCACGTTGTCCCACGTTGTCCCACGTTGTACCACGTTGTCCCACGTTGTCCCACGATGTCCCACGTTGTCCCACGTTGTCCCACGTTGTCCCACGTTGTCCCACGTTGTCCCACGTTGTCCCACGTTGTCCCACGTTGTCCCACGGTGTCCAACGATGTCCAACGGTGTCCCACGTTGTCCCACGTTGTCCTACGTTGTCCCACGTTGTCCCACGTTGTCCCACGTTGTCCCACGTTGTCCCACGTTGTCCCACGTTGTCCCACGTTGTCCCACGTTGTCCCACGTTGTCCCACGGTGTCCAACGATGTCCAACGGTGTCCCACGTTGTCCCACGTTGTCCTACGTTGTCCCACGTTGTCCCACGTTGTCCCACGTTGTCCCACGTTGTCCCACGTTGTCCCACGTTGTCCCACGTTGTCCCACGTTGTCCCACGTTGTCCCACGGTGTCCAACGGTGTCCAACGGTGTCCAACGATGTCCAACGTTGTCCCACGTTGTCCCACGTTGTCCCACGTTGTCCCACGTTGTCCCACGTTGTCCCACGTTGTCCCACGTTGTCCCACGATGTCCCACGTTGTCCCACGTTGTCCCACGTTGTCCCACGTTGTCCCACGTTGTCCCACGGTGTCCAACGGTGTCCAACGGTGTCCAACGGTGTCCAACGATGTCCAACGGTGTCCAACGGTGTCCCACGGTGTCCAACGGTGTCCAACGGTGTCCCACGGTGTCCAACGGTGTCCCACGTTGTCCCACGTTGTCCCACGTTGTCCCACGTTGTCCCACGATGTCCCACGTTGTCCAACGATGTCCAACGGTGTCCCACGTTGTCCCACGTTGTCCTACGTTGTCCCACGTTGTCCCACGTTGTCCCACGTTGTCCCACGTTGTCCCACGGTGTCCAACGGTGTCCAACGATGTCCAACGGTGTCCAACGGTGTCCCACGTTGTCCCACGTTTTCCCACGGTGTCCAACGATGTCCAACGGTGTCCCACGTTGTCCCACGTTGTCCCACGTTGTCCCACGTTGTCCCACGTTGTTCCATGGTTTCCCACGTTGTCCCACGTTGTCCCACGGTGTCCAACGATGTCCAACGGTGTCCAACGGTGTCCCACGGTGTCCAACGGTGTCCCACGTTGTCCCACGTTGTCCCACGTTGTCCCACGTTGTCCCACGTTGTCCAACGGTGTCCCACGGTGTCCAACGGTGTCCCACGTTGTCCCACGTTGTCCCACGTTGTCCCACGTTGTCCCACGTTGTCCCACGTTGTCCCACGTTGTCCCACGTTGTCCCACGTTGTCCAACGGTGTCCCACGGTGTCCAACGGTGTCCCACGGTGTCCAACGGTGTCCCACGTTGTCCCACGTTGTCCCACGTTGTCCCACGTTGTCCCATGTTGTCCCACGTTGTCCCACGTTGTCCCACGTTGTCCCACGGTGTCCAACGGTGTCCAACGGTGTCCAACGGTGTCCAACGGTGTCCCACGGTGTCCAACGGTGTCCCACGTTGTCCCACGTTGTCCCACGTTGTCCCACGTTGTCCCACGTTGTCCCACGTTGTCCCACGTTGTTCCATGGTTTCCCACGTTGTCCCACGTTGTCCCACGGTGTCCCACGTTGTCCAACGATGTCCAACGGTGTCCCACGTTGTCCCACGTTGTCCCATGTTGTCCCACGTTGTCCCACGTTGTCCCACGTTGTTCCATGGTTTCCCGCGTTGTCCCACGATGTCCACCGATGTCCAACGGTGTCCAACGATGTCCAACGGTGTCCCACGTTGTCCCACGTTGTCCCACGTTGTCCCACGTTGTCCCACGTTGTTCCATGGTTTCCCACGTTGTCCCACGTTGTCCCACGGTGTCCAACGATGTCCAACGGTGTCCAACGGTGTCCCACGGTGTCCAACGGTGTCCCACGTTGTCCCACGTTGTCCCACGTTGTCCCACGTTGTCCCACGGTGTCCAACGATGTCCAACGGTGTCCCACGTTGTCCCACGTTGTCCTACGTTGTCCCACGTTGTCCCACGTTGTCCCACGTTGTCCCACGTTGTCCCACGTTGTCCCACGTTGTCCCACGTTGTCCCACGTTGTCCCACGTTGTCCCACGGTGTCCAACGGTGTCCAACGATGTCCAACGGTGTCCAACGGTGTCCCACGTTGTCCCACGTTGTCCCACGTTGTCCCACGTTGTCCCACGTTGTCCCACGTTGTCCCACGTTGTCCCACGTTGTCCCACGTTGTCCCACGTTGTCCCACGTTGTCCCACGGTGTCCCACGGTGTCCAACGGTGTCCCACGTTGTCCCACGTTGTCCCACGGTGTCCAACGATGTCCAACGGTGTCCCACGGTGTCCCACGGTGTCCCACGTTGTCCCACGTTGTCCCACGTTGTCCCACGTTGTCCCACGATGTCCCACGTTGTCCCACGTTGTCCCACGTTGTCCCACGTTGTCCCACGTTGTCCCACGGTGTCCAACGGTGTCCAACGGTGTCCAACGGTGTCCAACGATGTCCAACGGTGTCCAACGGTGTCCCACGGTGTCCAACGGTGTCCAACGGTGTCCCACGGTGTCCAACGGTGTCCCACGTTGTCCCACGTTGTCCCACGTTGTCCCACGTTGTCCCACGATGTCCCACGTTGTCCAACGATGTCCAACGGTGTCCCACGTTGTCCCACGTTGTCCTACGTTGTCCCACGTTGTCCCACGTTGTCCCACGTTGTCCCACGTTGTCCCACGGTGTCCAACGGTGTCCAACGATGTCCAACGGTGTCCAACGGTGTCCCACGTTGTCCCACGTTGTCCCACGGTGTCCAACGATGTCCAACGGTGTCCCACGTTGTCCCACGTTGTCCCACGTTGTCCCACGTTGTCCCACGTTGTTCCATGGTTTCCCACGTTGTCCCACGTTGTCCCACGGTGTCCAACGATGTCCAACGGTGTCCAACGGTGTCCCACGGTGTCCAACGGTGTCCCACGTTGTCCCACGTTGTCCCACGTTGTCCCACGTTGTCCCACGTTGTCCAACGGTGTCCCACGGTGTCCGACGGTGTCCCACGTTGTCCCACGTTGTCCCACGTTGTCCCACGTTGTCCCACGTTGTCCCACGTTGTCCCACGTTGTCCCACGTTGTCCCACGTTGTCCAACGGTGTCCCACGGTGTCCAACGGTGTCCCACGGTGTCCAACGGTGTCCCACGTTGCCCCACGTTGTCCCACGTTGTCCCACGTTGTCCCACGTTGTCCCACGTTGTCCCACGTTGTCCCACGTTGTCCCACGGTGTCCCACGGTGTCCAACGGTGTCCAACGGTGTCCAACGGTGTCCCACGGTGTCAAACGGTGTCCCACGTTGTCCCACGTTGTCCCACGTTGTCCCACGTTGTCCCACGATGTCCCACGTTGTCCAACGATGTCCAACGGTGTCCCACGTTGTCCCACGTTGTCCCATGTTGTCCCACGTTGTCCCACGTTGTCCCACGTTGTTCCATGGTTTCCCGCGTTGTCCCACGATGTCCACCGATGTCCAACGGTGTCCAACGATGTCCAACGGTGTCCCACGTTGTCCCACGTTGTCCCACGTTGTCCCACGTTGTCCCACGTTGTTCCATGGTTTCCCACGTTGTCCCACGTTGTCCCACGGTGTCCAACGATGTCCAACGGTGTCCAACGGTGTCCCACGGTGTCCAACGGTGTCCCACGTTGTCCCACGTTGTCCCACGTTGTCCCACGTTGTCCCACGTTGTCCCACGTTGTCCAACGGTGTCCCACGGTGTCCAACGGTATCCCACGTTGTCCCACGTTGTCCCATGTTGTCCCACGTTGTCCCACGTTGTCCCACGTTGTCCCACGTTGTCCCACGGTGTCCAACGGTGTCCAACGATGTCCAACGGTGTCCAACGGTGTCCCACGATGTCCACCGATGTCCAACGGTGTCCAACGGTGTCCAACGGTGTCCAACGGTGTCCCACGGTGTCCAACGATGTCCAACGGTGTCCAACGATGTCCAACGGTGTCCCACGTTGTCCCACGTTGTCCCACGTTGTCCCACGGTGTCCAACGATGTCCAACGGTGTCCAACGATGTCCAACGGTGTCCAACGATGTCCAACGGTGTCCCACGATGTCCAACGATGTCCAACGATGTCCAACGGTGTCCAACGGTGTCCCACGTTGTCCCACGTTGTCCCACGTTGTCCCACGGTGTCCAACGATGTCCAACGGTCTCCCACGTTGTCCAACGGTGTCCCACGTTGTCCCACGTTGTCCCACGTTGTCCCACGTTGTCCCACGTTGTCCCACGATGTCCCACGTTGTCCCACGTTGTCCCACGTTGTCCCACGTTGTCCCACGTTGTCCCACGTTGTCCCACGTTGTCCCACGTTGTCCCACGGTGTCCCACGTTGTCCCACGTTGTCCTACGTTGTCCCACGTTGTCCCACGTTGTCCCACGTTGTCCCACGTTGTCCCACGGTGTCCAACGGTGTCCAACGATGTCCAACGTTGTCCCACGTTGTCCCACGTTGTCCCACGTTGTCCCACGTTGTCCAACGGTGTCCCACGGTGTCCAACGGTGTCCCACGTTGTCCCACGTTGTCCCACGTTGTCCCACGTTGTCCCACGTTGTCCAACGGTGTCCCACGGTGTCCAACGGTGTCCCACGTTGTCCCACGTTGTCCCACGGTGTCCAACGATGTCCAACGGTGTCCAACGGTGTCCCACGGTGTCCCACGTTGTCCCACGTTGTCCCACGTTGTCCCACGTTGTCCCACGATGTCCCACGTTGTCCCACGTTGTCCCACGTTGTCCCACGTTGTCCCACGTTGTCCCACGGTGTCCAACGGTGTCCAACGGTGTCCAACGGTGTCCAACGATGTCCAACGGTGTCCAACGGTGTCCCACGGTGTCCAACGGTGTCCAACGGTGTCCCACGGTGTCCAACGGTGTCCCACGTTGTCCCACGTTGTCCCACGTTGTCCCACGTTGTCCCACGATGTCCCACGTTGTCCAACGATGTCCAACGGTGTCCCACGTTGTCCCACGTTGTCCTACGTTGTCCCACGTTGTCCCACGTTGTCCCACGTTGTCCCACGTTGTCCCACGGTGTCCAACGGTGTCCAACGATGTCCAACGGTGTCCAACGGTGTCCCACGTTGTCCCACGTTGTCCCACGGTGTCCAACGATGTCCAACGGTGTCCCACGTTGTCCCACGTTGTCCCACGTTGTCCCACGTTGTCCCACGTTGTTCCATGGTTTCCCACGTTGTCCCACGTTGTCCCACGGTGTCCAACGATGTCCAACGGTGTCCAACGGTGTCCCACGGTGTCCAACGGTGTCCCACGTTGTCCCACGTTGTCCCACGTTGTCCCACGTTGTCCCACGTTGTCCAACGGTGTCCCACGGTGTCCAACGGTGTCCCACGTTGTCCCACGTTGTCCCACGTTGTCCCACGTTGTCCCACGTTGTCCCACGTTGTCCCACGTTGTCCCACGTTGTCCCACGTTGTCCAACGGTGTCCCACGGTGTCCAACGGTGTCCCACGGTGTCCAACGGTGTCCCACGTTGCCCCACGTTGTCCCACGTTGTCCCACGTTGTCCCACGTTGTCCCACGTTGTCCCACGTTGTCCCACGTTGTCCCACGGTGTCCAACGGTGTCCAACGGTGTCCAACGGTGTCCAACGGTGTCCCACGGTGTCAAACGGTGTCCCACGTTGTCCCACGTTGTCCCACGTTGTCCCACGTTGTCCCACGTTGTCCCACGTTGTCCAACGATGTCCCACGGTGTCCCACGTTGTCCCACGTTGTCCCATGTTGTCCCACGTTGTCCCACGTTGTCCCACGTTGTTCCATGGTTTCCCGCGTTGTCCCACGATGTCCACCGATGTCCAACGGTGTCCAACGATGTCCAACGGTGTCCCACGTTGTCCCACGTTGTCCCACGTTGTCCCACGTTGTCCCACGTTGTTCCATGGTTTCCCACGTTGTCCCACGTTGTCCCACGGTGTCCAACGATGTCCAACGGTGTCCAACGGTGTCCCACGGTGTCCAACGGTGTCCCACGTTGTCCCACGTTGTCCCACGTTGTCCCACGTTGTCCCACGTTGTCCCACGTTGTCCAACGGTGTCCCACGGTGTCCAACGGTATCCCACGTTGTCCCACGTTGTCCCATGTTGTCCCACGTTGTCCCACGTTGTCCCACGTTGTCCCACGTTGTCCCACGGTGTCCAACGGTGTCCAACGATGTCCAACGGTGTCCAACGGTGTCCCACGATGTCCACCGATGTCCAACGGTGTCCAACGGTGTCCAACGGTGTCCAACGGTGTCCCACGGTGTCCAACGATGTCCAACGGTGTCCAACGATGTCCAACGGTGTCCCACGTTGTCCCACGTTGTCCCACGTTGTCCCACGGTGTCCAACGATGTCCAACGGTGTCCAACGATGTCCAACGGTGTCCAACGATGTCCAACGGTGTCCCACGATGTCCAACGATGTCCAACGATGTCCAACGGTGTCCAACGGTGTCCCACGTTGTCCCACGTTGTCCCACGTTGTCCCACGGTGTCCAACGATGTCCAACGGTCTCCCACGTTGTCCAACGGTGTCCCACGTTGTCCCACGTTGTCCCACGTTGTCCCACGTTGTCCCACGTTGTCCCACGATGTCCCACGTTGTCCCACGTTGTCCCACGTTGTCCCACGTTGTCCCACGTTGTCCCACGTTGTCCCACGTTGTCCCACGTTGTCCCACGGTGTCCCACGTTGTCCCACGTTGTCCTACGTTGTCCCACGTTGTCCCACGTTGTCCCACGTTGTCCCACGTTGTCCCACGGTGTCCAACGGTGTCCAACGATGTCCAACGTTGTCCCACGTTGTCCCACGTTGTCCCACGTTGTCCCACGTTGTCCAACGGTGTCCCACGGTGTCCAACGGTGTCCCACGTTGTCCCACGTTGTCCCACGTTGTCCCACGTTGTCCCACGTTGTCCCACGTTGTCCCACGTTGTCCCACGTTGTCCAACGGTGTCCCACGGTGTCCAACGGTGTCCCACGGTGTCCAACGGTGTCCCACGTTGTCCCACGTTGTCCCACGTTGTCCCACGTTGTCCCATGTTGTCCCACGTTGTCCCACGTTGTCCCACGTTGTCCCACGGTGTCCAACGGTGTCCAACGGTGTCCAACGGTGTCCAACGGTGTCCCACGGTGTCCAACGGTGTCCCACGTTGTCCCACGTTGTCCCACGTTGTCCCACGTTGTCCCACGATGTCCCACGTTGTCCAACGATGTCCAACGGTGTCCCACGTTGTCCCACGTTGTCCCACGTTGTCCCACGTTGTCCCACGTTGTCCCACGTTGTCCCACGGTTTCCCACGTTGTCCCACGATGTCCCACGTTGTCCCACGTTGTTCCATGGTTTCCCACGTTGTCCCACGTTGTCCCACGGTGTCCAACGATGTCCCACGGTGTCCAACGGTGTCCCACGGTGTCCAACGGTGTCCCACGTTGTCCCACGTTGTCCCACGTTGTCCCACGTTGTCCCACGGTGTCCAACGATGTCCAACGGTGTCCCACGTTGTCCCACGTTGTCCTACGTTGTCCCACGTTGTCCCACGTTGTCCCACGTTGTCCCACGTTGTCCCACGTTGTCCCACGTTGTCCCACGTTGTCCCACGTTGTCCCACGTTGTCCCACGGTGTCCAACGGTGTCCAACGATGTCCAACGGTGTCCAACGGTGTCCCACGTTGTCCCACGTTGTCCCACGTTGTCCCACGTTGTCCCACGTTGTCCCACGTTGTCCCACGTTGTCCCACGTTGTCCCACGTTGTCCCACGTTGTCCAACGGTGTCCCACGGTGTCCAACGGTGTCCCACGTTGTCCCACGTTGTCCCACGGTGTCCAACGATGTCCAACGGTGTCCCACGGTGTCCCACGGTGTCCCACGTTGTCCCACGTTGTCCCACGTTGTCCCACGTTGTCCCACGATGTCCCACGTTGTCCCACGTTGTCCCACGTTGTCCCACGTTGTCCCACGTTGTCCCACGGTGTCCAACGGTGTCCAACGGTGTCCAACGGTGTCCAACGATGTCCAACGGTGTCCAACGGTGTCCCACGGTGTCCAACGGTGTCCAACGGTGTCCCACGGTGTCCAACGGTGTCCCACGTTGTCCCACGTTGCTCCACGTTGTCCCACGTTGTCCCACGATGTCCCACGTTGTCCAACGATGTCCAACGGTGTCCCACGTTGTCCCACGTTGTCCCACGTTGTCCCACGTTGTCCCACGTTGTCCCACGTTGTCCCACGTTGTCCCACGTTGTCCCACGTTGTCCCACGTTGTCCCACGGTGTCCAACGATGTCCAACGGTGTCCCACGTTGTCCCACGTTGTCCTACGTTGTCCCACGTTGTCCCACGTTGTCCCACGTTGTCCCACGTTGTCCCACGTTGTCCCACGTTGTCCCACGTTGTCCCACGTTGTCCCACGTTGTCCCACGGTGTCCAACGATGTCCAACGGTGTCCCACGTTGTCCCACGTTGTCCTACGTTGTCCCACGTTGTCCCACGTTGTCCCACGTTGTCCCACGTTGTCCCACGTTGTCCCACGTTGTCCCACGTTGTCCCACGTTGTCCCACGTTGTCCCACGGTGTCCAACGGTGTCCAACGATGTCCAACGGTGTCCAACGGTGTCCCACGTTGTCCCACGTTGTCCCACGTTGTCCCACGTTGTCCCACGTTGTCCCACGTTGTCCCACGTTTTCCCACGTTGTCCCACGTTGTCCCACGTTGTCCCACGTTGTCCAACGGTGTCCCACGGTGTCCAACGGTGTCCCACGTTGTCCCACGTTGTCCCACGGTGTCCAACGATGTCCAACGGTGTCCAACGGTGTCCCACGGTGTCCCACGTTGTCGCACGTTGTCCCACGTTGTCCCACGTTGTCCCACGATGTCCCACGTTGTCCCACGTTGTCCCACGTTGTCCCACGTTGTCCCACGTTGTCCCACGGTGTCCAACGGTGTCCAACGGTGTCCAACGGTGTCCAACGATGTCCAACGGTGTCCAACGGTGTCCCACGGTGTCCAACGGTGTCCAACGGTGTCCCACGGTGTCCAACGGTGTCCCACGTTGTCCCACGTTGTCCCACGTTGTCCCACGTTGTCCCACGATGTCCCACGTTGTCCAACGATGTCCAACGGTGTCCCACGTTGTCCCACGTTGTCCTACGTTGTCCCACGTTGTCCCACGTTGTCCCACGTTGTCCCACGTTGTCCCACGTTGTCCCACGTTGTCCCACGTTGTCCAACGGTGTCCCACGGTGTCCAACGGTGTCCCACGTTGTCCCACGTTGTCCCACGGTGTCCAACGATGTCCAACGGTGTCCAACGGTGTCCCACGGTGTCCCACGTTGTCCCACGTTGTCCCACGTTGTCCCACGTTGTCCCACGATGTCCCACGTTGTCCCACGTTGTCCCACGTTGTCCCACGTTGTCCCACGTTGTCCCACGGTGTCCAACGGTGTCCAACGGTGTCCAACGGTGTCCAACGATGTCCAACGGTGTCCAACGGTGTCCCACGGTGTCCAACGGTGTCCAACGGTGTCCCACGGTGTCCAACGGTGTCCCACGTTGTCCCACGTTGTTCCACGTTGTCCCACGTTGTCCCACGATGTCCCACGTTGTCCAACGATGTCCAACGGTGTCCCACGTTGTCCCACGTTGTCCCACGTTGTCCCACGTTGTCCCACGTTGTCCCACGTTGTCCCACGTTGTCCCACGTTGTCCCACGGTGTCCAACGATGTCCAACGGTGTCCCACGTTGTCCCACGTTGTCCTACGTTGTCCCACGTTGTCCCACGTTGTCCCACGTTGTCCCACGTTGTCCCACGTTGTCCCACGTTGTCCCACGTTGTCCCACGTTGTCCCACGTTGTCCCACGGTGTCCAACGATGTCCAACGGTGTCCCACGTTGTCCCACGTTGTCCTACGTTGTCCCACGTTGTCCCACGTTGTCCCACGTTGTCCCACGTTGTCCCACGTTGTCCCACGTTGTCCCACGTTGTCCCACGTTGTCCCACGTTGTCCCACGGTGTCCAACGGTGTCCAACGATGTCCAACGGTGTCCAACGGTGTCCCACGTTGTCCCACGTTGTCCCACGTTGTCCCACGTTGTCCCACGTTGTCCCACGTTGTCCCACGTTGTCCCACGTTGTCCCACGTTGTCCCACGTTGTCCCACGTTGTCCAACGGTGTCCCACGGTGTCCAACGGTGTCCCACGTTGTCCCACGTTGTCCCACGGTGTCCAACGATGTCCAACGGTGTCCAACGGTGTCCCACGGTGTCCCACGTTGTCCCACGTTGTCCCACGTTGTCCCACGTTGTCCCACGATGTCCCACGTTGTCCCACGTTGTCCCACGTTGTCCCACGTTGTCCCACGTTGTCCCACGGTGTCCAACGGTGTCCAACGGTGTCCAACGGTGTCCAACGATGTCCAACGGTGTCCAACGGTGTCCCACGGTGTCCAACGGTGTCCAACGGTGTCCCACGGTGTCCAACGGTGTCCCACGTTGTCCCACGTTGTCCCACGTTGTCCCACGTTGTCCCACGATGTCCCACGTTGTCCAACGATGTCCAACGGTGTCCCACGTTGTCCCACGTTGTCCTACGTTGTCCCACGTTGTCCCACGTTGTCCCACGTTGTCCCACGGTGTCCAACGGTGTCCAACGATGTCCAACGGTGTCCAACGGTGTCCCACGTTGTCCCACGTTGTCCCACGGTGTCCAACGATGTCCAACGGTGTCCCACGTTGTCCCACGTTGTCCCACGTTGTCCCACGTTGTCCCACGTTGTTCCATGGTTTCCCACGTTGTCCCACGTTGTCCCACGGTGTCCAACGATGTCCAACGGTGTCCAACGGTGTCCCACGGTGTCCAACGGTGTCCCACGTTGTCCCACGTTGTCCCACGTTGTCCCACGTTGTCCCACGTTGTCCAACGGTGTCCCACGGTGTCCAACGGTGTCCCACGTTGTCCCACGTTGTCCCACGTTGTCCCACGTTGTCCCACGTTGTCCCACGTTGTCCCACGTTGTCCCACGTTGTCCCACGTTGTCCCACGGTGTCCCACGGTGTCCAACGGTGTCCCACGGTGTCCAACGGTGTCCCACGTTGTCCCACGTTGTCCCACGTTGTCCCACGTTGTCCCACGTTGTCCCACGTTGTCCCACGTTGTCCCACGTTGTCCCACGGTGTCCAACGGTGTCCAACGGTGTCCAACGGTGTCCAACGGTGTCCCACGGTGTCCAACGGTGTCCCACGTTGTCCCACGTTGTCCCACGTTGTCCCACGTTGTCCCACGATGTCCCACGTTGTCCAACGATGTCCAACGGTGTCCCACGTTGTCCCACGTTGTCCCATGTTGTCCCACGTTGTCCCACGTTGTCCCACGTTGTTCCATGGTTTCCCGCGTTGTCCCACGATGTCCACCGATGTCCAACGGTGTCCAACGATGTCCAACGGTGTCCCACGTTGTCCCACGTTGTCCCACGTTGTCCCACGTTGTCCCACGTTGTTCCATGGTTTCCCACGTTGTCCCACGTTGTCCCACGGTGTCCAACGATGTCCAACGGTGTCCAACGGTGTCCCACGGTGTCCAACGGTGTCCCACGTTGTCCCACGTTGTCCCACGTTGTCCCACGTTGTCCCACGGTGTCCAACGATGTCCAACGGTGTCCCACGTTGTCCCACGTTGTCCTACGTTGTCCCACGTTGTCCCACGTTGTCCCACGTTGTCCCACGTTGTCCCACGTTGTCCCACGTTGTCCCACGTTGTCCCACGTTGTCCCACGTTGTCCCACGGTGTCCAACGGTGTCCAACGATGTCCAACGGTGTCCAACGGTGTCCCACGTTGTCCCACGTTGTCCCACGTTGTCCCACGTTGTCCCACGTTGTCCCACGTTGTCCCACGTTGTCCCACGTTGTCCCACGTTGTCCCACGTTGTCCCACGTTGTCCAACGGTGTCCCACGGTGTCCAACGGTGTCCCACGTTGTCCCACGTTGTCCCACGGTGTCCAACGATGTCCAACGGTGTCCAACGGTGTCCCACGGTGTCCCACGTTGTCCCACGTTGTCCCACGTTGTCCCACGTTGTCCCACGATGTCCCACGTTGTCCCACGTTGTCCCACGTTGTCCCACGTTGTCCCACGTTGTCCCACGCTGTCCAACGGTGTCCAACGGTGTCCAACGGTGTCCAACGATGTCCAACGGTGTCCAACGGTGTCCCACGGTGTCCAACGGTGTCCAACGGTGTCCCACGGTGTCCAACGGTGTCCCACGTTGTCCCACGTTGTCCCACGTTGTCCCACGTTGTCCCACGATGTCCCACGTTGTCCAACGATGTCCAACGGTGTCCCACGTTGTCCCACGTTGTCCTACGTTGTCCCACGTTGTCCCACGTTGTCCCACGTTGTCCCACGTTGTCCCACGGTGTCCAACGGTGTCCAACGATGTCCAACGGTGTCCAACGGTGTCCCACGTTGTCCCACGTTGTCCCACGGTGTCCAACGATGTCCAACGGTGTCCAACGGTGTCCCACGTTGTCCCACGTTGTCCCACGTTGTCCCACGTTGTCCCACGTTGTCCCACGTTGTCCCACGTTGTCCCACGTTGTCCCACGTTGTCCAACGGTGTCCCACGGTGTCCAACGGTGTCCCACGGTGTCCAACGGTGTCCCACGTTGCCCCACGTTGTCCCACGTTGTCCCACGTTGTCCCATGTTGTCCCACGTTGTCCCACGTTGTCCCACGTTGTCCCACGGTGTCCAACGGTGTCCAACGGTGTCCAACGGTGTCCAACGGTGTCCCACGGTGTCAAACGGTGTCCCACGTTGTCCCACGTTGTCCCACGTTGTCCCACGTTGTCCCACGGTGTCCCACGTTGTCCAACGATGTCCAACGGTGTCCCACGTTGTCCCACGTTGTCCCATGTTGTCCCACGTTGTCCCACGTTGTCCCACGTTGTTCCATGGTTTCCCGCGTTGTCCCACGATGTCCACCGATGTCCAACGGTGTCCAACGATGTCCAACGGTGTCCCACGTTGTCCCACGTTGTCCCACGTTGTCCCACGTTGTCCCACGTTGTTCCATGGTTTCCCACGTTGTCCCACGTTGTCCCACGGTGTCCAACGATGTCCAACGGTGTCCAACGGTGTCCCACGGTGTCCAACGGTGTCCCACGTTGTCCCACGTTGTCCCACGTTGTCCCACGTTGTCCAACGGTGTCCCACGGTGTCCAACGGTATCCCACGTTGTCCCACGTTGTCCCATGTTGTCCCACGTTGTCCCACGTTGTCCCACGTTGTCCCACGTTGTCCCACGGTGTCCAACGGTGTCCAACGATGTCCAACGGTGTCCAACGGTGTCCCACGATGTCCACCGATGTCCAACGGTGTCCAACGGTGTCCAACGGTGTCCAACGGTGTCCCACGGTGTCCAACGATGTCCAACGGTGTCCAACGATGTCCAACGGTGTCCCACGTTGTCCCACGTTGTCCCACGTTGTCCCACGGTGTCCAACGATGTCCAACGGTGTCCAACGATGTCCAACGGTGTCCAACGATGTCCAACGGTGTCCCACGATGTCCAACGATGTCCAACGATGTCCAACGGTGTCCAACGGTGTCCCACGTTGTCCCACGTTGTCCCACGTTGTCCCACGGTGTCCAACGCTGTCCAACGGTCTCCCACGTTGTCCAACGGTGTCCCACGTTGTCCCACGTTGTCCCACGTTGTCCCACGTTGTCCCACGTTGTCCCACGATGTCCCACGTTGTCCCACGTTGTCCCACGTTGTCCCACGTTGTCCCACGTTGTCCCACGTTGTCCCACGTTGTCCCACGTTGTCCCACGGTGTCCCACGTTGTCCCACGTTGTCCTACGTTGTCCCACGTTGTCCCACGTTGTCCCACGTTGTCCCACGTTGTCCCACGGTGTCCAACGGTGTCCAACGATGTCCAACGGTGTCCAACGGTGTCCCACGTTGTCCCACGTTGTCCCACGGTGTCCAACGATGTCCAACGGTGTCCCACGTTGTCCCACGTTGTCCCACGTTGTCCCACGTTGTCCCACGTTGTTCCATGGTTTCCCACGTTGTCCCACGTTGTCCCACGGTGTCCAACGATGTCCAACGGTGTCCAACGGTGTCCCACGGTGTCCAACGGTGTCCCACGTTGTCCCACGTTGTCCCACGTTGTCCCACGTTGTCCCACGTTGTCCAACGGTGTCCCACGGTGTCCAACGGTGTCCCACGTTGTCCCACGTTGTCCCACGTTGTCCCACGTTGTCCCACGTTGTCCCACGTTGTCCCACGTTGTCCCACGTTGTCCAACGGTGTCCCACGGTGTCCAACGGTGTCCCACGGTGTCCAACGGTGTCCCACGTTGTCCCACGTTGTCCCACGTTGTCCCACGTTGTCCCATGTTGTCCCACGTTGTCCCACGTTGTCCCACGTTGTCCCACGGTGTCCAACGGTGTCCAACGGTGTCCAACGGTGTCCAACGGTGTCCCACGGTGTCCAACGGTGTCCCACGTTGTCCCACGTTGTCCCACGTTGTCCCACGTTGTCCCACGATGTCCCACGTTGTCCAACGATGTCCAACGGTGTCCCACGTTGTCCCACGTTGTCCCACGTTGTCCCACGTTGTCCCACGTTGTCCCACGTTGTCCCACGTTGTCCCACGGTTTCCCGCGTTGTCCCACGATGTCCCACGTTGTCCCACGTTGTTCCATGGTTTCCCACGTTGTCCCACGTTGTCCCACGGTGTCCAACGATGTCCAACGGTGTCCAACGGTGTCCCACGGTGTCCAACGGTGTCCCACGTTGTCCCACGTTGTCCCACGTTGTCCCACGTTGTCCCACGGTGTCCAACGATGTCCAACGGTGTCCCACGTTGTCCCACGTTGTCCTACGTTGTCCCACGTTGTCCCACGTTGTCCCACGTTGTCCCACGTTGTCCCACGTTGTCCCACGTTGTCCCACGTTGTCCCACGTTGTCCCACGTTGTCCCACGGTGTCCAACGGTGTCCAACGATGTCCAACGGTGTCCAACGGTGTCCCACGTTGTCCCACGTTGTCCCACGTTGTCCCACGTTGTCCCACGTTGTCCCACGTTGTCCCACGTTGTCCCACGTTGTCCCACGTTGTCCCACGTTGTCCAACGGTGTCCCACGGTGTCCAACGGTGTCCCACGTTGTCCCACGTTGTCCCACGGTGTCCAACGGTGTCCAACGGTGTCCAACGGTGTCCCACGGTGTCCCACGTTGTCCCACGTTGTCCCACGTTGTCCCACGTTGTCCCACGATGTCCCACGTTGTCCCACGTTGTCCCACGTTGTCCCACGTTGTCCCACGTTGTCCCACGGTGTCCAACGGTGTCCAACGGTGTCCAACGGTGTCCAACGATGTCCAACGGTGTCCAACGGTGTCCGACGGTGTCCAACGGTGTCCAACGGTGTCCCACGGTGTCCAACGGTGTCCCACGTTGTCCCACGTTGTTCCACGTTGTCCCACGTTGTCCCACGATGTCCCACGTTGTCCAACGATGTCCAACGGTGTCCCACGTTGTCCCACGTTGTCCTACGTTGTCCCACGTTGTCCCACGTTGTCCCACGTTGTCCCACGTTGTCCCACGGTGTCCAACGGTGTCCAACGATGTCCAACGGTGTCCAACGGTGTCCCACGTTGTCCCACGTTGTCCCACGGTGTCCAACGATGTCCAACGGTGTCCCACGTTGTCCCACGTTGTCCCACGTTGTCCCACGTTGTCCCACGTTGTTCCATGGTCTCCCACGTTGTCCCACGTTGTCCCACGGTGTCCAACGATGTCCAACGGTGTCCAACGGTGTCCCACGGTGTCCAACGGTGTCCCACGTTGTCCCACGTTGTCCCACGTTGTCCCACGTTGTCCCACGTTGTCCAACGGTGTCCCACGGTGTCCAACGGTGTCCCACGTTGTCCCACGTTGTCCCACGTTGTCCCACGTTGTCCCACGTTGTCCCACGTTGTCCCACGTTGTCCCACGTTGTCCCACGTTGTCCAACGGTGTCCCACGGTGTCCAACGGTGTCCCACGGTGTCCAACGGTGTCCCACGTTGCCCCACGTTGTCCCACGTTGTCCCACGTTGTCCCATGTTGTCCCACGTTGTCCCACGTTGTCCCACGTTGTCCCACGGTGTCCAACGGTGTCCAACGGTGTCCAACGGTGTCCAACGGTGTCCCACGGTGTCCAACGGTGTCCCACGGTGTCCCACGTTGTCCCACGTTGTCCCACGTTGTCCCACGTTGTCCCACGATGTCCCACGTTGTCCCACGTTGTCCCACGTTGTCCCACGTTGTCCCACGTTGTCCCACGGTGTCCAACGGTGTCCAACGGTGTCCAACGGTGTCCAACGATGTCCAACGGTGTCCAACGGTGTCCCACGGTGTCCAACGATGTCCAACGGTGTCCCACGTTGTCCCACGTTGTCCCACGTTGTCCCACGTTGTCCCACGTTGTTCCATGGTTTCCCACGTTGTCCCACGTTGTCCCACGGTGTCCAACGATGTCCAACGGTGTCCAACGGTGTCCCACGGTGTCCAACGGTGTCCCACGTTGTCCCACGTTGTCCCACGTTGTCCCACGTTGTCCCACGTTGTCCAACGGTGTCCCACGGTGTCCAACGGTGTCCCACGTTGTCCCACGTTGTCCCACGTTGTCCCACGTTGTCCCACGTTGTCCCACGTTGTCCCACGTTGTCCCACGTTGTCCCACGTTGTCCAACGGTGTCCCACGGTGTCCAACGGTGTCCCACGGTGTCCAACGGTGTCCCACGTTGCCCCACGTTGTCCCACGTTGTCCCACGTTGTCCCATGTTGTCCCACGTTGTCCCACGTTGTCCCACGTTGTCCCACGGTGTCCAACGGTGTCCAACGGTGTCCAACGGTGTCCAACGGTGTCCCACGGTGTCCAACGGTGTCCCACGTTGTCCCACGTTGTCCCACGTTGTCCCACGTTGTCCCACGATGTCCCACGGTGTCCAACGGTGTCCCACGTTGCCCCACGTTGTCCCACGTTGTCCCACGTTGTCCCATGTTGTCCCACGTTGTCCCACGTTGTCCCACGTTGTCCCACGGTGTCCAACGGTGTCCAACGGTGTCCAACGGTGTCCAACGGTGTCCCACGGTGTCAAACGGTGTCCCACGTTGTCCCACGTTGTCCCACGTTGTCCCACGTTGTCCCACGATGTCCCACGTTGTCCAACGATGTCCAACGGTGTCCCACGTTGTCCCACGTTGTCCCATGTTGTCCCACGTTGTCCCACGTTGTCCCACGTTGTTCCATGGTTTCCCGCGTTGTCCCACGATGTCCACCGATGTCCAACGGTGTCCAACGATGTCCAACGGTGTCCCACGTTGTCCCACGTTGTCCCACGTTGTCCCACGTTGTCCCACGTTGTTCCATGGTTTCCCACGTTGTCCCACGTTGTCCCACGGTGTCCAACGATGTCCAACGGTGTCCAACGGTGTCCCACGGTGTCCAACGGTGTCCCACGTTGTCCCACGTTGTCCCACGTTGTCCCACGTTGTCCAACGGTGTCCCACGGTGTCCAACGGTATCCCACGTTGTCCCACGTTGTCCCATGTTGTCCCACGTTGTCCCACGTTGTCCCACGTTGTCCCACGTTGTCCCACGGTGTCCAACGGTGTCCAACGATGTCCAACGGTGTCCAACGGTGTCCCACGATGTCCACCGATGTCCAACGGTGTCCAACGGTGTCCAACGGTGTCCAACGGTGTCCCACGGTGTCCAACGATGTCCAACGGTGTCCAACGATGTCCAACGGTGTCCCACGTTGTCCCACGTTGTCCCACGTTGTCCCACGGTGTCCAACGATGTCCAACGGTGTCCAACGATGTCCAACGGTGTCCAACGATGTCCAACGGTGTCCCACGATGTCCAACGATGTCCAATGATGTCCAACGGTGTCCAACGGTGTCCCACGTTGTCCCACGTTGTCCCACGTTGTCCCACGGTGTCCAACGATGTCCAACGGTCTCCCACGTTGTCCAACGGTGTCCCACGTTGTCCCACGTTGTCCCACGTTGTCCCACGTTGTCCCACGTTGTCCCACGATGTCCCACGTTGTCCCACGTTGTCCCACGTTGTCCCACGTTGTCCCACGTTGTCCCACGTTGTCCCACGTTGTCCCACGTTGTCCCACGGTGTCCCACGTTGTCCCACGTTGTCCTACGTTGTCCCACGTTGTCCCACGTTGTCCCACGTTGTCCCACGTTGTCCCACGGTGTCCAACGGTGTCCAACGATGTCCAACGGTGTCCAACGGTGTCCCACGTTGTCCCACGTTGTCCCACGGTGTCCAACGATGTCCAACGGTGTCCCACGTTGTCCCACGTTGTCCCACGTTGTCCCACGTTGTCCCACGTTGTTCCATGGTTTCCCACGTTGTCCCACGTTGTCCCACGGTGTCCAACGATGTCCACCGATGTCCAACGGTGTCCAACGATGTCCAACGGTGTCCCACGTTGTCCCACGTTGTCCCACGTTGTCCCACGTTGTCCCACGTTGTTCCATGGTTTCCCACGTTGTCCCACGTTGTCCCACGGTGTCCAACGATGTCCAACGGTGTCCAACGGTGTCCCACGGTGTCCAACGGTGTCCCACGTTGTCCCACGTTGTCCCACGTTGTCCCACGTTGTCCCACGGTGTCCAACGATGTCCAACGGTGTCCCACGTTGTCCCACGTTGTCCTACGTTGTCCCACGTTGTCCCACGTTGTCCCACGTTGTCCCACGTTGTCCCACGTTGTCCCACGTTGTCCCACGTTGTCCCACGTTGTCCCACGTTGTCCCACGGTGTCCAACGGTGTCCAACGATGTCCAACGGTGTCCAACGGTGTCCCACGTTGTCCCACGTTGTCCCACGTTGTCCCACGTTGTCCCACGTTGTCCCACGTTGTCCCACGTTGTCCCACGTTGTCCCACGTTGTCCCACGTTGTCCCACGTTGTCCAACGGTGTCCCACGGTGTCCAACGGTGTCCCACGTTGTCCCACGTTGTCCCACGGTGTCCAACGATGTCCAACGGTGTCCAACGGTGTCCCACGGTGTCCCACGTTGTCCCACGTTGTCCCACGTTGTCCCACGTTGTCCCACGATGTCCCACGTTGTCCCACGTTGTCCCACGTTGTCCCACGTTGTCCCACGTTGTCCCACGGTGTCCAACGGTGTCCAACGGTGTCCAACGGTGTCCAACGATGTCCAACGGTGTCCAACGGTGTCCCACGGTGTCCAACGGTGTCCAACGGTGTCCCACGGTGTCCAACGGTGTCCCACGTTGTCCCACGTTGTCCCACGTTGTCCCACGTTGTCCCACGATGTCCCACGTTGTCCAACGATGTCCAACGGTGTCCCACGTTGTCCCACGTTGTCCTACGTTGTCCCACGTTGTCCCACGTTGTCCCACGTTGTCCCACGTTGTCCCACGGTGTCCAACGGTGTCCAACGATGTCCAACGGTGTCCAACGGTGTCCCACGTTGTCCCACGTTGTCCCACGGTGTCCAACGATGTCCAACGGTGTCCCACGTTGTCCCACGTTGTCCCACGTTGTCCCACGTTGTCCCACGTTGTTCCATGGTTTCCCACGTTGTCCCACGTTGTCCCACGGTGTCCAACGATGTCCAACGGTGTCCAACGGTGTCCCACGGTGTCCAACGGTGTCCCACGTTGTCCCACGTTGTCCCACGTTGTCCCACGTTGTCCCACGTTGTCCAACGGTGTCCCACGGTGTCCAACGGTGTCCCACGTTGTCCCACGTTGTCCCACGTTGTCCCACGTTGTCCCACGTTGTCCCACGTTGTCCCACGTTGTCCCACGTTGTCCCACGTTGTCCAACGGTGTCCCACGGTGTCCAACGGTGTCCCACGGTGTCCAACGGTGTCCCACGTTGCCCCACGTTGTCCCACGTTGTCCCACGTTGTCCCATGTTGTCCCACGTTGTCCCACGTTGTCCCACGTTGTCCCACGGTGTCCAACGGTGTCCAACGGTGTCCAACGGTGTCCAACGGTGTCCCACGGTGTCCAACGGTGTCCCACGTTGTCCCACGTTGTCCCACGTTGTCCCACGTTGTCCCACGATGTCCCACGTTGTCCAACGATGTCCAACGGTGTCCCACGTTGTCCCACGTTGTCCCATGTTGTCCCACGTTGTCCCACGTTGTCCCACGTTGTTCCATGGTTTCCCGCGTTGTCCCACGATGTCCACCGATGTCCAACGGTGTCCAACGATGTCCAACGGTGTCCCACGTTGTCCCACGTTGTCCCACGTTGTCCCACGTTGTCCCACGTTGTTCCATGGTTTCCCACGTTGTCCCACGTTGTCCCACGGTGTCCAACGATGTCCAACGGTGTCCAACGGTGTCCCACGGTGTCCAACGGTGTCCCACGTTGTCCCACGTTGTCCCACGTTGTCCCACGTTGTCCAACGGTGTCCCACGGTGTCCAACGGTATCCCACGTTGTCCCACGTTGTCCCATGTTGTCCCACGTTGTCCCACGTTGTCCCACGTTGTCCCACGTTGTCCCACGGTGTCCAACGGTGTCCAACGATGTCCAACGGTGTCCAACGGTGTCCCACGATGTCCACCGATGTCCAACGGTGTCCAACGGTGTCCAACGGTGTCCAACGGTGTCCCACGGTGTCCAACGATGTCCAACGGTGTCCAACGATGTCCAACGGTGTCCCACGTTGTCCCACGTTGTCCCACGTTGTCCCACGGTGTCCAACGATGTCCAACGGTGTCCAACGATGTCCAACGGTGTCCAACGATGTCCAACGGTGTCCCACGATGTCCAACGATGTCCAACGATGTCCAACGGTGTCCAACGGTGTCCCACGTTGTCCCACGTTGTCCCACGTTGTCCCACGGTGTCCAACGATGTCCAACGGTCTCCCACGTTGTCCAACGGTGTCCCACGTTGTCCCACGTTGTCCCACGTTGTCCCACGTTGTCCCACGTTGTCCCACGATGTCCCACGTTGTCCCACGTTGTCCCACGTTGTCCCACGTTGTCCCACGTTGTCCCACGTTGTCCCACGTTGTCCCACGTTGTCCCACGTTGTCCCACGTTGTCCCACGATGTCCCACGTTGTCCCACGTTGTCCCACGTTGTCCCACGTTGTCCCACGTTGTCCCACGTTGTCCCACGTTGTCCCACGTTGACCCACGTTGTCCCACGTTGTCCCACGGTGTCCAACGGTGTCCAACGGTGTCCAACGATGTCCAACGATGTCCAACGGTGTCCAACGGTGTCCCACGTTGTCCCACGTTGTCCCACGTTGTCCCACGGTGTCCAACGATGTCCAACGGTGTCCCACGTTGTCCAACGGTGTCCCACGTTGTCCCACGTTGTCCCACGTTGTCCCACGTTGTCCCACGATGTCCCACGTTGTCCCACGTTGTCCCACGTTGTCCCACGTTGTCCCACGTTGTCCCACGTTGTCCCACGTTGTCCCACGTTGTCCCACGGTGTCCAACGATGTCCAACGGTGTCCCACGATGTCCCACGTTGTCCCACGTTGTCCCACGTTGTCCCACGTTGTCCCACGTTGTCCCACGTTGTCCCACGTTGTCCCACGTTGTCCCACGTTGTCCCACGTTGTCCCACGTTGTCCCACGTTGTCCCACGATGTCCCACGTTGTCCCACGTTGTCCCACGTTGTCCCACGTTGTCCCACGTTGTCCCACGTTGTCCCACGTTGTCCCACGTTGTCCCACGTTGTCCCACGTTGTCCCACGTTGTCCCACGTTGTCCCACGTTGTCCCACGGTGTCCAACGGTGTCCAACGATGTCCAACGATGTCCAACGGTGTCCAACGGTGTCCCACGTTGTCCCACGTTGTCCCACGGTGTCCAACGATGTCCAACGGTGTCCCACGTTGTCCCACGTTGTCCCACGTTGCCCCACGTTGTCCCACGTTGTCCCACGTTGTCCCACGTTGTCCCACGTTGTCCCACGTTGTCCCACGTTGTCCCACGTTGTCCCACGGTGTCCAACGATGTCCAACGGTGTCCCACGTTGTCCCACGTTGTCCCACGTTGTCCCACGTTGTCCCACGTTGTTCCATGGTTTCCCACGTTGTCCCACGTTGTCCCACGGTGTCCAACGATGTCCAACGGTGTCCCACGATGTCCACCGATGTCCAACGGTGTCCAACGGTGTCCAACGGTGTCCAACGGTGTCCAACGGTGTCCAACGGTGTCCAACGGTGTCCAACGATGTCCAACGATGTCCAACGATGTCCAACGGTGTCCCACGATGTCCAACGATGTCCAACGATGTCCAACGGTGTCCAACGGTGTCCCACGTTGTCCCACGTTGTCCCACGTTGTCCCACGGTGTCCAACGATGTCCAACGGTGTCCCACGTTGTCCCACGGTGTCCAACGATGTCCAACGGTGTCCCACGTTGTCCCACGTTGTCCCACGTTGTCCCACGTTGTCCCACGTTGTCCCACGTTGTCCCACGTTGTCCCACGTTGTCCCACGTTGTCCCACGTTGTCCCACGTTGTCCCACGGTGTCCAACGATGTCCAACGGTGTCCCACGTTGTCCCACGTTGTCCCACGTTGTCCCACGTTGTCCCACGGTGTCCAACGGTGTCCAACGGTGTCCAACGCTGTCCAACGATGTCCAACGGTGTCCAACGGTGTCCAACGGTGTCCCACGTTGTCCCACGTTGTCCCACGTTGTCCCACGTTGTCCCACGTTGTCCCACGTTGTCCCACGTTGTCCCACGTTGTCCCACGTTGTCCCACGTTGTCCCACGATGTCCCACGTTGTCCCACGTTGTCCCACGTTGTCCCACGTTGTCCCACGTTGTCCCACGTTGTCCCACGTTGTCCCACGTTGTCCCACGTTGTCCCACGTTGTCCCACGTTGTCCCACGTTGTCCCACGTTGTCCCACGTTGTCCCACGTTGTCCCACGTTGTCCCACGTTGTCCCACGTTGTCCCACGTTGTCCCACGTTGTCCCACGTTGTCCCACGTTGTTCCATGGTTTCCCACGTTGTCCCACGTTGTCCCACGGTGTCCAACGATGTCCAACGGTGTCCAACGGTGTCCCACGGTGTCCAACGGTGTCCCACGTTGTCCCACGTTGTCCCACGTTGTCCCACGTTGTCCCACGTTGTCCAACGATGTCCAACGGTGTCCCACGTTGTCCCACGTTGTCCTACGTTGTCCCACGTTGTCCCACGTTGTCCCACGTTGTCCCACGTTGTCCCACGTTGTCCCACGTTGTCCCACGTTGTCCCACGTTGTCCCACGTTGTCCCACGGTGTCCAACGGTGTCCAACGATGTCCAACGGTGTCCAACGGTGTCCCACGTTGTCCCACGTTGTCCCACGTTGTCCCACGTTGTCCCACGTTGTCCCACGTTGTCCCACGTTGTCCCACGTTGTCCCACGTTGTCCCACGTTGTCCCACGTTGTCCAACGGTGTCCCACGGTGTCCAACGGTGTCCCACGTTGTCCCACGTTGTCCCACGGTGTCCAACGATGTCCAACGGTGTCCAACGGTGTCCCACGGTGTCCCACGGTGTCCCACGTTGTCCCACGTTGTCCCACGTTGTCCCACGATGTCCCACGTTGTCCCACGTTGTCCCACGTTGTCCCACGTTGTCCCACGTTGTCCCACGGTGTCCAACGGTGTCCAACGGTGTCCAACGGTGTCCAACGATGTCCAACGGTGTCCAACGGTGTCCCACGGTGTCCAACGGTGTCCAACGGTGTCCCACGGTGTCCAACGGTGTCCCACGTTGTCCCACGTTGTCCCACGTTGTCCCACGTTGTCCCACGATGTCCCACGTTGTCCAACGATGTCCAACGGTGTCCCACGTTGTCCCACGTTGTCCTACGTTGTCCCACGTTGTCCCACGTTGTCCCACGTTGTCCCACGTTGTCCCACGGTGTCCAACGGTGTCCAACGATGTCCAACGGTGTCCAACGGTGTCCCACGTTGTCCCACGTTGTCCCACGGTGTCCAACGATGTCCAACGGTGTCCCACGTTGTCCCACGTTGTCCCACGTTGTCCCACGTTGTCCCACGTTGTTCCATGGTTTCCCACGTTGTCCCACGTTGTCCCACGGTGTCCAACGATGTCCAACGGTGTCCAACGGTGTCCCACGGTGTCCAACGGTGTCCCACGTTGTCCCACGTTGTCCCACGTTGTCCCACGTTGTCCCACGTTGTCCAACGGTGTCCCACGGTGTCCAACGGTGTCCCACGTTGTCCCACGTTGTCCCACGTTGTCCCACGTTGTCCCACGTTGTCCCACGTTGTCCCACGTTGTCCCACGTTGTCCCACGTTGTCCAACGGTGTCCCACGGTGTCCAACGGTGTCCCACGGTGTCCAACGGTGTCCCACGTTGCCCCACGTTGTCCCACGTTGTCCCACGTTGTCCCATGTTGTCCCACGTTGTCCCACGTTGTCCCACGTTGTCCCACGGTGTCCAACGGTGTCCAACGGTGTCCAACGGTGTCCAACGGTGTCCCACGGTGTCCAACGGTGTCCCACGTTGTCCCACGTTGTCCCACGTTGTCCCACGTTGTCCCACGATGTCCCACGTTGTCCAACGATGTCCAACGGTGTCCCACGTTGTCCCACGTTGTCCCATGTTGTCCCACGTTGTCCCACGTTGTCCCACGTTGTTCCATGGTTTCCCGCGTTGTCCCACGATGTCCACCGATGTCCAACGGTGTCCAACGATGTCCAACGGTGTCCCACGTTGTCCCACGTTGTCCCACGTTGTCCCACGTTGTCCCACGTTGTTCCATGGTTTCCCACGTTGTCCCACGTTGTCCCACGGTGTCCAACGATGTCCAACGGTGTCCAACGGTGTCCAACGGTGTCCAACGGTGTCCCACGTTGTCCCACGTTGTCCCACGTTGTCCCACGTTGTCCCACGTTGTCCCACGTTGTCCCACGTTGTCCCACGGTGTCCAACGATGTCCAACGGTGTCCCACGTTGTCCAACGGTGTCCCACGTTGTCCCACGTTGTCCCACGTTGTCCCACGTTGTCCCACGATGTCCCACGTTGTCCCACGTTGTCCCACGTTGTCCCACGTTGTCCCACGTTGTCCCACGTTGTCCCACGTTGTCCCACGTTGTCCCACGGTGTCCCACGTTGTCCCACGTTGTCCCACGTTGTCCCACGTTGTCCCACGGTGTCCAACGATGTCCAACGGTGTCCAACGGTGTCCCACGGTGTCCAACGGTGTCCCACGTTGTCCCACGTTGTCCCACGTTGTCCCACGTTGTCCCACGGTGTCCAACGATGTCCAACGGTGTCCCACGTTGTCCCACGTTGTCCTACGTTGTCCCACGTTGTCCCACGTTGTCCCACGTTGTCCCACGTTGTCCCACGTTGTCCCACGTTGTCCCACGTTGTCCCACGTTGTCCCACGTTGTCCCACGGTGTCCAACGGTGTCCAACGATGTCCAACGGTGTCCAACGGTGTCCCACGTTGTCCCACGTTGTCCCACGTTGTCCCACGTTGTCCCACGTTGTCCCACGTTGTCCCACGTTGTCCCACGTTGTCCCACGTTGTCCCACGTTGTCCCACGTTGTCCAACGGTGTCCCACGGTGTCCAACGGTGTCCCACGTTGTCCCACGGTGTCCCACGGTGTCCAACGATGTCCAACGGTGTCCAACGGTGTCCCACGGTGTCCCACGTTGTCCCACGTTGTCCCACGTTGTCCCACGTTGTCCCACGATGTCCCACGTTGTCCCACGTTGTCCCACGTTGTCCCACGTTGTCCCACGTTGTCCCACGGTGTCCAACGGTGTCCAACGGTGTCCAACGGTGTCCAACGATGTCCAACGGTGTCCAACGGTGTCCCACGGTGTCCAACGGTGTCCAACGGTGTCCCACGGTGTCCAACGGTGTCCCACGTTGTCCCACGTTGTCCCACGTTGTCCCACGTTGTCCCACGATGTCCCACGTTGTCCAACGATGTCCAACGGTGTCCCACGTTGTCCCACGTTGTCCTACGTTGTCCCACGTTGTCCCACGTTGTCCCACGTTGTCCCACGTTGTCCCACGGTGTCCAACGGTGTCCAACGATGTCCAACGGTGTCCAACGGTGTCCCACGTTGTCCCACGTTGTCCCACGGTGTCCAACGATGTCCAACGGTGTCCCACGTTGTCCCACGTTGTCCCACGTTGTCCCACGTTGTCCCACGTTGTTCCATGGTTTCCCACGTTGTCCCACGTTGTCCCACGGTGTCCAACGATGTCCAACGGTGTCCAACGGTGTCCCACGGTGTCCAACGGTGTCCCACGTTGTCCCACGTTGTCCCACGTTGTCCCACGTTGTCCCACGTTGTCCAACGGTGTCCCACGGTGTCCAACGGTGTCCCACGTTGTCCCACGTTGTCCCACGTTGTCCCACGTTGTCCCACGTTGTCCCACGTTGTCCCACGTTGTCCCACGTTGTCCCACGTTGTCCAACGGTGTCCCACGGTGTCCAACGGTGTCCCACGGTGTCCAACGGTGTCCAACGGTGTCCCACGGTGTCCAACGGTGTCCCACGTTGTCCCACGTTGTCCCACGTTGTCCCACGTTGTCCCACGATGTCCCACGTTGTCCAACGATGTCCAACGGTGTCCCACGTTGTCCCACGTTGTCCCATGTTGTCCCACGTTGTCCCACGTTGTCCCACGTTGTTCCATGGTTTCCCGCGTTGTCCCACGATGTCCACCGATGTCCAACGGTGTCCAACGATGTCCAACGGTGTCCCACGTTGTCCCACGTTGTCCCACGTTGTCCCACGTTGTCCCACGTTGTTCCATGGTTTCCCACGTTGTCCCACGTTGTCCCACGGTGTCCAACGATGTCCAACGGTGTCCAACGGTGTCCCACGGTGTCCAACGGTGTCCCACGTTGTCCCACGTTGTCCCACGTTGTCCCACGTTGTCCCACGTTGTCCCACGTTGTCCCACGTTGTCCCACGGTGTCCAACGATGTCCAACGGTGTCCCACGTTGTCCAACGGTGTCCCACGTTGTCCCACGTTGTCCCACGTTGTCCCACGTTGTCCCACGATGTCCCACGTTGTCCCACGTTGTCCCACGTTGTCCCACGTTGTCCCACGTTGTCCCACGTTGTCCCACGTTGTCCCACGTTGTCCCACGGTGTCCCACGTTGTCCCACGTTGTCCCACGTTGTCCCACGTTGTCCCACGGTGTCCAACGATGTCCAACGGTGTCCAACGGTGTCCCACGGTGTCCAACGGTGTCCCACGTTGTCCCACGTTGTCCCACGTTGTCCCACGTTGTCCCACGGTGTCCAACGATGTCCAACGGTGTCCCACGTTTTCCCACGTTGTCCTACGTTGTCCCACGTTGTCCCACGTTGTCCCACGTTGTCCCACGTTGTCCCACGTTGTCCCACGTTGTCCCACGTTGTCCCACGTTGTCCCACGTTGTCCCACGGTGTCCAACGGTGTCCAACGATGTCCAACGGTGTCCAACGGTGTCCCACGTTGTCCCACGTTGTCCCACGTTGTCCCACGTTGTCCCACGTTGTCCCACGTTGTCCCACGTTGTCCCACGTTGTCCCACGTTGTCCCACGTTGTCCCACGTTGTCCAACGGTGTCCCACGGTGTCCAACGGTGTCCCACGTTGTCCCACGTTGTCCCACGGTGTCCAACGATGTCCAACGGTGTCCAACGGTGTCCCACGGTGTCCCACGTTGTCCCACGTTGTCCCACGTTGTCCCACGTTGTCCCACGATGTCCCACGTTGTCCCACGTTGTCCCACGTTGTCCCACGTTGTCCCACGTTGTCCCACGGTGTCCAACGGTGTCCAACGGTGTCCAACGGTGTCCAACGATGTCCAACGGTGTCCAACGGTGTCCCACGGTGTCCAACGGTGTCCCACGGTGTCCCACGGTGTCCAACGGTGTCCCACGTTGTCCCACGTTGTCCCACGTTGTCCCACGTTGTCCCACGATGTCCCACGTTGTCCAACGATGTCCAACGGTGTCCCACGTTGTCCCACGTTGTCCTACGTTGTCCCACGTTGTCCCACGTTGTCCCACGTTGTCCCACGTTGTCCCACGGTGTCCAACGGTGTCCAACGATGTCCAACGGTGTCCAACGGTGTCCCACGTTGTCCCACGTTGTCCCACGGTGTCCAACGATGTCCAACGGTGTCCCACGTTGTCCCACGTTGTCCCACGTTGTCCCACGTTGTCCCACGTTGTTCCATGGTTTCCCACGTTGTCCCACGTTGTCCCACGGTGTCCAACGATGTCCAACGGTGTCCAACGGTGTCCCACGGTGTCCAACGGTGTCCCACGTTGTCCCACGTTGTCCCACGTTGTCCCACGTTGTCCCACGTTGTCCAACGGTGTCCCACGGTGTCCAACGGTGTCCCACGTTGTCCCACGTTGTCCCACGTTGTCCCACGTTGTCCCACGTTGTCCCACGTTGTCCCACGTTGTCCCACGTTGTCCCACGTTGTCCAACGGTGTCCCACGGTGTCCAACGGTGTCCCACGGTGTCCAACGGTGTCCCACGTTGCCCCACGTTGTCCCACGTTGTCCCACGTTGTCCCATGTTGTCCCACGTTGTCCCACGTTGTCCCACGTTGTCCCACGGTGTCCAACGGTGTCCAACGGTGTCCAACGGTGTCCAACGGTGTCCCACGGTGTCCAACGGTGTCCCACGTTGTCCCACGTTGTCCCACGTTGTCCCACGTTGTCCCACGATGTCCCACGTTGTCCAACGATGTCCAACGGTGTCCCACGTTGTCCCACGTTGTCCCATGTTGTCCCACGTTGTCCCACGTTGTCCCACGTTGTTCCATGGTGTCCCGCGTTGTCCCACGATGTCCACCGATGTCCAACGGTGTCCAACGATGTCCAACGGTGTCCCACGTTGTCCCACGTTGTCCCACGTTGTCCCACGTTGTCCCACGTTGTTCCATGGTTTCCCACGTTGTCCCACGTTGTCCCACGTTGTCCAACGGTGTCCAACGGTGTCCAACGGTGTCCCACGGTGTCCAACGGTGTCCCACGTTGTCCCACGTTGTCCCACGTTGTCCCACGTTGTCCAACGGTGTCCCACGGTGTCCAACGGTATCCCACGTTGTCCCACGTTGTCCCATGTTGTCCCACGTTGTCCCACGTTGTCCCACGTTGTCCCACGTTGTCCCACGGTGTCCAACGGTGTCCAACGATGTCCAACGGTGTCCAACGGTGTCCCACGATGTCCACCGATGTCCAACGGTGTCCAACGGTGTCCAACGGTGTCCAACGGTGTCCCACGGTGTCCAACGATGTCCAACGGTGTCCAACGATGTCCAACGGTGTCCCACGTTGTCCCACGTTGTCCCACGTTGTCCCACGGTGTCCAACGATGTCCAACGGTGTCCAACGATGTCCAACGGTGTCCAACGATGTCCAACGGTGTCCCACGATGTCCAACGATGTCCAACGATGTCCAACGGTGTCCAACGGTGTCCCACGTTGTCCCACGTTGTCCCACGTTGTCCCACGGTGTCCAACGATGTCCAACGGTCTCCCACGTTGTCCAACGGTGTCCCACGTTGTCCCACGTTGTCCCACGTTGTCCCACGTTGTCCCACGTTGTCCCACGATGTCCCACGTTGTCCCACGTTGTCCCACGTTGTCCCACGTTGTCCCACGTTGTCCCACGTTGTCCCACGTTGTCCCACGTTGTCCCACGTTGTCCCACGTTGTCCCACGATGTCCCACGTTGTCCCACGTTGTCCCACGTTGTCCCACGTTGTCCCACGTTGTCCCACGTTGTCCCACGTTGTCCCACGTTGTCCCACGTTGTCCCACGTTGTCCCACGGTGTCCAACGGTGTCCAACGGTGTCCAACGATGTCCAACGATGTCCAACGGTGTCCAACGGTGTCCCACGTTGTCCCACGTTGTCCCACGTTGTCCCACGGTGTCCAACGATGTCCAACGGTGTCCCACGTTGTCCAACGGTGTCCCACGTTGTCCCACGTTGTCCCACGTTGTCCCACGTTGTCCCACGATGTCCCACGTTGTCCCACGTTGTCCCACGTTGTCCCACGTTGTCCCACGTTGTCCCACGTTGTCCCACGTTGTCCCACGTTGTCCCACGGTGTCCAACGATGTCCAACGGTGTCCCACGATGTCCCACGTTGTCCCACGTTGTCCCACGTTGTCCCACGTTGTCCCACGTTGTTCCACGTTGTCCCACGTTGTCCCACGTTGTCCCACGTTGTCCCACGTTGTCCCACGTTGTCCCACGTTGTCCCACGATGTCCCACGTTGTCCCACGTTGTCCCACGTTGTCCCACGTTGTCCCACGTTGTCCCACGTTGTCCCACGTTGTCCCACGTTGTCCCACGTTGTCCCACGTTGTCCCACGTTGTCCCACGTTGTCCCACGTTGTCCCACGGTGTCCAACGGTGTCCAACGATGTCCAACGATGTCCAACGGTGTCCAACGGTGTCCCACGTTGTCCCACGTTGTCCCACGGTGTCCAACGATGTCCAACGGTGTCCCACGTTGTCCCACGTTGTCCCACGTTGCCCCACGTTGTCCCACGTTGTCCCACGTTGTCCCACGTTGTCCCACGTTGTCCCACGTTGTCCCACGTTGTCCCACGTTGTCCCACGGTGTCCAACGATGTCCAACGGTGTCCCACGTTGTCCCACGTTGTCCCACGTTGTCCCACGTTGTCCCACGTTGTTCCATGGTTTCCCACGTTGTCCCACGTTGTCCCACGGTGTCCAACGATGTCCAACGGTGTCCAACGGTGTCCCACGGTGTCCAACGGTGTCCAACGATGTCCAACGGTGTCCAACGGTGTCCCACGATGTCCACCGATGTCCAACGGTGTCCAACGGTGTCCAACGGTGTCCAACGGTGTCCAACGGTGTCCAACGGTGTCCAACGGTGTCCAACGATGTCCAACGATGTCCAACGATGTCCAACGGTGTCCCACGATGTCCAACGATGTCCAACGATGTCCAACGGTGTCCAACGGTGTCCCACGTTGTCCCACGTTGTCCCACGTTGTCCCACGGTGTCCAACGATGTCCAACGGTGTCCCACGTTGTCCCACGGTGTCCAACGATGTCCAACGGTGTCCCACGTTGTCCCACGTTGTCCCACGATGTCCCACGTTGTCCCACGTTGTCCCACGTTGTCCCACGTTGTCCCACGTTGTCCCACGTTGTCCCACGTTGTCCCACGTTGTCCCACGTTGTCCCACGTTGTCCCACGTTGTCCCACGTTGTCCAACGGTGTCCCACGGTGTCCAACGGTATCCCACGTTGTCCCACGTTGTCCCACGTTGTCCCACGTTGTCCCACGGTGTCCAACGGTGTCCAACGGTGTCCAACGGTGTCCAACGATGTCCAACGATGTCCAACGGTGTCCAACGGTGTCCCACGTTGTCCCACGTTGTCCCACGGTGTCCAACGATGTCCAACGGTGTCCCACGTTGTCCCACGTTGTCCCACGTTGTCCCACGTTGTCCCACGTTGTCCCACGTTGTCCCACGTTGTCCCACGTTGTCCCACGTTGTCCCACGGTGTCCAACGATGTCCAACGGTGTCCCACGTTGTCCCACGTTGTCCCACGTTGTCCCACGTTGTCCCACGGTGTCCAACGGTGTCCAACGGTGTCCAACGCTGTCCAACGATGTCCAACGGTGTCCAACGGTGTCCAACGGTGTCCCACGTTGTCCCACGTTGTCCCACGTTGTCCCACGTTGTCCCACGTTGTCCCACGTTGTCCCACGTTGTCCCACGTTGTCCCACGTTGTCCCACGTTGTCCCACGATGTCCCACGTTGTCCCACGTTGTCCCACGTTGTCCCACGTTGTCCCACGTTGTCCCACGTTGTCCCACGTTGTCCCACGTTGTCCCACGTTGTCCCACGTTGTCCCACGTTGTCCCACGTTGTCCCACGTTGTCCCACGTTGTCCCACGTTGTCCCACGTTGTCCCACGTTGTCCCACGTTGTCCCACGTTGTCCCACGGTGTCCAACGGTGTCCAACGGTGTCCAACGGTGTCCAACGATGTCCAACGATGTCCAACGGTGTCCAACGGTGTCCCACGTTGTCCCACGTTGTCCCACGGTGTCCAACGATGTCCAACGGTGTCCCACGTTGTCCCACGTTGTCCCACGTTGTCCCACGTTGTCCCACGTTGTTCCATGGTTTCCCACGTTGTCCCACGTTGTCCCACGGTGTCCAACGATGTCCAACGGTGTCCAACGGTGTCCCACGGTGTCCAACGGTGTCCAACGATGTCCAACGGTGTCCAACGGTGTCCCACGATGTCCACCGATGTCCAACGGTGTCCAACGGTGTCCAACGGTGTCCAACGGTGTCCAACGGTGTCCAACGATGTCCAACGATGTCCAACGATGTCCCACGTTGTCCAACGGTGTCCCACGTTGTCCCACGTTGTCCCACGTTGTCCCACGTTGTCCCACGTTGTCCCACGATGTCCCACGTTGTCCCACGTTGTCCAACGGTGTCCCACGTTGTCCCACGTTGTCCCACGTTGTCCCACGTTGTCCCACGTTGTCCCACGGTGTCCAACGGTGTCCAACGGTGTCCAACGGTGTCCAACGATGTCCAACGATGTCCAACGGTGTCCAACGGTGTCCCACGTTGTCCCACGTTGTCCCACGGTGTCCAACGATGTCCAACGGTGTCCCACGTTGTCCCACGTTGTCCCACGTTGTGCCACGTTGTCCCACGTTGTTCCATGGTTTCCCACGTTGTCCCACGTTGTCCCACGGTGTCCAACGATGTCCAACGGTGTCCAACGGTGTCCCACGGTGTCCAACGGTGTCCAACGATGTCCAACGGTGTCCTACGGTGTCCCACGATGTCCACCGATGTCCAACGGTGTCCAACGGTGTCCAACGGTGTCCAACGGTGTCCAACGGTGTCCAACGATGTCCAACGATGTCCAACGATGTCCAACGGTGTCCAACGATGTCCCACGATGTCCAACGATGTCCAACGATGTCCCACGTTGTCCCACGTTGTCCCACGTTGTCCCACGTTGTCCCACGTTGTCCCACGTTGTCCCACGTTGTCCCACGTTGTCCCACGTTGTCCAACGGTGTCCCACGGTGTCCAACGGTATCCCACGTTGTCCCACGTTGTCCCATGTTGTCCCACGTTGTCCCACGTTGTCCCACGTTGTCCAACGGTGTCCCACGTTGTCCCACGTTGTCCCACGTTGTCCCACGGTGTCCAACGATGTCCAACGGTGTCCAACGATGTCCAACGGTGTCCCACGATGTCCAACGATGTCCAACGATGTCCAACGGTGTCCAACGGTGTCCCACGTTGTCCCACGTTGTCCCACGTTGTCCCACGGTGTCCAACGATGTCCAACGGTGTCCCACGTTGTCCCACGTTGTCCCACGTTGTCCCACGTTGTCCCACGTTGTCCCACGTTGTCCCACGTTGTCCCACGTTGTCCCACGTTGTCCCACGTTGTCCCACGTTGTCCCACGTTGTCCCACGTTGTCCCACGTTGTCCCACGTTGTCCCACGTTGTCCCACGGTGTCCAAATGTGATCAACGGTGTCCAACGGTGTCCAACGGTGTCCCACGATGTCCACCTATGTCCAACGGTGTCCAACGGTGTCCAACGGTGTCCCACGGTGTCCAACGATGTCCAACGGTGTCCAACGGTGTCCCACGGTGTCCAACGGTGTCCAACGATGTCCAACGGTGTCCAACGGTGTCCCACGATGTCCACCGATGTCCAACGGTGTCCAACGGTGTCCAACGGTGTCCAACGGTGTCCAACGGTGTCCAACGGTGTCCAACGGTGTCCAACGATGTCCAACGATGTCCAACGATGTCCAACGGTGTCCCACGATGTCCAACGATGTCCAACGATGTCCAACGGTGTCCAACGGTGTCCCACGTTGTCCCACGTTGTCCCACGTTGTCCCACGGTGTCCAACGATGTCCAACGGTGTCCCACGTTGTCCCACGGTGTCCAACGATGTCCAACGGTGTCCCACGTTGTCCCACGTTGTCCCACGTTGTCCCACGTTGTCCCACGTTGTCCCACGTTGTCCCACGTTGTCCCACGTTGTCCCACGTTGTCCCACGGTGTCCAACGATGTCCAACGGTGTCCCACGTTGTCCCACGTTGTCCCACGTTGTCCCACGTTGTCCCACGGTGTCCAACGGTGTCCAACGGTGTCCAACGCTGTCCAACGATGTCCAACGGTGTCCAACGGTGTCCAACGGTGTCCCACGTTGTCCCACGTTGTCCCACGTTGTCCCACGTTGTCCCACGTTGTCCCACGTTGTCCCACGTTGTCCCACGTTGTCCCACGTTGTCCCACGTTGTCCCACGATGTCCCACGTTGTCCCACGTTGTCCCACGTTGTCCCACGTTGTCCCACGTTGTCCCACGTTGTCCCACGTTGTCCCACGTTGTCCCACGTTGTCCCACGTTGTCCCACGTTGTCCCACGTTGTCCCACGTTGTCCCACGTTGTCCCACGTTGTCCCACGTTGTCCCACGTTGTCCCACGTTGTCCCACGTTGTCCCACGGTGTCCAACGGTGTCCAACGGTGTCCAACGGTGTCCAACGATGTCCAACGATGTCCAACGGTGTCCAACGGTGTCCCACGTTGTCCCACGTTGTCCCACGGTGTCCAACGATGTCCAACGGTGTCCCACGTTGTCCCACGTTGTCCCACGTTGTCCCACGTTGTCCCACGTTGTTCCATGGTTTCCCACGTTGTCCCACGTTGTCCCACGGTGTCCAACGATGTCCAACGGTGTCCAACGGTGTCCCACGGTGTCCAACGGTGTCCAACGATGTCCAACGGTGTCCAACGGTGTCCCACGATGTCCAACGATGTCCAACGGTGTCCAACGGTGTCCAACGGTGTCCAACGGTGTCCAACGGTGTCCAACGATGTCCAACGATGTCCAACGATGTCCCACGTTGTCCAACGGTGTCCCACGTTGTCCCACGTTGTCCCACGTTGTCCCACGTTGTCCCACGTTGTCCCACGATGTCCCACGTTGTCCCACGTTGTCCAACGGTGTCCCACGTTGTCCCACGTTGTCCCACGTTGTCCCACGTTGTCCCACGTTGTCCCACGGTGTCCAACGGTGTCCAACGGTGTCCAACGGTGTCCAACGATGTCCAACGATGTCCAACGGTGTCCAACGGTGTCCCACGTTGTCCCACGTTGTCCCACGGTGTCCAACGATGTCCAACGGTGTCCCACGTTGTCCCACGTTGTCCCACGTTGTGCCACGTTGTCCCACGTTGTTCCATGGTTTCCCACGTTGTCCCACGTTGTCCCACGGTGTCCAACGATGTCCAACGGTGTCCAACGGTGTCCCACGGTGTCCAACGGTGTCCAACGATGTCCAACGGTGTCCTACGGTGTCCCACGATGTCCACCGATGTCCAACGGTGTCCAACGGTGTCCAACGGTGTCCAACGGTGTCCAACGGTGTCCAACGATGTCCAACGATGTCCAACGATGTCCAACGGTGTCCAACGATGTCCCACGATGTCCAACGATGTCCAACGATGTCCCACGTTGTCCCACGTTGTCCCACGTTGTCCCACGTTGTCCCACGTTGTCCCACGTTGTCCCACGTTGTCCCACGTTGTCCCACGTTGTCCAACGGTGTCCCACGGTGTCCAACGGTATCCCACGTTGTCCCACGTTGTCCCACGTTGTCCCACGTTGTCCCACGTTGTCCCACGTTGTCCAACGGTGTCCCACGTTGTCCCACGTTGTCCCACGTTGTCCCACGGTGTCCAACGATGTCCAACGGTGTCCAACGATGTCCAACGGTGTCCCACGATGTCCAACGATGTCCAACGATGTCCAACGGTGTCCAACGGTGTCCCACGTTGTCCCACGTTGTCCCACGTTGTCCCACGGTGTCCAACGATGTCCAACGGTGTCCCACGTTGTCCCACGTTGTCCCACGTTGTCCCACGTTGTCCCACGATGTCCCACGTTGTCCCACGTTGTCCCACGTTGTCCCACGTTGTCCCACGTTGTCCCACGTTGTCCCACGTTGTCCCACGTTGTCCCACGTTGTCCCACGTTGTCCCACGTTGTCCCACGGTGTCCAAATGTGATCAACGGTGTCCAACGGTGTCCAACGGTGTCCCACGATGTCCACCTATGTCCAACGGTGTCCAACGGTGTCCAACGGTGTCCCACGGTGTCCAACGATGTCCAACGGTGTCCAACGATGTCCAACGGTGTCCCACGTTGTCCCACGTTGTCCCACGTTGTCCCACGTTGTCCCACGTTGTCCCACGGTGTCCAACGATGTCCAACGGTGTCCCACGTTGTCCAACGGTGTCCCACGTTGTCCCACGTTGTCCCACGTTGTCCCACGTTGTCCCACGTTGTCCCACGATGTCCCACGTTGTCCCACGTTGTCCCACGTTGTCCCACGTTGTCCCACGTTGTCCCACGTTGTCCCACGATGTCCCACGTTGTCCCACGTTGTCCCACGTTGTCCCACGTTGTCCCACGTTGTCCCACGTTGTCCCACGTTGTCCCACGTTGTCCCACGTTGTCCCACGTTGTCCCACGTTGTCCCACGTTGTCCCACGTTGTCCCACGTTGTCCCACGTTGTCCCACGTTGTCCCACGGTGTCCAACGATGTCCAACGGTGTCCCACGTTGTCCCACGTTGTCCCACGTTGTCCCACGGTGTCCAACGGTGTCCAACGATGTCCAACGGTGTCCCACGATGTCCAACGATGTCCAACGATGTCCAACGGTGTCCAACGGTGTCCCACGTTGTCCCACGTTGTCCCACGTTGTCCCACGGTGTCCCACGTTGTCCCACGTTGTCCCACGTTGTCCCACGGTGTCCAACGATGTCCAACGGTGTCCCACGTTGTCCCACGTTGTCCCACGTTGTCCCACGGTGTCCAACGGTGTCCAACGATGTCCAACGGTGTCCCACGATGTCCAACGATGTCCAACGATGTCCAACGGTGTCCAACGGTGTCCCACGTTGTCCCACGTTGTCCCACGTTGTCCCACGGTGTCCAACGATGTCCAACGGTGTCCCACGTTGTCCAACGGTGTCCCACGTTGTCCCACGTTGTCCCACGTTGTCCCACGTTGTCCCACGTTGTCCCACGATGTCCCACGTTGTCCCACGTTGTCCCACGTTGTCCCACGTTGTCCCACGTTGTCCCACGTTGTCCCACGTTGTCCCACGTTGTCCCACGTTCTCCCACGATGTCCCACGTTGTCCCACGTTGTCCCACGTTGTCCCACGTTGTCCCACGTTGTCCCACGTTGTCCCACGTTGTCCCACGTTGTCCCACGTTGTCCCACGTTGTACCACGTTGTCCCACGTTGTCCCACGTTGTCCCACGTTGTCCCACGTTGTCCCACGTTGTCCCACGTTGTCCCACGGTGTCCAACGGTGTCCAACGGTGTCCAACGATGTCCAACGATGTCCAACGGTGTCCCACGATGTCTAACGATGTCCAACGATGTCCAACGGTGTCCCACGTTGTCCCACGTTGTCCCACGTTGTCCCACGTTGTCCCACGTTGTCCCACGGTGTCCAACGATGCCCAACGGTGTCCCACGTTGTCCCACGTTGTCCTACGTTGTCCCACGTTGTCCCACGTTGTCCCACGTTGTCCCACGTTGTCCCACGTTGTCCCACGTTGTCCCACGTTGTCCCACGTTGTCCCACTTTGTCCCACGGTGTCCAACGATGTCCAACGGTGTCCCACGTTGTCCCACGTTGTCCTACGTTGTCCCACGTTGTCCCACGTTGTCCCACGTTGTCCCACGTTGTCCCACGTTGTCCCACGTTGTCCCACGTTGTCCCACGGTGTCCAACGGTGTCCAACGATGTCCAACGGTGTCCAACGGTGTCCCACGTTGTCCCACGTTGTCCCACGTTGTCCCACGTTGTCCCACGTTGTCCCACGTTGTCCCACGTTGTCCCACGTTGTCCCACGTTGTCCCACGTTGTCCCACGTTGTCCAACGGTGTCCCACGGTGTCCAACGGTGTCCCACGTTGTCCCACGTTGTCCCACGTTGTCCCACGTTGTCCCACGTTGTCCCACGTTGTCCCACGTTGTCCCACGTTGTCCCACGTTGTCCAACGATGTCCAACGGTGTCCCACGATGTCCAACGATGTCCAACGATGTCCAACGGTGTCCAACGATGTCCAACGGTGTCCAACGATGTCCAACGATGTCCAACGGTGTCCCACGATGTCCAACGATGTCCAACGATGTCCAACGGTGTCCGACGGTGTCCAACGGTGTCCCACGGTGTCCAACGGTGTCCCACGTTGTCCCACGTTGTTCCATGGTTTCCCACGTTGTCCCACGTTGTCCCACGTTGTCCCACGATGTCCCACGTTGTCCAACGGTGTCCAACGTTGTCCCACGTTGTCCCACGTTGTTCCATGGTTTCCCACGTTGTCCCACGATGTCCAACGATGTCCAACGATGTCCAACGGTGTCCGACGGTGTCCAACGGTGTCCCACGGTGTCCAACGGTGTCCCACGTTGTCCCACGTTGTCCCACGTTGTCCCACGTTGTCCCACGTTGTCCCACGTTGTCCCACGTTGTCCAACGATGTCCAACGGTGTCCCACGTTGTCCCACGTTGTTCCATGGTTTCCCACGTTGTCCCACGTTGTCCCACGTTGTCCCACGTTGTCCCACGTTGTCCCACGGTGTCCAACGGTGTCCAACGGTGTCCAACGATGTCCAACGATGTCCAACGGTGTCCCACGATGTCCAACGATGTCCAACGATGTCCAACGGTGTCCCACGTTGTCCCACGTTGTCCCACGTTGTCCCACGTTGTCCCACGTTGTCCCACGGTGTCCAACGATGCCCAACGGTGTCCCACGTTGTCCCACGTTGTCCCACGTTGTCCCACGTTGTCCCACGTTGTCCCACGATGTCCCACGTTGTCCAACGGTGTCCCACGTTGTCCCACGTTGTTCCATGGTTTCCCACGTTGTCCCACGTTGTCCCACGTTGTCCCACGTTGTCCCACGTTGTCCCACGGTGTCCCACGGTGTCCAACAATGTCCAACGGTGTCCCACGTTGTCCCACGTTGTCCCACGTTGTCCCACGTTGTCCCACGTTGTCCCACGATGTCCCACGTTGTCCCACGTTGTCCCACGTTGTCCCACGTTGTCCCACGGTGTCCAACGGTGTCCAACGATGTCCAACGGTGTCCAACGGTGTCCCACGTTGTCCCACGTTGTCCCACGTTGTCCCACGTTGTCCCACGTTGTCCCACGTTGTCCCACGTTGTCCCACGTTGTCCCACGTTGTCCCACGTTGTCCCACGTTGTCCAACGGTGTCCCACGGTGTCCAACGGTGTCCCACGTTGTCCCACGTTGTCCCACGTTGTCCCACGTTGTCCCACGTTGTCCCACGTTGTCCCACGTTGTCCCACGTTGTCCCACGTTGTCCAACGATGTCCAACGGTGTCCCACGATGTCCAACGATGTCCAACGATGTCCAACGGTGTCCAACGATGTCCAACGGTGTCCAACGATGTCCAACGATGTCCAACGGTGTCCCACGATGTCCAACGATGTCCAACGATGTCCAACGGTGTCCGACGGTGTCCAACGGTGTCCCACGGTGTCCAACGGTGTCCCACGTTGTCCCACGTTGTTCCATGGTTTCCCACGTTGTCCCACGTTGTCCCACGTTGTCCCACGATGTCCCACGTTGTCCAACGGTGTCCAACGTTGTCCCACGTTGTCCCACGTTGTTCCATGGTTTCCCACGTTGTCCCACGTTGTCCAACGGTGTCCCACGTTGTCCAACGGTGTCCCACGTTGTCCCACGTTGTCCCACGTTGTTCCATGGTTTCCCACGTTGTCCCACGTTGTCCCACGTTGTCCCACGTTGTCCCACGTTGTCCCACGGTGTCCCACGGTGTCCAACAATGTCCAACGGTGTCCCACGTTGTCCCACGATGTCCCACGTTGTCCCACGTTGTCCCACGTTGTCCCACGTTGTCCCACGTTGTCCCACGTTGTCCCACGTTGTCCCACGTTGTCCCACGTGGTCCCACGTTGTCCCACGTTGTCCCACGGTGTCCAACGATGTCCAACGGTGTCCCACGTTGTCCAACGGTGTCCCACGTTGTCCCACGTTGTCCCACGTTGTCCCACGTTGTCCCACGATGTCCCACGTTGTCCCACGTTGTCCCACGTTGTCCCACGTTGTCCCACGTTGTTCCACGTTGTCCCACGTTGTCCCACGTTGTCCCACGTTGTCCCACGTTGTCCCACGTTGTCCCACGGTGTCCAACGATGTCCAACGGTGTCCAACGGTGTCCCACGGTGTCCAACGGTGTCCCACGTTGTCCCACGTTGTCCCACGTTGTCCCACGTTGTCCCACGTTGTCCCACGTTGTCCCACGTTGTCCAACGATGTCCAACGGTGTCCCACGTTGTCCCACGTTGTTCCATGGTTTCCCACGTTGTCCCACGTTGTCCCACGTTGTCCCACGGTGTCCAACGATGTCCAACGGTGTCCAACGGTGTCCAACGGTGTCCAACGGTGTCCCACGTTGTCCCACGTTGTCCCACGTTGTCCCACGGTGTCCAACGATGTCCAACGGTGTCCCACGTTGTCCCACGTTGTCCCACGTTGTCCCACGTTGTCCCACGTTGTCCCACGATGTCCCACGTTGTCCCACGTTGTCCCACGTTGTCCCACGTTGTCCCACGTTGTCCCACGTTGTCCCACGTTGTCCCACGGTGTCCAACGATGTCCAACGGTGTCCAACGGTGTCCCACGGTGTCCAACGGTGTCCCACGTTGTCCCACGTTGTCCCACGTTGTCCCACGTTGTCCCACGTTGTCCCACGATGTCCCACATTGTCCCACGTTGTCCCACGTTGTCCCACGTTGTCCCACGTTGTCCCACGGTGTCCAACGATGTCCAACGGTGTCCAACGGTGTCCAACGGTGTCCAACGATGTCCAACGATGTCCAACGATGTCCAACGGTGTCCAACGATGTCCAACGATGTCCAACGATGTCCAACGGTGTCCAACGATGTCCAACGGTGTCCAACGATGTCCAACGATGTCCAACGGTGTCCCACGATGTCCAACGATGTCCAACGATGTCCAACGGTGTCCAACGGTGTCCAACGGTGTCCCACGGTGTCCAACGGTGTCCCACGTTGTCCCACGTTGTCCCACGTTGTCCCACGTTGTCCCACGATGTCCCACGTTGTCCAACGGTGTCCAACGGTGTCCAACGATGTCCAACGATGTCCAACGATGTCCAACGATGTCCAACGGTGTCCCACGTTGTCCCACGTTGTCCCACGTTGTCCCACGTTGTCCCACGTTGTCCCACGTTGTCCCACGTTGTCCCACGGTGTCCAACGATGTCCAACGGTGTCCAACGGTGTCCCACGGTGTCCAACGGTGTCCCACGTTGTCCCACGTTGTCCCACGTTGTCCCACGTTGTCCCACGGTGTCCCACGGTGTCCAACGATGTCCAACGGTGTCCGACGTTGTCCCACGTTGTCCCACGTTGTCCCACCTTGTCCCACGTTGTCCCACGTTGTCCCACGTTGTACCACGTTGTCCCACGTTGTCCCACGTTGTCCCACGTTGTCCCACGTTGTCCCACGTTGTCCCACGTTGTCCCACGTTGTCCCACGTTGTCCCACGTTGTCCCACGTTGTCCCACGTTGTCCCACGGTGTCCAACGGTGTCCAACGGTGTCCAACGATGTCCAACGATGTCCAACGGTGTCCAACGGTGTCCCACGATGTCCAACGATGTCCAACGATGTCCAACGGTGTCCCACGTTGTCCCACGTTGTCCCACGTTGTCCCACGTTGTCCCACGTTGTCCCACGGTGTCCAACGATGCCCAACGGTGTCCCACGTTGTCCCACGTTGTCCTACGTTGTCCCACGTTGTCCCACGTTGTCCCACGTTGTCCCACGTTGTCCCACGTTGTCCCACGTTGTCCCACGTTGTCCCACGTTGTCCCACGTTGTCCCACGGTGTCCAACGATGTCCAACGGTGTCCCACGTTGTCCCACGTTGTCCTACGTTGTCCCACGTTGTCCCACGTTGTCCCACGTTGTCCCACGTTGTCCCACGTTGTCCCACGTTGTCCCACGGTGTCCAACGGTGTCCAACGATGTCCAACGGTGTCCAACGGTGTCCCACGTTGTCCCACGTTGTCCCACGTTGTCCCACGTTGTCCCACGTTGTCCCACGTTGTCCCACGTTGTCCCACGTTGTCCCACGTTGTCCCACGTTGTCCCACGTTGTCCAACGGTGTCCCACGGTGTCCAACGGTGTCCCACGTTGTCCCACGTTGTCCCACGTTGTCCCACGTTGTCCCACGTTGTCCCACGTTGTCCCACGTTGTCCCACGTTGTCCCACGTTGTCCAACGATGTCCAACGGTGTCCAACGATGTCCAACGGTGTCCAACGATGTCCAACGATGTCCAACGGTGTCCCACGATGTCCAACGATGTCCAACGATGTCCAACGGTGTCCGACGGTGTCCAACGGTGTCCCACGGTGTCCAACGGTGTCCCACGTTGTCCCACGTTGTTCCATGGTTTCCCACGTTCTCCCACGTTGTCCCACGTTGTCCCACGATGTCCCACGTTGTCCAACGGTGTCCAACGTTGTCCCACGTTGTCCCACGTTGTTCCATGGTTTCCCACGTTGTCCCACGTTGTCCAACGGTGTCCCACGTTGTCCAACGGTGTCCCACGTTGTCCCACGTTGTCCCACGTTGTCCCACGTTGTCCCACGTTGTCCCACGTTGTCCCACGTTGTCCCACGTTGTCCCACGTTGTCCCACGTTGTCCCACGTTGTCCCACGTTGTCCCACGTTGTCCCACGTTGTCCCACGTTGTCCCACGTTGTCCCACGGTGTCCAACGATGTCCAACGGTGTCCAACGGTGTCCCACGGTGTCCAACGGTGTCCCACGTTGTCCCACGTTGTCCCACGTTGTCCCACGTTGTCCCACGTTGTCCCACGTTGTCCCACGTTGTCCAACGATGTCCAACGGTGTCCCACGTTGTCCCACGTTGTTCCATGGTTTCCCACGTTGTCCCACGTTGTCCCACGTTGTCCCACGTTGTCCCACGTTGTCCCACGGTGTCCCACGGTGTCCAACAATGTCCAACGGTGTCCCACGTTGTCCCACGTTGTCCCACGTTGTCCCACGTTGTCCCACGTTGTCCCACGATGTCCCACGTTGTCCCACGTTGTCCCACGTTGTCCCACGTTGTCCCACGTTGTCCCACGTTGTCCCACGTGGTCCCACGTTGTCCCACGTTGTCCCACGGTGTCCAACGATGTCCAACGGTGTCCCACGTTGTCCAACGGTGTCCCACGTTGTCCCACGTTGTCCCACGTTGTCCCACGTTGTCCCACGTTGTCCCACGTTGTCCCACGATGTCCCACGTTGTCCCACGTTGTCCCACGTTGTCCCACGTTGTCCCACGTTGTCCCACGTTGTCCCACGTTGTCCCACGTTGTCCCACGTTGTCCCACGTTGTCCCACGTTGTCCCACGGTGTCCAACGATGTCCAACGGTGTCCAACGGTGTCCCACGGTGTCCAACGGTGTCCCACGTTGTCCCACGTTGTCCCACGTTGTCCCACGTTGTCCCACGTTGTCCCACGTTGTCCCACGTTGTCCAACGATGTCCAACGGTGTCCCACGTTGTCCCACGTTGTTCCATGGTTTCCCACGTTGTCCCACGTTGTCCCACGTTGTCCCACGTTGTCCCACGTTGTCCCACGTTGTCCCACGTTGTCCCACGTTGTCCCACGTTGTCCCACGTTGTCCCACGTTGTCCCACGGTGTCCAACGATGTCCAACGGTGTCCAACGGTGTCCCACGTTGTCCCACGTTGTTCCATGGTTTCCCACGTTGTCCCACGTTGTCCCACGTTGTCCCACGGTGTCCAACGATGTCCAACGGTGTCCAACGGTGTCCAACGGTGTCCAACGGTGTCCCACGTTGTCCCACGTTGTCCCACGTTGTCCCACGGTGTCCAACGATGTCCAACGGTGTCCCACGTTGTCCCACGTTGTCCCACGTTGTCCCACGTTGTCCCACGTTGTCCCACGATGTCCCACGTTGTCCCACGTTGTCCCACGTTGTCCCACGTTGTCCCACGTTGTCCCACGTTGTCCCACGTTGTCCCACGGTGTCCAACGATGTCCAACGGTGTCCAACGGTGTCCCACGGTGTCCAACGGTGTCCCACGTTGTCCCACGTTGTCCCACGTTGTCCCACGTTGTCCCACGATGTCCCACATTGTCCCACGTTGTCCCACGTTGTCCCACGTTGTCCCACGTTGTCCCACGTTGTCCCACGGTGTCCAACGATGTCCAACGGTGTCCAACGGTGTCCAACGGTGTCCAACGATGTCCAACGATGTCCAACGATGTCCAACGGTGTCCAACGATGTCCAACGATGTCCAACGATGTCCAACGGTGTCCAACGATGTCCAACGGTGTCCAACGATGTCCAACGATGTCCAACGGTGTCCCACGATGTCCAACGATGTCCAACGATGTCCAACGGTGTCCAACGGTGTCCAACGGTGTCCCACGGTGTCCAACGGTGTCCCACGTTGTCCCACGTTGTCCCACGTTGTCCCACGTTGTCCCACGATGTCCCACGTTGTCCAACGGTGTCCAACGGTGTCCAACGATGTCCAACGATGTCCAACGGTGTCCCACGATGTCCAACGATGTCCAACGATGTCCAACGGTGTCCCACGTTGTCCCACGTTGTCCCACGTTGTCCCACGTTGTCCCACGTTGTCCCACGTTGTCCCACGTTGTCCCACGGTGTCCAACGATGTCCAACGGTGTCCAACGGTGTCCCACGGTGTCCAACGGTGTCCCACGTTGTCCCACGTTGTCCCACGTTGTCCCACGTTGTCCCACGGTGTCCCACGGTGTCCAACGATGTCCAACGGTGTCCGACGTTGTCCCACGTTGTCCCACGTTGTCCCACGTTGTCCCACGTTGTCCCACGATGTCCCACGTTGTCCCACGTTGTCCCACGTTGTCCCACGTTGTCCCACGTTGTCCCACGTTGTCCCACGTTGTCCCACGTGGTCCCACGTTGTCCCACATTGTCCCACGGTGTCCAACGATGTCCAACGGTGTCCCACGTTGTCCAACGGTGTCCCACGTTGTGCCACGTTGTCCCACGTTGTCCCACGTTGTCCCACGATGTCCCACGTTGTCCCACGTTGTCCCACGTTGTCCCACGTTGTCCCACGTTGTCCCACGTTGTCCCACGTTGTCCCACGTTGTCCCACGTTGTCCCACGTTGTCCCACGTTGTCCCACGGTGTCCAACGATGTCCAACGGTGTCCAACGGTGTCCCACGGTGTCCAACGGTGTCCCACATTGTCCCACGTTGTCCCACGTTGTCCCACGTTGTCCCACGTTGTCCCACGTTGTCCCACGTTGTCCAACGATGTCCAACGGTGTCCCACGTTGTCCCACGTTGTTCCATGGTTTCCCACGTTGTCCCACGTTGTCCCACGTTGTCCCACGGTGTCCAACGATGTCCAACGGTGTCCAACGGTGTCCAACGGTGTCCAACGGTGTCCCACGTTGTCCCACGTTGTCCCACGTTGTCCCACGGTGTCCAACGGTGTCCCACGTTGTCCCACGTTGTCCCACGTTGTCCCACGTTGTCCCACGATGTCCCACGTTGTCCCACGTTGTCCCACGTTGTCCCACGATGTCCCACGTTGTCCCACGTTGTCCCACGTTGTCCCACGTTGTCCCACGTTGTCCCACGTTGTCCCACGTTGTCCCACGTTGTCCCACGTTGTCCCACGTTGTCCCACGTTGTCCCACGGTGTCCAACGATGTCCAACGGTGTCCAACGATGTCCCACGTTGTCCCACGTTGTCCCACGTTGTCCCACGTTGTCCCACGATGTCCCACGTTGTCCCACGTTGTCCCACGTCGTCCCACGTTGTCCCACGTTGTCCCACGTTGTCCCACGTTGTCCCACGTTGTCCCACGTTGTCCCACGTTGTCCCACGGTGTCCAACGATGTCCAACGGTGTCCAACGGTGTCCCACGGTGTCCAACGGTGTCCCACGTTGTCCCACGTTGTCCCACGTTGTCCCACGTTGTCCCACGTTGTCCCACGATGTCCCACGTTGTCCCACGTTGTCCCACGTTGTCCCACGTTGTCCCACGTTGTCCCACGTTGTCCCACGGTGTCCAACGATGTCCAACGGTGTCCAACGGTGTCCAACGGTGTCCAACGATGTCCAACGATGTCCAACGATGTCCAACGGTGTCCAACGATGTCCAACGATGTCCAACGGTGTCCCACGATGTCCAACGATGTCCAACGATGTCCAACGGTGTCCAACGATGTCCAACGGTGTCCAACGATGTCCAACGATGTCCAACGGTGTCCCACGATGTCCAACGATGTCCAACGATGTCCAACGGTGTCCGACGGTGTCCAACGGTGTCCCACGGTGTCCAACGGTGTCCCACGTTGTCCCACGTTGTTCCATGGTTTCCCACGTTGTCCCACGTTGTCCCACGTTGTCCCACGTTGTCCCACGTTGTCCCACGGTGTCCCACGGTGTCCAACGATGTCCAACGGTGTCCCACGTTGTCCCACGTTGTCCCTCGTTGTCCCACGTTGTCCCACGATGTCCCACGTTGTCCAACGGTGTCCAACGTTGTCCCACGTTGTCCCACGTTGTTCCATGGTTTCCCACGTTGTCCCACGTTGTCCCACGTTGTCCCACGTTGTCCCACGATGTCCAACGGTGTCCCACGATGTCCAACGATGTCCAACGATGTCCAACGGTGTCCAACGGTGTCCAACGGTGTCCCACGGTGTCCAACGGTGTCCCACGTTGTCCCACGTTGTCCCACGTTGTCCCACGATGTCCCACGTTGTCCAACGGTGTCCAACGGTGTCCCACGTTGTCCCACGTTGTCCCACGGTGTCCAACGATGTCCAACGGTGTCCAACGGTGTCCCACGGTGTCCAGCGGTGTCCCACGTTGTCCCACGTTGTCCCACGTTGTCCCACGTTGTCCCACGTTGTCCCACGTTGTCCCACGTTGTCCAACGATGTCCAACGGTGTCCCACGTTGTCCCACGTTGTTCCATGGTTTCCCACGTTGTCCCACGTTGTCCCACGTTGTCCCACGTTGTCCCACGTTGTCCCACGGTGTCCCACGGTGTCCAACGATGTCCAACGGTGTCCCACGTTGTCCCACGTTGTCAAACGTTGTCCCACGTTGTCCCACGTTGTCCCACGATGTCCCACGTTGTCCCACGTTGTCCCACGTTGTCCCACGTTGTCCCACGTTGTCCCACGTTGTCCCACGGTGTCCAACGATGTCCAACGGTGTCCAACGGTGTCCCACGGTGTCCAACGGTGTCCCACGTTGTCCCACGTTGTCCCACGTTGTCCCACGTTGTCCCACGTTGTCCCACGATGTCCCACATTGTCCCACGTTGTCCCAGGTTGTCCCACGTTGTCCCACGTTGTCCCACGGTGTCCCACGGTGTCCAACGATGTCCAACGGTGTCCCACGTTGTCCCACGTTGTCAAACGTTGTCCCACGTTGTCCCACGTTGTCCCACGGTGTCCCACGGTGTCCAACGATGTCCAACGGTGTCCCACGTTGTCCCACGTTGTCAAACGTTGTCCCACGTTGTCCCACGTTGTCCCACGATGTCCCACGTTGTCCCACGTTGTCCCACGTTGTCCCACGTTGTCCCACGTTGTCCCACGTTGTCCCACGGTGTCCAACGATGTCCAACGGTGTCCAACGGTGTCCCACGGTGTCCAACGGTGTCCCACGTTGTCCCACGTTGTCCCACGTTGTCCCACGTTGTCCCACGTTGTCCCACGATGTCCCACATTGTCCCACGTTGTCCCACGTTGTCCCACGTTGTCCCACGTTGTCCCACGTTGTCCCACGGTGTCCAACGATGTCCAACGGTGTCCAACGGTGTCCAACGGTGTCCAACGATGTCCAACGATGTCCAACGATGTCCAACGGTGTCCAACGATGTCCAACGATGTCCAACGATGTCCAACGATGTCCAACGATGTCCAACGGTGTCCAACGATGTCCAACGATGTCCAACGGTGTCCCACGATGTCCAACGATGTCCAACGATGTCCAACGGTGTCCAACGGTGTCCAACGGTGTCCCACGGTGTCCAACGGTGTCCCACGTTGTCCCACGTTGTCCCACGTTGTCCCACGTTGTCCCACGATGTCCCACGTTGTCCCACGTTGTCCCACGTTGTCCCACGTTGTCCCACGTTGTCCCACGTTGTCCCACGGTGTCCAACGATGTCCAACGGTGTCCAACGGTGTCCCACGGTGTCCAACAGTGTCCCACGTTGTCCCACGTTGTCCCACGTTGTCCCACGTTGTCCCACGGTGTCCCACGGTGTCCAACGATGTCCAACGGTGTCCGACGTTGTCCCACGTTGTCCCACGTTGTCCCACGTTGTCCCACGTTGTCCCACGATGTCCCACGTTGTCCCACGTTGTCCCACGTTGTCCCACGTTGTCCCACGTTGTCCCACGTTGTCCCACGTTGTCCCACGTGGTCCCACGTTGTCCCACATTGTCCCACGGTGTCCAACGATGTCCAACGGTGTCCCACGTTGTCCCACGTTGTCCCACGTTGTCCCACGTTGTCCCACGTTGTCCCACGTTGTCCCACGTTGTCCCACGTTGTCCCACGTTGTCCCACGTTGTCCCACGTTGTCCCACGTTGTCCCACGGTGTCCAACGATGTCCAACGGTGTCCAACGGTGTCCCACGGTGTCCAACGGTGTCCCACGTTGTCCCACGTTGTCCCACGTTGTCCCACGTTGTCCCACGTTGTCCCACGTTGTCCCACGTTGTCCAACGATGTCCGACGGTGTCCCACGTTGTCCCACGTTGTTCCATGGTTTCCCACGTTGTCCCACGTTGTCCCACGTTGTCCCACGGTGTCCAACGATGTCCAACGGTGTCCAACGGTGTCCAACGGTGTCCAACGGTGTCCCACGTTGTCCCACGTTGTCCCACGTTGTCCCACGGTGTCCAACGATGTCCAACGGTGTCCCACGTTGTCCCACGTTGTCCCACGTTGTCCCACGTTGTCCCACGTTGTCCCACGTTGTCCCACGATGTCCCACGTTGTCCCACGTTGTCCCACGTTTTCCCACGTTGTCCCACGTTGTCCCACGGTGTCCAACGAAGTCCAACGATGTCCAACGGTGTCCCACGTTGTCCCACGTTGTTCCATGGTTTCCCACGTTGTCCCACGTTGTCCCACGTTGTCCCACGGTGTCCAACGATGTCCAACGGTGTCCAACGGTGTCCAACGGTGTCCAACGGTGTCCCACGTTGTCCCACGTTGTCCCACGTTGTCCCACGTTGTCCCACGTTGTCCCACGATGTCCCACGTTGTCCCACGTTGTCCCACGTTGTCCCACGATGTCCCACGTTGTCCCACGTTGTCCCACGTTGTCCCACGTTGTCCCACGTTGTCCCACGTTGTCCCACGTTGTCCCACGTTGTCCCACGTTGTCCCACGTTGTCCCACGTTGTCCCACGGTGTCCAACGATGTCCAACGGTGTCCAACGATGTCCCACGTTGTCCCACGTTGTCCCACGTTGTCCCACGGTGTCCAACGATGTCCAACGGTGTCCAACGGTGTCCAACGGTGTCCAACGATGTCCAACGATGTCCAACGATGTCCAACGGTGTCCAACGATGTCCAACGATGTCCAACGTTGTCCCACGATGTCCAACGATGTCCAACGATGTCCAACGGTGTCCAACGATGTCCAACGGTGTCCAACGATGTCCAACGATGTCCAACGGTGTCCCACGATGTCCAACGATGTCCAACGATGTCCAACGGTGTCCGACGGTGTCCAACGGTGTCCCACGGTGTCCAACGGTGTCCCACGTTGTCCCACGTTGTTCCATGGTTTCCCACGTTGTCCCACGTTGTCCCACGTTGTCCCACGTTGTCCCACGTTGTCCCACGGTGTCCCACGGTGTCCAACGATGTCCAACGGTGTCCCACGTTGTCCCACGTTGTCCCACGTTGTCCCACGTTGTCCCACGATGTCCCACGTTGTCCAACGGTGTCCAACGTTGTCCCACGTTGTCCCACGTTGTTCCATGGTTTCCCACGTTGTCCCACGTTGTCCCACGTTGTCCCACGTTGTCCCACGATGTCCAACGGTGTCCCACGATGTCCAACGATGTCCAACGATGTCCAACGGTGTCCAACGGTGTCCAACGGTGTCCCACGGTGTCCAACGGTGTCCCACGTTGTCCCACGTTGTCCCACGTTGTCCCACGATGTCCCACGTTGTCCAACGGTGTCCAACGGTGTCCCACGTTGTCCCACGTTGTCCCACGGTGTCCAACGATGTCCAACGGTGTCCAACGGTGTCCCACGGTGTCCAACGGTGTCCCACGTTGTCCCACGTTGTCCCACGTTGTCCCACGTTGTCCCACGTTGTCCCACGTTGTCCCACGTTGTCCAACGATGTCCAACGGTGTCCCACGTTGTCCCACGTTGTTCCATGGTTTCCCACGTTGTCCCACGTTGTCCCACGTTGTCCCACGTTGTCCCACGTTGTCCCACGGTGTCCCACGGTGTCCAACGATGTCCAACGGTGTCCCACGTTGTCCCACGTTGTCCCACGTTGTCCCACGTTGTCCCACGTTGTCCCACGATGTCCCACGTTGTCCCACGTTGTCCCACGTTGTCCCACGTTGTCCCACGTTGTCCCACGTTGTCCCACGTTGTCCCACGTGGTCCCACGTTGTCCCACGTTGTCCCACGGTGTCCAACGATGTCCAACGGTGTCCCACGTTGTCCAACGGTGTCCCACGTTGTCCCACGTTGTCCCACGTTGTCCCACGTTGTCCCACGTTGTCCCACGTTGTCCCACGTTGTCCCACGTTGTCCCACGTTGTCCCACGTTGTCCCACGTTGTCCCACGTTGTCCCACGTTGTCCCACGTTGTCCCACGTTGTCCCACGGTGTCCAACGATGTCCAACGGTGTCCAACGGTGTCCCACGGTGTCCAACGGTGTCCCACGTTGTCCCACGTTGTCCCACGTTGTCCCACGTTGTCCCACGTTGTCCCACGTTGTCCAGCGATGTCCAACGGTGTCCCACGTTGTCCCACGTTGTTCCATGGTTTCCCACGTTGTCCCACGTTGTCCCACGTTGTCCCACGGTGTCCAACGATGTCCAACGGTGTCCAACGGTGTCCAACGGTGTCCAACGGTGTCCCACGTTGTCCCACGTTGTCCCACGTTGTCCCACGGTGTCCAACGATGTCCAACGGTGTCCCACGTTGTCCCACGTTGTCCCACGTTGTCCCACGTTGTCCCACGTTGTCCCACGTTGTCCCACGATGTCCCACGTTGTCCCACGTTGTCCCACGTTGTCCCACGTTTTCCCACGTTGTCCCACGTTGTCCCACGTTGTCCCACGTTGTCCCACGGTGTCCAACGATGTCCAACGGTGTCCAACGGTGTCCAACGGTGTCCAACGATGTCCAACGATGTCCAACGATGTCCAACGGTGTCCAACGATGTCCAACGATGTCCAACGGTGTCCCACGATGTCCAACGATGTCCAACGATGTCCAACGGTGTCCAACGATGTCCAACGGTGTCCAACGATGTCCAACGATGTCCAACGGTGTCCCACGATGTCCAACGATGTCCAACGATGTCCAACGGTGTCCAACGGTGTCCCACGATGTCCAACGATGTCCAACGATGTCCAACGGTGTCCCACGTTGTCCCACGTTGTCCCACGTTGTCCCACGTTGTCCCACGTTGTCCCACGGTGTCCAACGATGTCCAACGGTGTCCCACGTTGTCCAACGGTGTCCCACGTTGTCCCACGTTGTCCCACGTTGTCCCACGTTGTCCCACGTTGTCCCACGTTGTCCCACGTTGTCCCACGTTGTCCCACGTTGTCCCACGTTGTCCCACGTTGTCCCACGTTGTCCCACGTTGTCCCACGGTGTCCAACGATGTCCAACGGTGTCCAACGGTGTCCCACGGTGTCCAACGGTGTCCCACGTTGTCCCACGTTGTCCCACGTTGTCCCACGTTGTCCCACGTTGTCCCACGTTGTCCAACGATGTCCAACGGTGTCCCACGTTGTCCCACGTTGTTCCATGGTTTCCCACGTTGTCCCACGTTGTCCCACGTTGTCCCACGTTGTCCCACGTTGTCCCACGGTGTCCCACGGTGTCCAACGATGTCCAACGGTGTCCCACGTTGTCCCACGTTGTCCCACGTTGTCCCACGTTGTCCCACGTTGTCCCACGATGTCCCACGTTGTCCCACGTTGTCCCACGTTGTCCCACGTTGTCCCACGTGGTCCCACGTTGTCCCACGTTGTCGCACGGTGTCCAACGATGTCCAACGGTGTCCCACGTTGTCCCACGTTGTCCCACGTTGTCCCACGGTGTCCCACGATGTCCAACGATGTCCAACGATGTCCAACGGTGTCCAACGGTTTCCCACGATGTCCAACGATGTCCAACGATGTCCAACGGTGTCCCACGTTGTCCCACGGTGTCCAACGGTGTCCCACGTTGTCCCACGTTGTCCCACGTTGTCCCACGTTGTCCCACGTTGTCCCACGTTGTCCCACGTTGTCCCACGTTGTCCCACGTTGTCCCACGTGGTCCCACGTTGTCCCACGTTGTCCCACGGTGTCCAACGATGTCCAACGGTGTCCCACGTTGTCCAACGGTGTCCAACGATGTCCAACGGTGTCCCACGTTGTCCCACGTTGTTCCATGGTTTCCCACGTTGTCCCACGTTGTCCCACGTTGTCCCACGTTGTCCCACGTTGTCCCACGGTGTCCCACGGTGTCCAACGATGTCCAACGGTGTCCCACGTTGTCCCACGTTGTCCCACGTTGTCCCACGTTGTCCCACGTTGTCCCACGATGTCCCACGTTGTCCCACGTTGTCCCACGTTGTCCCACGTTGTCCCACGTTGTCCCACGTTGTCCCACGTTGTCCCACGTTGTCCCACGTTGTCCCACGATGTCCCACGTTGTCCCACGTTGTCCCACGTTGTCCCACGTTGTCCCACGTTGTCCCACGTTGTCCCACGGTGTCCAACGATGTCCAACGGTGTCCAACGGTGTCCCACGGTGTCCAACGGTGTCCCACGTTGTCCCACGTTGTCCCACGTTGTCCCACGTTGTCCCACGATGTCCCACATTGTCCCACGTTGTCCCACGTTGTCCCACGTTGTCCCACGTTGTCCCACGTTGTCCCACGGTGTCCAACGATGTCCAACGGTGTCCAACGGTGTCCAACGGTGTCCAACGATGTCCAACGATGTCCAACGATGTCCAACGGTGTCCAACGATGTCCAACGATGTCCAACGATGTCCAACGATGTCCAACGATGTCCAACGGTGTCCAACGATGTCCAACGATGTCCAACGGTGTCCCACGATGTCCAACGATGTCCAACGATGTCCAACGGTGTCCAACGGTGTCCAACGGTGTCCCACGGTGTCCAACGGTGTCCCACGTTGTCCCACGTTGTCCCACGTTGTCCCATGTTGTCCCACGATGTCCCACGTTGTCCCACGTTGTCCCACGTTGTCCCACGTTGTCCCACGTTGTCCCACGTTGTCCCACGGTGTCCAACGATGTCCAACGGTGTCCAACGGTGTCCCACGGTGTCCAACGGTGTCCCACGTTGTCCCACGTTGTCCCACGTTGTCCCACGTTGTCCCACGGTGTCCCACGGTGTCCAACGATGTCCAACGGTGTCCGACGTTGTCCCACGTTGTCCCACGTTGTCCCACGTTGTCCCACGTTGTCCCACGATGTCCCACGTTGTCCCACGTTGTCCCACGTTGTCCCACGTTGTCCCACGTTGTCCCACGTTGTCCCACGTTGTCCCACGTGGTCCCACGTTGTCCCACATTGTCCCACGGTGTCCAACGATGTCCAACGGTGTCCCACGTTGTCCAACGGTGTCCCACGTTGTCCCACGTTGTCCCACGTTGTCCCACGTTGTCCCACGATGTCCCACGTTGTCCCACGTTGTCCCACGTTGTCCCACGTTGTCCCACGTTGTCCCACGTTGTCCCACGTTGTCTCACGTTGTCCCACGTTGTCCCACGTTGTCCCACGTTGTCCCACGGTGTCCAACGATGTCCAACGGTGTCCAACGGTGTCCCACGGTGTCCAACGGTGTCCCACGTTGTCCCACGTTGTCCCACGTTGTCCCACGTTGTCCCACGTTGTCCCACGTTGTCCCACGTTGTCCAACGATGTCCAACGGTGTCCCACGTTGTCCCACGTTGTTCCATGGTTTCCCACGTTGTCCCACGTTGTCCCACGTTGTCCCACGGTGTCCAACGATGTCCAACGGTGTCCAACGGTGTCCAACGGTGTCCAACGGTGTCCCACGTTGTCCCACGTTGTCCCACGTTGTCCCACGGTGTCCAACGATGTCCAACGGTGTCCCACGTTGTCCCACGTTGTCCCACGTTGTCCCACGTTGTCCCACGTTGTCCCACGTTGTCCCACGTTGTCCCACGATGTCCCACGTTGTCCCACGTTGTCCCACGTTTTCCCACGTTGTCCCACGTTGTCCCACGGTGTCCAACGAAGTCCAACGATGTCCAACGGTGTCCCACGTTGTCCCACGTTGTTCCATGGTTTCCCACGTTGTCCCACGTTGTCCCACGTTGTCCCACGGTGTCCAACGATGTCCAACGGTGTCCAACGGTGTCCAACGGTGTCCAACGGTGTCCCACGTTGTCCCACGTTGTCCCACGTTGTCCCACGTTGTCCCACGTTGTCCCACGATGTCCCACGTTGTCCCACGTTGTCCCACGTTGTCCCACGATGTCCCACGTTGTCCCACGTTGTCCCACGTTGTCCCACGTTGTCCCACGTTGTCCCACGTTGTCCCACGTTGTCCCACGTTGTCCCACGTTGTCCCACGTTGTCCAACGGTGTCCCACGTTGTCCCACGTTGTCCCACGTTGTCCCACGTTGTCCCACGTTGTCCCACGATGTCCCACGTTGTCCCACGTTGTCCCACGTTGTCCCACGTTGTCCCACGTTGTCCCACGTTGTCCCACGGTGTCCAACGATGTCCAACGGTGTCCAACGGTGTCCAACGGTGTCCAACGATGTCCAACGATGTCCAACGATGTCCAACGGTGTCCAACGATGTCCAACGATGTCCAACGGTGTCCCACGTTGTCCCACGTTGTCCCACGTTGTCCCACGATGTCCCACGTTGTCCCACGTTGTCCCACGTTGTCCCACGATGTCCCACGTTGTCCCACGTTGTCCCACGTTGTCCCACGTTGTCCCACGTTGTCCCACGTTGTCCCACGTTGTCCCACGTTGTCCCACGTTGTCCCACGTTGTCCCACGGTGTCCAACGATGTCCAACGGTGTCCAACGATGTCCCACGTTGTCCCACGTTGTCCCACGTTGTCCCACGTTGTCCCACGATGTCCCACGTTGTCCCACGTTGTCCCACGTCGTCCCACGTTGTCCCACGTTGTCCCACGTTGTCCCACGTTGTCCCACGTTGTCCCACGTTGTCCCACGTTGTCCCACGGTGTCCAACGATGTCCAACGGTGTCCAACGGTGTCCAACGGTGTCCAACGATGTCCAACGATGTCCAACGATGTCCAACGGTGTCCAACGATGTCCAACGATGTCCAACGATGTCCAACGATGTCCAACGGTGTCCAACGATGTCCAACGATGTCCAACGATGTCCAACGATGTCCAACGATGTCCAACGGTGTCCAACGATGTCCAACGATGTCCAACGGTGTCCCACGATGTCCAACGATGTCCAACGATGTCCAACGGTGTCCAACGGTGTCCAACGGTGTCCCACGGTGTCCAACGGTGTCCCACGTTGTCCCACGTTGTCCCACGTTGTCCCACGTTGTCCCACGATGTCCCACGTTGTCCCACGTTGTCCCACGTTGTCCCACGTTGTCCCACGTTGTCCCACGTTGTCCCACGGTGTCCAACGATGTCCAACGGTGTCCAACGGTGTCCCACGGTGTCCAACGGTGTCCCACGTTGTCCCACGTTGTCCCACGTTGTCCCACGTTGTCCCACGGTGTCCCACGGTGTCCAACGATGTCCAACGGTGTCCGACGTTGTCCCACGTTGTCCCACGTTGTCCCACGTTGTCCCACGTTGTCCCACGATGTCCCACGTTGTCCCACGTTGTCCCACGTTGTCCCACGTTGTCCCACGTTGTCCCACGTTGTCCCACGTTGTCCCACGTGGTCCCACGTTGTCCCACATTGTCCCACGGTGTCCAACGATGTCCAACGGTGTCCCACGTTGTCCAACGGTGTCCCACGTTGTCCCACGTTGTCCCACGTTGTCCCACGTTGTCCCACGATGTCCCACGTTGTCCCACGTTGTCCCACGTTGTCCCACGTTGTCCCACGTTGTCCCACGTTGTCCCACGTTGTCCCACGTTGTCCCACGTTGTCCCACGTTGTCCCACGTTGTCCCACGGTGTCCAACGATGTCCAACGGTGTCCAACGGTGTCCCACGGTGTCCAACGGTGTCCCACGTTGTCCCACGTTGTTCCATGGTTTCCCACGTTGTCCCACGTTGTCCCACGTTGTCCCACGGTGTCCAACGATGTCCAACGGTGTCCAACGGTGTCCAACGGTGTCCAACGGTGTCCCACGTTGTCCCACGTTGTCCCACGTTGTCCCACGTTGTCCCACGTTGTCCCACGATGTCCCACGTTGTCCCACGTTGTCCCACGTTGTCCCACGATGTCCCACGTTGTCCCACGTTGTCCCACGTTGTCCCACGTTGTCCCACGTTGTCCCACGTTGTCCCACGTTGTCCCACGTTGTCCCACGTTGTCCCACGTTGTCCCACGGTGTCCAACGATGTCCAACGGTGTCCAACGATGTCCCACGTTCTCCCACGTTGTCCCACGTTGTCCCACGTTGTCCCACGATGTCCCACGTTGTCCCACGTTGTCCCACGTCGTCCCACGTTGTCCCACGTTGTCCCACGTTGTCCCACGTTGTCCCACGTTGTCCCACGTTGTCCCACGTTGTCCCACGGTGTCCAACGATGTCCAACGGTGTCCAACGGTGTCCCACGGTGTCCAACGGTGTCCCACGTTGTCCCACGTTGTCCCACGTTGTCCCACGTTGTCCCACGTTGTCCCACGATGTCCCACGTTGTCCCACGTTGTCCCACGTTGTCCCACGTTGTCCCACGTTGTCCCACGTTGTCCCACGGTGTCCAACGATGTCCAACGGTGTCCAACGGTGTCCAACGGTGTCCAACGATGTCCAACGATGTCCAACGATGTCCAACGGTGTCCAACGATGTCCAACGATGTCCAACGGTGTCCCACGTTGTGCCACGTTGTCCCACGTTGTCCCACGATGTCCCACGTTGTCCCACGTTGTCCCACGTTGTCCCACGATGTCCCACGTTGTCCCACGTTGTCCCACGTTGTCCCACGTTGTCCCACGTTGTCCCACGTTGTCCCACGTTGTCCCACGTTGTCCCACGTTGTCCCACGTTGTCCCACGGTGTCCAACGATGTCCAACGGTGTCCAACGATGTCCCACGTTGTCCCACGTTGTCCCACGTTGTCCCACGTTGTCCCACGATGTCCCACGTTGTCCCACGTTGTCCCACGTCGTCCCACGTTGTCCCACGTTGTCCCACGTTGTCCCACGTTGTCCCACGTTGTCCCACGTTGTCCCACGTTGTCCCACGGTGTCCAACGATGTCCAACGGTGTCCAACGGTGTCCAACGGTGTCCAACGATGTCCAACGATGTCCAACGATGTCCAACGGTGTCCAACGATGTCCAACGATGTCCAACGGTGTCCCACGATGTCCAACGATGTCCAACGATGTCCAACGGTGTCCAACGATGTCCAACGGTGTCCAACGATGTCCAACGATGTCCAACGGTGTCCCACGATGTCCAACGATGTCCAACGATGTCCAACGGTGTCCCACGTTGTCCCACGTTGTTCCATGGTTTCCCACGTTGTCCCACGTTGTCCCACGTTGTCCCACGTTGTCCCACGTTGTCCCACGGTGTCCCACGGTGTCCCACGGTGTCCAACGATGTCCAACGGTGTCCCACGTTGTCCCACGTTGTCCCACGTTGTCCCACGTTGTCCCACGTTGTCCCACGATGTCCAACGGTGTCCCACGATGTCCAACGATGTCCAACGATGTCCAACGGTGTCCAACGGTGTCCAACGGTGTCCCACGGTGTCCAACGGTGTCCCACGTTGTCCCACGTTGTCCCACGTTGTCCCACGATGTCCCACGTTGTCCAACGGTGTCCAACGGTGTCCCACGTTGTCCCACGTAGTCCCACGGTGTCCAACGATGTCCAACGGTGTCCAACGGTGTCCCACGGTGTCCAACGGTGTCCCACGTTGTCCCACGTTGTCCCACGTTGTCCCACGTTGTCCCACGTTGTCCCACGTTGTCCCACGTTGTCCAACGATGTCCAACGGTGTCCCACGTTGTCCCACGTTGTTCCATGGTTTCCCACGTTGTCCCACGTTGTCCCACGTTGTCCCACGTTGTCCCACGTTGTCCCACGGTGTCCCACGGTGTCCAACGATGTCCAACGGTGTCCCACGTTGTCCCACGTTGTCCCACGTTGTCCCACGTTGTCCCACGTTGTCCCACGATGTCCCACGTTGTCCCACGTTGTCCCACGTTGTCCCACGTTGTCCCACGTTGTCCCACGTTGTCCCACGTTGTCCCACGTGGTCCCACGTTGTCCCACGTTGTCCCACGGTGTCCAACGATGTCCAACGGTGTCCCACGTTGTCCAACGGTGTCCCACGTTGTCCCACGTTGTCCCACGTTGTCCCACGTTGTCCCACGTTGTCCCACGTTGTCCCACGTTGTCCCACGTTGTCCCACGTTGTCCCACGTTGTCCCACGTTGTCCCACGTTGTCCCACGTTGTCCCACGGTGTCCAACGATGTCCAACGGTGTCCAACGGTGTCCAACGGTGTCCAACGGTGTCCCACGTTGTCCCACGTTGTCCCACGTTGTCCCACGGTGTCCAACGATGTCCAACGGTGTCCCACGTTGTCCCACGTTGTCCCACGTTGTCCCACGTTGTCCCACGTTGTCCCACGATGTCCCACGTTGTCCCACGTTGTCCCACGTTGTCCCACGTTGTCCCACGATGTCCCACGTTGTCCCACGTTGTCCCACGTTGTCCCACGTTGTCCCACGTTGTCCCACGTTGTCCCACGTTGTCCAACGGTGTCCCACGTTGTCCAACGGTGTCCCACGTTGTCCCACGTTGTCCCACGTTGTCCCACGATGTCCCACGTTGTCCCACGTTGTCCCACGTTGTCCCACGTTGTCCCACGTTGTCCCACGTTGTCCCACGTTGTCCCACGTTGTTCCATGGTTTCCCACGTTGTCCCACGTTGTCCCACGTTGTCCCACGGTGTCCAACGATGTCCAACGGTGTCCAACGGTGTCCAACGGTGTCCAACGGTGTCCCACGTTGTCCCACGTTGTCCCACGTTGTCCCACGGTGTCCAACGATGTCCAACGGTGTCCCACGTTGTCCCACGTTGTCCCACGTTGTCCCACGTTGTCCCACGTTGTCCCACGATGTCCCACGTTGTCCCACGTTGTCCCACGTTGTCCCACGTTGTCCCACGTTGTCCCACGTTGTCCCACGTTGTCCCACGTTGTCCCACGTTGTCCCACGTTGTCCCACGTTGTCCCACGTTGTCCCACGTTGTCCCACGTTGTCCCACGGTGTCCAACGGTGTCCCACGATGTCCCACGTTGTCCCACGTTGTCCCACGTTGTCCCACGTTGTCCCACGTTGTCCCACGTTGTCCCACGTTGTCCCACGTGGTCCCACGTTGTCCCACGTTGTCCCACGGTGTCCAACGATGTCCAACGGTGTCCCACGTTGTCCCACGTTTTCCCACGTTGTCCCACGTTGTCCCACGTTGTCCCACGGTGTCCAACGATGTCCAACGGTGTCCCACGTTGTCCCACGTTGTTCCATGGTTTCCCACGTTGTCCCACGTTGTCCCACGTTGTCCCACGGTGTCCAACGATGTCCAACGGTGTCCAACGGTGTCCAACGGTGTCCAACGGTGTCCCACGTTGTCCCACGTTGTCCCACGTTGTCCCACGCTGTCCCACGTTGTCCCACGATGTCCCACGTTGTCCCACGTTGTCCCACGTTGTCCCACGATGTCCCACGTTGTCCCACGTTGTCCCACGTTGTCCCACGTTGTCCCACGTTGTCCCACGTTTTCCCACGTTGTCCCACGTTGTCCCACGTTGTCCCACGTTGTCCCACGTTGTCCCACGTTGTCCCACGTTGTCCCACGTTGTCCCACGTTGTCCCACGTTGTCCCACGGTGTCCAACGATGTCCAACGGTGTCCAACGGTGTCCCACGTTGTCCCACGTTGTCCCACGTTGTCCCACGTTGTCCCACGATGTCCCACGTTGTCCCACGTTGTCCCACGTTGTCCCACGTTGTCCCACGTTGTCCCACGTTGTCCCACGTTGTCCCACGTTGTCCCACGTTGTCCCACGTTGTCCCACGTTGTCCCACGGTGTCCAACGGTGTCCAACGGTGTCCAACGGTGTCCCACGGTGTCCAACGGTGTCCCACGTTGTCCCACGTTGTCCCACGTTGTCCCACGTTGTCCCACGTTGTCCCACGATGTCCCACGTTGTCCCACGTTGTCCCACGTTGTCCCACGTTGTCCCACGTTCTCCCACGTTGTCCCACGGTGTCCAACGATGTCCAACGGTGTCCAACGGTGTCCAACGGTGTCCAACGATGTCCAACGATGTCCAACGATGTCCAACGGTGTCCAACGATGTCCAACGATGTCCAACGGTGTCCCACGATGTCCAACGATGTCCAACGATGTCCAACGGTGTCCAACGATGTCCAACGGTGTCCAACGATGTCCAACGATGTCCAACGGTGTCCCACGATGTCCAACGATGTCCAACGATGTCCAACGGTGTCCAACGGTGTCCAACGGTGTCCCACGGTGTCCAACGGTGTCCCACGTTGTCCCACGTTGTCCCACGTTGTCCCACGGTGTCCAACGATGTCCCACGTTGTCCCACGTTGTCCCACGTTGTCCCACGTTGTCCCACGTTGTCCCACGTTGTCCCACGTTGTCCCACGTTGTCCCACGTTGTCCCACGTTGTCCCACGTTGTCCCACGTTGTCCCACGTTGTCCCACGTTGTCCCACGTTGTCCCACGTTGTCCCACGTTGTCCCACGGTGTCCAACGGTGTCCCACGATGTCCCACGTTGTCCCACGTTGTCCCACGTTGTCCCACGTTGTCCCACGTTGTCCCACGTTGTCCCACGTTGTCCCACGTGGTCCCACGTTGTCCCACGTTGTCCCACGGTGTCCAACGATGTCCAACGGTGTCCCACGTTGTCCCACGTTTTCCCACGTTGTCCCACGTTGTCCCACGTTGTCCCACGGTGTCCAACGATGTCCAACGGTGTCCCACGTTGTCCCACGTTGTTCCATGGTTTCCCACGTTGTCCCACGTTGTCCCACGTTGTCCCACGGTGTCCAACGATGTCCAACGGTGTCCAACGGTGTCCAACGGTGTCCAACGGTGTCCCACGTTGTCCCACGTTGTCCCACGTTGTCCCACGTTGTCCCACGTTGTCCCACGCTGTCCCACGTTGTCCCACGATGTCCCACGTTGTCCCACGTTGTCCCACGTTGTCCCACGATGTCCCACGTTGTCCCACGTTGTCCCACGTTGTCCCACGTTGTCCCACGTTGTCCCACGTTTTCCCACGTTGTCCCACGTTGTCCCACGTTGTCCCACGTTGTCCCACGTTGTCCCACGTTGTCCCACGTTGTCCCACGTTGTCCCACGTTGTCCCACGTTGTCCCACGGTGTCCAACGATGTCCAACGGTGTCCAACGATGTCCCACGTTGTCCCACGTTGTCCCACGTTGTCCCACGTTGTCCCACGATGTCCCACGTTGTCCCACGTTGTCCCACGTTGTCCCACGTTGTCCCACGTTGTCCCACGTTGTCCCACGTTGTCCCACGTTGTCCCACGTTGTCCCACGTTGTCCCACGTTGTCCCACGGTGTCCAACGGTGTCCAACGGTGTCCAACGGTGTCCCACGGTGTCCAACGGTGTCCCACGTTGTCCCACGTTGTCCCACGTTGTCCCACGTTGTCCCACGTTGTCCCACGATGTCCCACGTTGTCCCACGTTGTCCCACGTTGTCCCACGTTGTCCCACGTTCTCCCACGTTGTCCCACGGTGTCCAACGATGTCCAACGGTGTCCAACGGTGTCCAACGGTGTCCAACGATGTCCAACGATGTCCAACGATGTCCAACGGTGTACAACGATGTCCAACGATGTCCAACGGTGTCCCACGATGTCCAACGATGTCCAACGATGTCCAACGGTGTCCAACGATGTCCAACGGTGTCCAACGATGTCCAACGATGTCCAACGGTGTCCCACGATGTCCAACGATGTCCAACGATGTCCAACGGTGTCCAACGGTGTCCAACGGTGTCCCACGGTGTCCAACGGTGTCCCACGTTGTCCCACGTTGTCCCACGTTGTCCCACGTTGTCCCACGATGTCCCACGTTGTCCAACGGTGTCCAACGGTGTCCAACGATGTCCAACGATGTCCAACGGTGTCCCACGATGTCCAACGATGTCCAACGATGTCCAACGGTGTCCCACGTTGTCCCACGTTGTCCCACGTTGTCCCACGTTGTCCCACGGTGTCCAACGATGTCCAACGGTGTCCAACGGTGTCCCACGGTGTCCAACGGTGTCCCACGTTGTCCCACGTTGTCCCACGTTGTCCCACGTTGTCCCACGTTGTCCCACGTTGTCCAACGATGTCCAACGGTGTCCCACGTTGTCCCACGTTGTTCCATGGTTTCCCACGTTGTCCCACGTTGTCCCACGTTGTCCCACGTTGTCCCACGTTGTCCCACGGTGTCCCACGGTGTCCAACGATGTCCAACGGTGTCCCACGTTGTCCCACGTTGTCCCACGTTGTCCCACGTTGTCCCACGTTGTCCCACGTTGTCCCACGTTGTCCCACGTTGTCCCACGTTGTCCCACGTTGTCCCACGTTGTCCCACGTTGTCCCACGTTGTCCCACGGTGTCCAACGATGTCCAACGGTGTCCAACGGTGTCCCACGGTGTCCAACGGTGTCCCACGTTGTCCCACGTTGTCCCACGTTGTCCCACGTTGTCCCACGTTGTCCCACGTTGTCCAACGATGTCCAACGGTGTCCCACGTTGTCCCACGTTGTTCCATGGTTTCCCACGTTGTCCCACGTTGTCCCACGTTGTCCCACGTTGTCCCACGTTGTCCCACGGTGTCCCACGGTGTCCAACGATGTCCAACGGTGTCCCACGTTGTCCCACGTTGTCCCACGTTGTCCCACGTTGTCCCACGTTGTCCCACGTTGTCCCACGTTGTCCCACGTTGTCCCACGTTGTCCCACGTGGTCCCACGTTGTCCCACGTTGTCCCACGGTGTCCAACGATGTCCAACGGTGTCCCACGTTGTCCAACGGTGTCCCACGTTGTCCCACGTTGTCCCACGTTGTCCCACGATGTCCCACGTTGTCCCACGTTGTCCCACGTTGTCCCACGTTGTCCCACGTTGTCCCACGTTGTCCCACGTTGTCCCACGTTGTCCCACGTTGTCCCACGTTGTCCCACGTTGTCCCACGTTGTCCCACGTGGTCCCACGTTGTCCCACGTTGTCCCACGGTGTCCAACGATGTCCAACGGTGTCCCACGTTGTCCCACGTTGTCCCACGTTGTCCCACGTTGTCCCACGTTGTCCCACGTTGTCCCACGTTGTCCCACGTTGTCCCACGTGGTCCCACGTTGTCCCACGTTGTCCCACGGTGTCCAACGATGTCCAACGGTGTCCCACGTTGTCCAACGGTGTCCCACGTTGTCCCACGTTGTCCCACGTTGTCCCACGATGTCCCACGTTGTCCCACGTTGTCCCACGTTGTCCCACGTTGTCCCACGTTGTCCCACGTTGTCCCACGTTGTCCCACGTTGTCCCACGTTGTCCCACGTTGTCCCACGTTGTCCCACGGTGTCCAACGATGTCCAACGGTGTCCAACGGTGTCCCACGTTGTCCCACGTTGTCCCACGTTGTCCCACGTTGTCCCACGTTGTCCCACGTTGTCCCACGTGGTCCCACGTTGTCCCACGTTGTCCCACGTTGTCCCACGTGGTCCCACGTTGTCCCACGTTGTCCCACGGTGTCCAACGATGTCCAACGGTGTCCCACGTTGTCCAACGGTGTCCCACGTTGTCCAACGGTGTCCCACGTTGTCCCACGTTGTCCCACGTTGTCCCACGTTGTCCCACGATGTCCCACGTTGTCCCACGTTGTCCCACGTTGTCCCACGTTGTCCCACGTTGTCCCACGTTGTCCAACGTTGTCCCACGTTGTCCCACGTTGTCCCACGTTGTCCCACGTTGTCCCACGTTGTCCCACGGTGTCCAACGATGTCCAACGGTGTCCAACGGTGTCCCACGGTGTCCAACGGTGTCCCACGTTGTCCCACGTTGTCCCACGTTGTCCCACGTTGTCCCACGTTGTCCCACGTTGTCCCACGTTGTCCAACGATGTCCAACGGTGTCCCACGTTGTCCCACGTTGTTCCATGGTTTCCCACGTTGTCCCACGTTGTCCCACGTTGTCCCACGGTGTCCAACGATGTCCAACGGTGTCCAACGGTGTCCAACGGTGTCCAACGGTGTCCAACGGTGTCCAACGGTGTCCAACGATGTCCAACGATGTCCAACGATGTCCAACGGTGTCCCACGTTGTCCCACGTTCTTCCATGGTTTCCCACGTTGTCCCACGTTGTCCCACGTTGTCCCACGTTGTCCCACGTTGTCCCACGATGTCCCACGTTGTCCCACGTTGTCCCACGTTGTCCCACGTTGTCCCACGTTGTCCCACGTTGTCCCACGTGGTCCCACGTTGTCCCACGTTGTCCCACGGTGTCCAACGATGTCCAACGGTGTCCCACGTTGTCCAACGGTGTCCCACGTTGTCCCACGTTGTCCCACGTTGTCCCACGATGTCCCACGTTGTCCCACGTTGTCCCACGTTGTCCCACGTTGTCCCACGTTGTCCCACGTTGTCCCACGTTGTCCCACGTTGTCCCACGTTGTCCCACGTTGTCCCACGTTGTCCCACGGTGTCCAACGATGTCCAACGGTGTCCAACGGTGTCCCACGGTGTCCAACGGTGTCCCACGTTGTCCCACGTTGTCCCACGTTGTCCCACGTTGTCCCACGGTGTCCCACGGTGTCCAACGGTGTCCAACGGTGTCCCACGTTGTCCCACGTTGTCCCACGTTGTCCCACGTTGTCCCACGTTGTCCCACGATGTCCCACGTTGTCCCACGTTGTCCCACGTTGTCCCACGTTGTCCCACGTTGTCCCACGTTGTCCCACGTTGTCCCACGTGGTCCCACGTTGTCCCACGTTGTCCCACGGTGTCCAACGATGTCCAACGGTGTCCCACGTTGTCCAACGGTGTCCCACGTTGTCCAACGGTGTCCCACGTTGTCCCACGTTGTCCCACGTTGTCCCACGTTGTCCCACGATGTCCCACGTTGTCCCACGTTGTCCCACGTTGTCCCACGTTGTCCCACGTTGTCCCACGTTGTCCAACGTTGTCCCACGTTGTCCCACGTTGTCCCACGTTGTCCCACGTTGTCCCACGGTGTCCAACGATGTCCAACGGTGTCCAACGGTGTCCCACGGTGTCCAACGGTGTCCCACGTTGTCCCACGTTGTCCCACGTTGTCCCACGTTGTCCCACGTTGTCCCACGTTGTCCCACGTTGTCCAACGATGTCCAACGGTGTCCCACGTTGTCCCACGTTGTTCCATGGTTTCCCACGTTGTCCCACGTTGTCCCACGTTGTCCCACGGTGTCCAACGATGTCCAACGGTGTCCAACGGTGTCCAACGGTGTCCAACGGTGTCCAACGGTGTCCAACGGTGTCCCACGTTGTCCCACGTTGTTCCATGGTTTCCCACGTTGTCCCACGTTGTCCCACGTTGTCCCACGGTGTCCAACGATGTCCAACGGTGTCCAACGGTGTCCAACGGTGTCCAACGGTGTCCAACGGTGTCCAACGGTGTCCAACGATGTCCAACGATGTCCAACGATGTCCAACGGTGTCCAACGATGTCCAACGATGTCCAACGGTGTCCCACGACGTCCAACGATGTCCAACGATGTCCAACGGTGTCCAACGATGTCCAACGGTGTCCAACGATGTCCAACGATGTCCAACGGTGTCCCACGATGTCCAACGATGTCCAACGATGTCCAACGGTGTCCAACGGTGTCCCACGTTGTCCCACGTTGTTCCATGGTTTCCCACGTTGTCCCACGTTGTCCCACGTTGTCCCACGTTGTCCCACGTTGTCCCACGGTGTCCCACGGTGTCCAACGATGTCCAACGGTGTCCCACGTTGTCCCACGTTGTCCCACGTTGTCCCACGTTGTCCCACGTTGTCCCACGTTGTCCCACGTTGTCCCACGTTGTCCCACGTTGTCCCACGTTGTCCCACGTTGTCCCACGTTGTCCCACGGTGTCCAACGATGTCCAACGGTGTCCAACGATGTCCCACGTTGTCCCACGTTGTCCCACGTTGTCCCACGTTGTCCCACGATGTCCCACGTTGTCCCACGTTGTCCCACGTTGTCCCACGTTGTCCCACGTTGTCCCACGTTGTCCCACGTTGTCCCACGTTGTCCCACGTTGTCCCACGTTGTCCCACGTTGTCCCACGGTGTCCAACGATGTCCAACGGTGTCCAACGGTGTCCCACGGTGTCCAACGGTGTCCCACGTTGTCCCACGTTGTCCCACGTTGTCTCACGTTGTCCCACGTTGTCCCACGATGTCCCACGTTGTCCCACGTTGTCCCACGTTGTCCCACGTTGTCCCACGTTGTCCCACGTTGTCCCAAGGTGTCCAACGATGTCCAACGGTGTCCAACGGTGTCCAACGGTGTCCAACGATGTCCAACGATGTCCAACGATGTCCAACGGTGTCCAACGATGTCCAACGATGTCCAACGGTGTCCCACGATGTCCAACGATGTCCAACGATGTCCAACGGTGTCCAACGATGTCCAACGGTGTCCAACGATGTCCAACGATGTCCAACGGTGTCCCACGATGTCCAACGATGTCCAACGATGTCCAACGGTGTCCAACGGTGTCCAACGGTGTCCCACGGTGTCCAACGGTGTCCCACGTTGTCCCACGTTGTCCCACGTTGTCCCACGTTGTCCCACGTTGTCCCACGTTGTCCCACGGTGTCCAACGATGTCCAACGGTGTCCAACGGTGTCCCACGGTGTCCAACGGTGTCCCACGTTGTCCCACGTTGTCCCACGTTGTCCCACGTTGTCCCACGTTGTCCCACGTTGTCCCACGTTGTCCAACGATGTCCAACGGTGTCCCACGTTGTCCCACGTTGTTCCATGGTTTCCCACGTTGTCCCACGTTGTCCCACGTTGTCCCACGTTGTCCCACGTTGTCCCACGGTGTCCAACGATGTCCAACGGTGTCCCACGTTGTCCCACGTTGTCCCACGTTGTCCCACGTTGTCCCACGTTGTCCCACGTTGTCCCACGATGTCCCACGTTGTCCCACGTTGTCCCACGTTGTCCCACGTTGTCCCACGTTGTCCCACGTTGTCCCACGTTGTCCCACGTGGTCCCACGTTGTCCCACGTTGTCCCACGTTGTCCCACGTTGTCCCACGTTGTCCCACGTGGTCCCACGTTGTCCCACGTTGTCCCACGGTGTCCAACGATGTCCAACGGTGTCCCACGTTGTCCCACGTTGTTCCATGGTTTCCCACGTTGTCCCACGTTGTCCCACGTTGTCCCACGGTGTCCAACGATGTCCAACGGTGTCCAACGGTGTCCAACGGTGTCCAACGGTGTCCCACGTTGTCCCACGTTGTCCCACGTTGTCCCACGGTGTCCAGCGATGTCCAACGGTGTCCCACGTTGTCCCACGTTGTCCCACGTTGTCCCACGTTGTCCCACGTTGTTCCATGGTTTCCCACGTTGTCCCACGTTGTCCCACGTTGTCCCACGGTGTCCAACGATGTCCAACGGTGTCCAACGGTGTCCAACGGTGTCCAACGGTGTCCCACGTTGTCCCACGTTGTCCCACGTTGTCCCACGTTGTCCCACGTTGTCCCACGATGTCCCACGTTGTCCCACGTTGTCCCACGTTGTCCCACGGTGTCCAACGATGTCCAACGGTGTCCCACGTTGTCCAACGGTGTCCCACGTTGTCCCACGTTGTCCCACGTTGTCCCACGTTGTCCCACGATGTCCCACGTTGTCCCACGTTGTCCCACGTTGTCCCACGTTGTCCCACGTTGTCCCACGTTGTCCCACGTTGTCCCACGTTGTCCCACGGTGTCCAACGATGTCCAACGGTGTCCAACGGTGTCCAACGGTGTCCCACGTTGTCCCACGTTGTCCCACGGTGTCCAACGATGTCCAACGGTGTCCAACGGTGTCCCACGGTGTCCAACGGTGTCCCACGTTGTCCCACGTTGTCCCACGTTGTCCCACGGTGTCCCACGGTGTCCAACGGTGTCCCACGTTGTCCCACGTTGTCCCACGTTGTCCCACGTTGTCCCACGGTGTCCCACGGTGTCCAACGATGTCCAACGGTGTCCGACGTTGTCCCACGTTGTCCCACGTTGTCCCACGTTGTCCCACGTTGTCCCACGATGTCCCACGTTGTCCCACGTTGTCCCACGTTGTCCCACGTTGTCCCACGTTGTCCCACGTTGTCCCACGTGGTCCCACGTTGTCCCACATTGTCCCACGGTGTCCAACGATGTCCAACGGTGTCCCACGTTGTCCAACGGTGTCCCACGTTGTCCCACGTTGTCCCACGTTGTCCCACGTTGTCCCACGATGTCCCACGTTGTCCCACGTTGTCCCACGTTGTCCCACGTTGTCCCACGTTGTCCCACGTTGTCCCACGTTGTCCCACGTTGTCCCACGTTGTCCCACGTTGTCCCACGGTGTCCAACGATGTCCAACGGTGTCCAACGGTGTCCCACGGTGTCCAACGGTGTCCCACGTTGTCCCACGTTGTCCCACGTTGTCCCACGTTGTCCCACGTTGTCCCACGTTGTCCCACGTTGTCCAACGATGTCCAACGGTGTCCCACGTTGTCCCACGTTGTTCCATGGTTTCCCACGTTGTCCCACGTTGTCCCACGTTGTCCCACGGTGTCCAACGATGTCCAACGGTGTCCAACGGTGTCCAACGGTGTCCAACGGTGTCCCACGTTGTCCCACGTTGTCCCACGTTGTCCCACGGTGTCCAACGATGTCCAACGGTGTCCCACGTTGTCCCACGTTGTCCCACGTTGTCCCACGTTGTCCCACGTTGTCCCACGTTGTCCCACGTTGTCCCACGATGTCCCACGTTGTCCCACGTTGTCCCACGTTTTCCCACGTTGTCCCACGTTGTCCCACGGTGTCCAACGAAGTCCAACGATGTCCAACGGTGTCCCACGTTGTCCCACGTTGTTCCATGGTTTCCCACGTTGTCCCACGTTGTCCCACGTTGTCCCACGGTGTCCAACGATGTCCAACGGTGTCCAACGGTGTCCAACGGTGTCCCACGTTGTCCCACGTTGTTCCATGGTTTCCCACGTTGTCCCACGTTGTCCCACGTTGTCCCACGTTGTCCCACGTTGTCCCACGGTGTCCCACGGTGTCCAACGATGTCCAACGGTGTCCCACGTTGTCCCACGTTGTCCCACGTTGTCCCACGTTGTCCCACGTTGTCCCACGATGTCCCACGTTGTCCCACGTTGTCCCACGTTGTCCCACGTTGTCCCACGTTGTCCCACGTTGTCCCACGTTGTCCCACGTTGTCCCACGTGGTCCCACGTTGTCCCACGTTGTCCCACGGTGTCCAACGATGCCCAACGGTGTCCCACGTTGTCCAACGGTGTCCCACGTTGTCCCACGTTGTCCCACGTTGTCCCACGTTGTCCCACGATGTCCCACGTTGTCCCACGTTGTCCCACGTTGTCCCACGTTGTCCCACGTTGTCCCACGTTGTCCCACGTTGTTCCATGGTTTCCCACGTTGTCCCACGTTGTCCCACGTTGTCCCACGTTGTCCCACGTTGTCCCACGGTGTCCCACGGTGTCCAACGATGTCCAACGGTGTCCCACGTTGTCCCACGTTGTCCCACGTTGTCCCACGTTGTCCCACGTTGTCCCACGATGTCCCACGTTGTCCCACGTTGTCCCACGTTGTCCCACGTTGTCCCACGTTGTCCCACGTTGTCCCACGTTGTCCCACGTTGTCCCACGTGGTCCCACGTTGTCCCACGTTGTCCCACGGTGTCCAACGATGCCCAACGGTGTCCCACGTTGTCCAACGGTGTCCCACGTTGTCCCACGTTGTCCCACGTTGTCCCACGTTGTCCCACGATGTCCCACGTTGTCCCACGTTGTCCCACGTTGTCCCACGTTGTCCCACGTTGTCCCACGTTGTCCAACGTTGTCCCACGTTGTCCCACGTTGTCCCACGTTGTCCCACGTTGTCCCACGTTGTCCCACGTTGTCCAACGGTGTCCAACGGTGTCCCACGTTGTCCCACGTTGTTCCATGGTTTCCCACGTTGTCCCACGTTGTCCCACGTTGTCCCACGGTGTCCAACGATGTCCAACGGTGTCCCACGTTGTCCCACGTTGTCCCACGTTGTCCCACGTTGTCCCACGTTGTCCCACGATGTCCCACGTTGTCCCACGTTGTCCCACGTTGTCCCACGTTGTCCCACGTTGTCCCACGTTGTCCCACGTTGTCCCACGATGTCCAACGATGTCCAACGGTGTCCAACGGTGTCCCACGGTGTCCAACGGTGTCCCACGTTGTCCCACGTTGTCCCACGTTGTCCCACGTTGTCCCACGTTGTCCCACGATGTCCCACGTTGTCCCACGTTGTCCCACGTTGTCCCACGTTGTCCCACGTTGTCCCACGTTGTCCCACGTTGTCCCACGATGTCCAACGATGTCCAACGGTGTCCAACGGTGTCCCACGGTGTCCAACGGTGTCCCACGTTGTCCCACGTTGTCCCACGTTTTCCCACGTTGTCCCACGTTGTCCCACGATGTCCCACGTTGTCCCACGTTGTCCCACGTTGTCCCACGTTGTCCCACGTTGTCCCACGTTGTCCCACGGTGTCCAACGATGTCCAACGGTGTCCAACGGTGTCCAACGGTGTCCAACGATGTCCAACGATGTCCAACGATGTCCAACGGTGTCCAACGATGTCCAACGATGTCCAACATTGTCCCACGATGTCCAACGATGTCCAACGATGTCCAACGGTGTCCAACGATGTCCAACGGTGTCCAACGATGTCCAACGATGTCCAACGGTGTCCCACGATGTCCAACGATGTCCAACGATGTCCAACGGTGTCCAACGGTGTCCCACGATGTCCAACGATGTCCAACGATGTCCAACGGTGTCCCACGTTGTCCCACGTTGTCCCACGTTGTCCCACGTTGTCCCACGTTGTCCCACGGTGTCCAACGATGTCCAACGGTGTCCAACGATGTCCAACGGTGTCCAACGATGTCCAACGATGTCCAACGGTGTCCCACGATGTCCAACGATGTCCAACGATGTCCAACGGTGTCCAACGGTGTCCAACGGTGTCCAACGATGTCCAACGGTGTCCAACGATGTCCAACGATGTCCAACGGTGTCCCACGATGTCCAACGATGTCCAACGATGTCCAACGGTGTCCAACGGTGTCCAACGGTGTCCCACGGTGTCCAACGGTGTCCCACGTTGTCCCACGTTGTCCCACGTTGTCCCACGTTGTCCCACGTTGTCCCACGGTGTCCAACGATGTCCAACGGTGTCCAACGATGTCCAACGGTGTCCAACGATGTCCAACGATGTCCAACGGTGTCCCACGATGTCCAACGATGTCCAACGATGTCCAACGGTGTCCAACGGTGTCCAACGGTGTCCAACGGTGTCCCACGTTGTCCCACGTTGTTCCATGGTTTCCCACGTTGTCCCACGTTGTCCCACGGTGTCCAACGATGTCCAACGGTGTCCAAAGGTGTCCAACGGTGTCCAACGGTGTCCCACGTTGTCCCACGTTGTCCCACGTTGTCCCACGTTGTCCCACGTTGTCCCACGATGTCCCACGTTGTCCCACGTTGTCCCACGTTGTCCCACGATGTCCCACGTTGTCCCACGTTGTCCCACGTTGTCCCACGTTGTCCCACGTTGTCCCACGTTTTCCCACGTTGTCCCACGTTGTCCCACGTTGTCCCACGTTGTCCCACGTTGTCCCACGTTGTCCCACGTTGTCCCACGTTGTCCCACGTTGTCCCACGTTGTCCCACGGTGTCCAACGATGTCCAACGGTGTCCAACGATGTCCCACGTTGTCCCACGTTGTCCCACGTTGTCCCACGTTGTCCCACGATGTCCCACGTTGTCCCACGTTGTCCCACGTTGTCCCACGTTGTCCCACGTTGTCCCACGTTGTCCCACGTTGTCCCACGTTGTCCCACGTTGTCCCACGTTGTCCCACGTTGTCCCACGGTGTCCAACGATGTCCAACGGTGTCCAACGGTGTCCCACGGTGTCCAACGGTGTCCCACGTTGTCCCACGTTGTCCCACGTTGTCCCACGTTGTCCCACGTTGTCCCACGATGTCCCACGTTGTCCCACGTTGTCCCACGTTGTCCCACGTTGTCCCACGTTGTCCCACGTTGTCCCACGGTGTCCAACGATGTCCAACGGTGTCCAACGGTGTCCAACGATGTCCAACGATGTCCAACGGTGTCCAACGATGTCCAACGATGTCCAACGGTGTCCCACGATGTCCAACGATGTCCAACGATGTCCAACGGTGTCCAACGATGTCCAACGGTGTCCAACGATGTCCAACGATGTCCAACGGTGTCCCACGATGTCCAACGATGTCCAACGATGTCCAACGGTGTCCAACGGTGTCCAACGGTGTCCCACGGTGTCCAACGGTGTCCCACGTTGTCCCACGTTGTCCCACGTTGTCCCACGTTGTCCCACGATGTCCCACGTTGTCCAACGGTGTCCAACGGTGTCCAACGATGTCCAACGATGTCCAACGGTGTCCCACGATGTCCAACGATGTCCAACGATGTCCAACGGTGTCCCACGTTGTCCCACGTTGTCCCACGTTGTCCCACGTTGTCCCACGGTGTCCAACGATGTCCAACGGTGTCCAACGGTGTCCCACGGTGTCCAACGGTGTCCCACGTTGTCCCACGTTGTCCCACGTTGTCCCACGTTGTCCCACGTTGTCCCACGTTGTCCAACGATGTCCAACGGTGTCCCACGTTGTCCCACGTTGTTCCATGGTTTCCCACGTTGTCCCACGTTGTCCCACGTTGTCCCACGTTGTTCCATGGTTTCCCACGTTGTCCCACGTTGTCCCACGTTGTCCCACGGTGTCCAACGATGTCCAACGGTGTCCAACGGTGTCCAACGGTGTCCAACGGTGTCCCACGTTGTCCCACGTTGTCCCACGTTGTCCCACGGTGTCCAACGATGTCCAACGGTGTCCCACGTTGTCCCACGTTGTCCCGCGTTGTCCCACGTTGTCCCACGGTGTCCAACGATGTCCAACGGTGTCCAGCGATGTCCAACGGTGTCCCACGTTGTCCCACGTTTTCCCACGTTGTCCCACGTTGTCCCACGGTGTCCAACGATGTCCAACGATGTCCAGCGGTGTCCCACGTTGTCCCACGTTGTTCCATGGTTTCCCACGTTGTCCCACGTTGTCCCACGTTGTCCCACGGTTTCCAACGATGTCCAACGGTGTCCAACGGTGTCCAACGGTGTCCAACGGTGTCCCACGTTGTCCCACGTTGTCCCACGTTGTCCCACGTTGTCCCACGTTGTCCCACGATGTCCCACGTTGTCCCACGTTGTCCCACGTTGTCCCACGATGTCCCACGTTGTCCCACGTTGTCCCACGTTGTCCCACGTTGTCCCACGTTGTCCCACGTTGTCCCACGGTGTCCAACGATGTCCAACGGTGTCCAACGGTGTCCAACGGTGTCCAACGGTGTCCCACGTTGTCCCACGTTGTCCCACGTTGTCCCACGGTGTCCAACGATGTCCAACGGTGTCCCACGTTGTCCCACGTTGTCCCGCGTTGTCCCACGTTGTCCCACGGTGTCCAACGATGTCCAACGGTGTCCAGCGATGTCCAACGGTGTCCCACGTTGTCCCACGTTTTCCCACGTTGTCCCACGTTGTCCCACGGTGTCCAACGATGTCCAACGGTGTCCAACGGTGTCCAACGGTGTCCAACGGTGTCCCACGTTGTCCCACGTTGTCCCACGTTGTCCCACGTTGTCCCACGTTGTCCCACGATGTCCCACGTTGTCCCACGTTGTCCCACGTTGTCCCACGATGTCCCACGTTGTCCCACGTTGTCCCACGTTGTCCCACGTTGTCCCACGTTGTCCCACGTTTTCCCACGTTGTCCCACGTTGTCCCACGTTGTCCCACGTTGTCCCACGTTGTCCCACGTTGTCCCACGTTGTCCCACGTTGTCCCACGGTGTCCAACGATGTCCAACGGTGTCCCACGTTGTCCCACGTTGTCCCACGTTGTCCCACGTTGTCCCGCGTTGTCCCACGTTGTCCCACGGTGTCCAACGATGTCCAACGGTGTCCAGCGATGTCCAACGGTGTCCCACGTTGTCCCACGTTTTCCCACGTTGTCCCACGTTGTCCCACGGTGTCCAACGATGTCCAACGATGTCCAACGGTGTCCCACGTTGTCCCACGCTGTTCCATGGTTTCCCACGTTGTCCCACGTTGTCCCACGGTGTCCAACGATGTCCAACGGTGTCCAACGGTGTCCAACGGTGTCCAACGGTGTCCCACGTTGTCCCACGTTGTCCCACGTTGTCCCACGTTGTCCCACGTTGTCCCACGATGTCCCACGTTGTCCCACGTTGTCCCACGTTGTCCCACGATGTCCCACGTTGTCCCACGTTGTCCCACGTTGTCCCACGTTGTCCCACGTTGTCCCACGTTTTCCCACGTTGTCCCACGTTGTCCCACGTTGTCCCACGTTGTCCCACGTTGTCCCACGTTGTCCCACGTTGTCCCACGTTGTCCCACGTTGTCCCACGTTGTCCCACGGTGTCCAACGATGTCCAACGGTGTCCAACGATGTCCCACGTTGTCCCACGTTGTCCCACGTTGTCCCACGTTGTCCCACGATGTCCCACGTTGTCCCACGTTGTCCCACGTTGTCCCACGTTGTCCCACGTTGTCCCACGTTGTCCCACGTTGTCCCACGTTGTCCCACGTTGTCCCACGTTGTCCCACGTTGTCCCACGTTGTCCCACGGTGTCCAACGATGTCCAACGGTGTCCAACGGTGTCCCACGGTGTCCAACGGTGTCCCACGTTGTCCCACGTTGTCCCACGTTGTCCCACGTTGTCCCACGTTGTCCCACGATGTCCCACGTTGTCCCACGTTGTCCCACGTTGTCCCACGTTGTCCCACGTTGTCCCACGTTGTCCCACGGTGTCCAACGATGTCCAACGGTGTCCAACGGTGTCCAACGGTGTCCAACGGTGTCCAACGGTGTCCAACGGTGTCCCACGTTGTCCCACGTTGTCCCACGTTGTCCCACGGTGTCCAACGATGTCCAACGGTGTCCCACGTTGTCCCACGTTGTCCCGCGTTGTCCCACGTTGTCCCACGGTGTCCAACGATGTCCAACGGTGTCCAGCGATGTCCAACGGTGTCCCACGTTGTCCCACGTTTTCCCACGTTGTCCCACGTTGTCCCACGGTGTCCAACGATGTCCAACGATGTCCAACGGTGTCCCACGTTGTCCCACGTTGTTCCATGGTTTCCCACGTTGTCCCACGTTGTCCCACGTTGTCCCACGGTGTCCAACGATGTCCAACGGTGTCCAACGGTGTCCAACGGTGTCCAACGGTGTCCCACGTTGTCCCACGTTGTCCCACGTTGTCCCACGTTGTCCCACGTTGTCCCACGATGTCCCACGTTGTCCCACGTTGTCCCACGTTGTCCCACGATGTCCCACGTTGTCCCACGTTGTCCCACGTTGTCCCACGTTGTCCCACGTTGTCCCACGTTTTCCCACGTTGTCCCACGTTGTCCCACGTTGTCCCACGTTGTCCCACGTTGTCCCACGTTGTCCCACGTTGTCCCACGTTGTCCCACGGTGTCCAACGATGTCCAACGGTGTCCCACGTTGTCCCACGTTGTCCCACGTTGTCCCACGTTGTCCCGCGTTGTCCCACGTTGTCCCACGGTGTCCAACGATGTCCAACGGTGTCCAGCGATGTCCAACGGTGTCCCACGTTGTCCCACGTTTTCCCACGTTGTCCCACGTTGTCCCACGGTGTCCAACGATGTCCAACGATGTCCAACGGTGTCCCACGTTGTCCCACGTTGTTCCATGGTTTCCCACGTTGTCCCACGTTGTCCCACGGTGTCCAACGATGTCCAACGGTGTCCAACGGTGTCCAACGGTGTCCAACGGTGTCCCACGTTGTCCCACGTTGTCCCACGTTGTCCCACGTTGTCCCACGTTGTCCCACGATGTCCCACGTTGTCCCACGTTGTCCCACGTTGTCCCACGATGTCCCACGTTGTCCCACGTTGTCCCACGTTGTCCCACGTTGTCCCACGTTGTCCCACGTTTTCCCACGTTGTCCCACGTTGTCCCACGTTGTCCCACGTTGTCCCACGTTGTCCCACGTTGTCCCACGTTGTCCCACGTTGTCCCACGTTGTCCCACGTTGTCCCACGGTGTCCAACGATGTCCAACGGTGTCCAACGATGTCCCACGTTGTCCCACGTTGTCCCACGTTGTCCCACGTTGTCCCACGATGTCCCACGTTGTCCCACGTTGTCCCACGTTGTCCCACGTTGTCCCACGTTGTCCCACGTTGTCCCACGTTGTCCCACGTTGTCCCACGTTGTCCCACGTTGTCCCACGTTGTCCCACGTTGTCCCACGTTGTCCCACGGTGTCCAACGATGTCCAACGGTGTCCAACGGTGTCCCACGGTGTCCAACGGTGTCCCACGTTGTCCCACGTTGTCCCACGTTGTCCCACGTTGTCCCACGTTGTCCCACGATGTCCCACGTTGTCCCACGTTGTCCCACGTTGTCCCACGTTGTCCCACGTTGTCCCACGTTGTCCCACGGTGTCCAACGATGTCCAACGGTGTCCAACGGTGTCCAACGGTGTCCAACGATGTCTAACGATGTCCAACGATGTCCAACGGTGTCCAACGATGTCCAACGATGTCCAACGGTGTCCCACGATGTCCAACGATGTCCAACGATGTCCAACGGTGTCCAACGATGTCCAACGGTGTCCAACGATGTCCAACGATGTCCAACGGTGTCCCACGATGTCCAACGATGTCCAACGATGTCCAACGGTGTCCAACGGTGTCCAACGGTGTCCCACGGTGTCCAACGGTGTCCCACGTTGTCCCACGTTGTCCCACGGTGTCCAACGATGTCCAACGATGTCCAACGGTGTCCCACGTTGTCCCACGCTGTTCCATGGTTTCCCACGTTGTCCCACGTTGTCCCACGGTGTCCAACGATGTCCAACGGTGTCCAACGGTGTCCAACGGTGTCCAACGGTGTCCCACGTTGTCCCACGTTGTCCCACGTTGTCCCACGTTGTCCCACGTTGTCCCACGATGTCCCACGTTGTCCCACGTTGTCCCACGTTGTCCCACGATGTCCCACGTTGTCCCACGTTGTCCCACGTTGTCCCACGTTGTCCCACGTTGTCCCACGTTTTCCCACGTTGTCCCACGTTGTCCCACGTTGTCCCACGTTGTCCCACGTTGTCCCACGTTGTCCCACGTTGTCCCACGTTGTCCCACGTTGTCCCACGTTGTCCCACGGTGTCCAACGATGTCCAACGGTGTCCAACGATGTCCCACGTTGTCCCACGTTGTCCCACGATGTCCCACGTTGTCCCACGTTGTCCCACGTTGTCCCACGTTGTCCCACGTTGTCCCACGTTGTCCCACGTTGTCCCACGTTGTCCCACGTTGTCCCACGTTGTCCCACGTTGTCCCACGTTGTCCCACGGTGTCCAACGATGTCCAACGGTGTCCAACGGTGTCCCACGGTGTCCAACGGTGTCCCACGTTGTCCCACGTTGTCCCACGTTGTCCCACGTTGTCCCACGTTGTCCCACGATGTCCCACGTTGTCCCACGTTGTCCCACGTTGTCCCACGTTGTCCCACGTTGTCCCACGTTGTCCCACGGTGTCCAACGATGTCCAACGGTGTCCAACGGTGTCCAACGGTGTCCAACGGTGTCCAACGGTGTCCAACGGTGTCCCACGTTGTCCCACGTTGTCCCACGTTGTCCCACGGTGTCCAACGATGTCCAACGGTGTCCCACGTTGTCCCACGTTGTCCCGCGTTGTCCCACGTTGTCCCACGGTGTCCAACGATGTCCAACGGTGTCCAGAGATGTCCAACGGTGTCCCACGTTGTCCCACGTTTTCCCACGTTGTCCCACGTTGTCCCACGGTGTCCAACGATGTCCAACGATGTCCAACGGTGTCCCACGTTGTCCCACGTTGTTCCATGGTTTCCCACGTTGTCCCACGTTGTCCCACGTTGTCCCACGGTGTCCAACGATGTCCAACGGTGTCCAACGGTGTCCAACGGTGTCCAACGGTGTCCCACGTTGTCCCACGTTGTCCCACGTTGTCCCACGTTGTCCCACGTTGTCCCACGATGTCCCACGTTGTCCCACGTTGTCCCACGTTGTCCCACGATGTCCCACGTTGTCCCACGTTGTCCCACGTTGTCCCACGTTGTCCCACGTTGTCCCACGTTTTCCCACGTTGTCCCACGTTGTCCCACGTTGTCCCACGTTGTCCCACGTTGTCCCACGTTGTCCCACGTTGTCCCACGTTGTCCCACGGTGTCCAACGATGTCCAACGGTGTCCCACGTTGTCCCACGTTGTCCCACGTTGTCCCACGTTGTCCCGCGTTGTCCCACGTTGTCCCACGGTGTCCAACGATGTCCAACGGTGTCCAGCGATGTCCAACGGTGTCCCACGTTGTCCCACGTTTTCCCACGTTGTCCCACGTTGTCCCACGGTGTCCAACGATGTCCAACGATGTCCAACGGTGTCCCACGTTGTCCCACGTTGTTCCATGGTTTCCCACGTTGTCCCACGTTGTCCCACGGTGTCCAACGATGTCCAACGGTGTCCAACGGTGTCCAACGGTGTCCAACGGTGTCCCACGTTGTCCCACGTTGTCCCACGTTGTCCCACGTTGTCCCACGTTGTCCCACGATGTCCCACGTTGTCCCACGTTGTCCCACGTTGTCCCACGATGTCCCACGTTGTCCCACGTTGTCCCACGTTGTCCCACGTTGTCCCACGTTGTCCCACGTTTTCCCACGTTGTCCCACGTTGTCTCACGTTGTCCCACGTTGTCCCACGTTGTCCCACGTTGTCCCACGTTGTCCCACGTTGTCCCACGTTGTCCCACGTTGTCCCACGGTGTCCAACGATGTCCAACGGTGTCCAACGATGTCCCACGTTGTCCCACGTTGTCCCACGTTGTCCCACGTTGTCCCACGATGTCCCACGTTGTCCCACGTTGTCCCACGTTGTCCCACGTTGTCCCACGTTGTCCCACGTTGTCCCACGTTGTCCCACGTTGTCCCACGTTGTCCCACGTTGTCCCACGTTGTCCCACGTTGTCCCACGTTGTCCCACGGTGTCCAACGTTGTCCAACGGTGTCCAACGGTGTCCCACGGTGTCCAACGGTGTCCCACGTTGTCCCACGTTGTCCCACGTTGTCCCACGTTGTCCCACGTTGTCCCACGATGTCCCACGTTGTCCCACGTTGTCCCACGTTGTCCCACGTTGTCCCACGTTGTCCCACGTTGTCCCACGGTGTCCAACGATGTCCAACGGTGTCCAACGGTGTCCCACGTTGTCCCACGATGTCCAACGATGTCCAACGGTGTCCAACGGTGTCCCACGGTGTCCAACGGTGTCCCACGTTGTCCCACGTTGTCCCACGTTGTCCCACGTTGTCCCACGTTGTCCCACGATGTCCCACGTTGTCCCACGTTGTCCCACGTTGTCCCACGTTGTCCCACGTTGTCCCACGTTGTCCCACGGTGTCCAACGATGTCCAACGGTGTCCAACGGTGTCCAACGGTGTCCAACGATGTCCAACGATGTCCAACGATGTCCAACGGTGTCCAACGATGTCCAACGATGTCCAACGGTGTCCCACGATGTCCAACGATGTCCAACGATGTCCAACGGTGTCCAACGATGTCCAACGGTGTCCAACGATGTCCAACGATGTCCAACGGTGTCCCACGATGTCCAACGATGTCCAACGATGTCCAACGGTGTCCAACGGTGTCCCACGTTGTCCCACGTTGTTCCATGGTTTCCCACGTTGTCCCACGTTGTCCCACGTTGTCCCACGTTGTCCCACGTTGTCCCACGGTGTCCCACGGTGTCCAACGATGTCCAACGGTGTCCCACGTTGTCCCGCGTTGTCCCACGTTGTCCCACGTTGTCCCACGTTGTCCCACGTTGTCCCACGTTGTCCCACGTTGTCCCACGTTGTCCCACGTTGTCCCACGTTGTCCCACGTTGTCCCACGTTGTCCCACGGTGTCCAACGATGTCCAACGGTGTCCAACGGTGTCCCACGATGTCCAACGATGTCCAACGATGTCCAACGGTGTCCAACGGTGTCCCACGTTGTCCCACGTTGTTCCATGGTTTCCCACGTTGTCCCACGTTGTCCCACGTTGTCCCACGTTGTCCCACGTTGTCCCACGTTGTTCCATGGTTTCCCACGTTGTCCCACGTTGTCCCACGTTGTCCCACGGTGTCCAACGATGTCCAACGGTGTCCAACGGTGTCCAACGGTGTCCAACGGTGTCCCACGTTGTCCCACGTTGTCCCACGTTGTCCCACGATGTCCCACGTTGTCCCACGTTGTCCCACGTTGTCCCACGTTGTCCCACGTTGTCCCACGTTGTCCCACGTTGTCCCGCGTTGTCCCACGTTGTCCCACGGTGTCCAACGATGTCCAACGGTGTCCAGCGATGTCCAACGGTGTCCCACGTTGTCCCACGTTTTCAAAAGTTGTCCCACGTTATCCCACGGTGTCCAACGATGTCCAACGATGTCCAACGGTGTCCCACGTTGTCCCACGTTGTTCCATGGTTTCCCACGTTGTCCCACGTTGTCCCACGTTGTCCCACGTTGTCCCACGTTGTCCCACGATGTCCCACGTTGTCCCACGTTGTCCCACGTTGTCCCACGGTGTCCAACGATGTCCAACGGTGTCCAACGATGTCCAACGGTGTCCAACGATGTCCAACGATGTCCAACGGTGTCCCACGATGTCCAACGATGTCCAACGATGTCCAACGGTGTCCAACGGTGTCCAACCTTGTCCCACGATGTCCAACGATGTCCAACGATGTCCAACGGTGTCCAACGATGTCCAACGGTGTCCAACGATGTCCAACGATGTCCAACGGTGTCCCACGATGTCCAACGATGTCCAACGATGTCCCACGTTGTCCCACGTTGTCCCACGTTGTCCCACGTTGTCCAACGGTGTCCCACGATGTCCAACGATGTCCAACGATGTCCAACGGTGTCCCACGTTGTCCCACGTTGTCCCACGTTGTCCCACGTTGTCCCACGTTGTCCCACGGTGTCCAACGATGTCCAACGGTGTCCAACGATGTCCAACGGTGTCCAACGATGTCCAACGATGTCCAACGGTGTCCCACGATGTCCAACGATGTCCAACGATGTCCAACGGTGTCCAACGGTGTCCAACCTTGTCCCACGATGTCCAACGATGTCCAACGATGTCCAACGGTGTCCAACGATGTCCAACGGTGTCCAACGATGTCCAACGATGTCCAACGGTGTCCCACGTTGTCCAACGATGTCCAACGATGTCCAACGGTGTCCAACGGTGTCCCACGATGTCCAACGATGTCCAACGATGTCCAACGGTGTCCCACGTTGTCCCACGTTGTCCCACGTTGTCCCACGTTGTCCCACGTTGTCCCACGGTGTCCAACGATGTCCAACGGTGTCCCACGTTGTCCAACGGTGTCCCACGTTGTCCCACGTTGTCCCACGTTGTCCCACGTTGTCCCACGTTGTCCCACGTTGTCCCACGTTGTCCCACGTTGTCCCACGTTGTCCCACGTTGTCCCACGTTGTCCCACGTTGTCCCACGTTGTCCCACGGTGTCCAACGATGTCCAACGGTGTCCAACGGTGTCCCACGGTGTCCAACGGTGTCCCACGTTGTCCCACGTTGTCCCACGTTGTCCCACGTTGTCCCACGTTGTCCCACGTTGTCCAACGATGTCCAACGGTGTCCCACGTTGTCCCACGTTGTTCCATGGTTTCCCACGTTGTCCCACGTTGTCCCACGTTGTCCCACGTTGTCCCACGTTGTCCCACGGTGTCCCACGGTGTCCAACGATGTCCAACGGTGTCCCACGTTGTCCCACGTTGTCCCACGTTGTCCCACGTTGTCCCACGATGTCCCACGTTGTCCCACGTTGTCCCACGTTGTCCAACGTTGTCCCACGTTGTCCCACGTTGTCCCACGTTGTCCCACGTTGTCCCACGGTGTCCAACGATGTCCAACGGTGTCCAACGGTGTCCCACGGTGTCCAACGGTGTCCCACGTTGTCCCACGTTGTCCCACGTTGTCCCACGTTGTCCCACGTTGTCCCACGTTGTCCCTCGTTGTCCAACGATGTCCAACGGTGTCCCACGTTGTCCCACGTTGTTCCATGGTTTCCCACGTTGTCCCACGTTGTCCCACGTTGTCCCACGGTGTCCAACGATGTCCAACGGTGTCCAACGGTGTCCAACGGTGTCCAACGGCGTCCCACGTTGTCCCACGTTGTCCCACGTTGTCCCACGGTGTCCAACGATGTCCAACGGTGTCCCACGTTGTCCCACGTTGTCCCACGTTGTCCCACGTTGTCCCACGTTGTCCCACGATGTCCCACGTTGTCCCACGTTGTCCCACGTTGTCCCACGTTGTCCCACGTTGTCCCACGTTGTCCCACGTTGTCCCACGTTGTCCCACGTTGTCCCACGTTGTCCCACGTTGTCCCACGTTGTCCCACGTTGTCCCACGTTGTCCCACGTTGTCCCACGTTGTCCCACGTTGTCCCACGGTGTCCAACGGTGTCCAACGATGTCCCACGTTGTCCCACGTTGTCCCACGTTGTCCCACGTTGTCCCACGATGTCCCACGTTGTCCCACGTTGTCCCACGTTGTCCCACGTTGTCCCACGTTGTCCCACGTTGTCCCACGTTGTCCCACGTTGTCCCACGTTGTCCCACGTTGTCCCACGTTGTCCCACGTTGTCCCGCGTTGTCCCACGTTGTCCCACGGTGTCCAACGATGTCCAACGGTGTCCAGCGATGTCCAACGGTGTCCCACGTTGTCCCACGTTTTCCCACGTTGTCCCACGTTATCCCACGGTGTCCAACGATGTCCAACGATGTCCAACGGTGTCCCACGTTGTCCCACGTTGTTCCATGGTTTCCCACGTTGTCCCACGTTGTCCCACGTTGTCCCACGGTGTCCAACGATGTCCAACGGTGTCCAACGGTGTCCAACGGTGTCCAACGGTGTCCCACGTTGTCCCACGTTGTCCCACGTTGTCCCACGTTGTCCCACGTTGTCCCACGTTGTCCCACGATGTCCAACGATGTCCAACGGTGTCCAACGGTGTCCCACGTTGTCCCACGTTGTCCCACGTTGTCCCGCGTTGTCCCACGTTGTCCCACGGTGTCCAACGATGTCCAACGGTGTCCAGCGATGTCCAACGGTGTCCCACGTTGTCCCACGTTTTCCCACGTTGTCCCACGTTATCCCACGGTGTCCAACGATGTCCAACGATGTCCAACGGTGTCCCACGTTGTCCCACGTTGTTCCATGGTTTCCCACGTTGTCCCACGTTGTCCCACGTTGTCCCACGGTGTCCAACGATGTCCAACGGTGTCCAACGGTGTCCAACGGTGTCCAACGGTGTCCCACGTTGTCCCACGTTGTCCCACGTTGTCCCACGTTGTCCCACGTTGTCCCACGTTGTCCCACGATGTCCAACGATGTCCAACGATGTCCAACGGTGTCCCACGGTGTCCAACGGTGTCCCACGTTGTCCCACGTTGTCCCACGTTGTCCCACGGTGTCCCACGTTGTCCCACGATGTCCCACGTTGTCCCACGTTGTCCCACGTTGTCCCACGTTGTCCCACGTTGTCCCACGTTGTCCCACGTTGTCCCACGATGTCCAACGATGTCCAACGGTGTCCAACGGTGTCCCACGGTGTCCAACGGTGTCCCACGTTGTCCCACGTTGTCCCACGTTGTCCCACGTTGTCCCACGTTGTCCCACGATGTCCCACGTTGTCCCACGTTGTCCCACGTTGTCCCACGTTGTCCCACGTTGTCCCACGTTGTCCCACGGTGTCCAACGATGTCCAACGGTGTCCCACGGTGTCCAACGATGTCCAACGGTGTCCCACGTTGTCCCACGTTGTCCCACGTTGTCCCACGTTGTCCCACGTTGTCCCACGATGTCCCACGTTGTCCCACGTTGTCCCACGTTGTCCCACGTTGTCCCACGTTGTCCCACGTTGTCCCACGTTGTCCCACGTTGTCCCACGTGGTCCCACGTTGTCCCACGTTGTCCCACGGTGTCCAACGATGTCCAACGGTGTCCCACGTTGTCCAACGGTGTCCCACGTTGTCCCACGTTGTCCCACGTTGTCCCACGTTGCCCCACGATGTCCCACGTTGTCCCACGTTGTCCCACGTTGTCCCACGTTGTCCCACGTTGTCCCACGTTGTCCAACGTTGTCCCACGTTGTCCCACGTTGTCCCACGTTGTCCCACGTTGTCCCACGTTGTCCCACGGTGTCCAACGGTGTCCAACGATGTCCCACGTTGTCCCACGTTGTCCAACGGTGTCCCACGTTGTCCCACGTTGTCCCACGTTGTCCCACGTTGTCCCACGTTGTCCCACGTTGTCCCACGTTGTCCCACGTTGTCCCACGTTGTCCCACGTTGTCCCACGTTGTCCCACGGTGTCCAACGATGTCCAACGGTGTCCAACGGTGTCCCACGGTGTCCAACGGTGTCCCACGTTGTCCCACGTTGTCCCACGTTGTCCCACGTTGTCCCACGTTGTCCCACGTTGTCCCACGTTGTCCAACGATGTCCAACGGTGTCCCACGTTGTCCCACGTTGTTCCATGGTTTCCCACGTTGTCCCACGTTGTCCCACGTTGTCCCACGGTGTCCAACGATGTCCAACGGTGTCCCACGTTGTCCCACGTTGTCCCACGTTGTCCCACGTTGTCCCACGTTGTCCCACGATGTCCCACGTTGTCCCACGTTGTCCCACGTTGTCCCACGTTGTCCCACGTTGTCCCACGTTGTCCCACGTTGTCCCACGATGTCCAACGATGTCCAACGGTGTCCAACGGTGTCCCACGGTGTCCAACGGTGTCCCACGTTGTCCCACGTTGTCCCACGTTGTCCCACGTTGTCCCACGTTGTCCCACGATGTCCCACGTTGTCCCACGTTGTCCCACGTTGTCCCACGTTGTCCCACGTTGTCCCACGTTGTCCCACGTTGTCCCACGATGTCCAACGATGTCCAACGGTGTCCAACGGTGTCCCACGGTGTCCAACGGTGTCCCACGTTGTCCCACGTTGTCCCACGTTGTCCCACGTTGTCCCACGTTGTCCCACGATGTCCCACGTTGTCCCACGTTGTCCCACGTTGTGTCACGTTGTCCCACGTTGTCCCACGTTGTCCCACGGTGTCCAACGATGTCCAACGGTGTCCAACGGTGTCCAACGGTGTCCAACGATGTCCAACGATGTCCAACGATGTCCAACGGTGTCCAACGATGTCCAACGATGTCCAACGGTGTCCCACGATGTCCAACGATGTCCCACGATGTCCAACGATGTCCAACGATGTCCAACGGTGTCCAACAGTGTCCCACGATGTCCAACGATGTCCAACGATGTCCAACGGTGTCCCACGTTGTCCCACGTTGTCCCACGTTGTCCCACGTTGTCCCACGTTGTCCCACGGTGTCCAACGATGTCCAACGGTGTCCAACGATGTCCAACGGTGTCCAACGATGTCCAACGATGTCCAACGGTGTCCCACGATGTCCAACGATGTCCAACGATGTCCAACGGTGTCCAACGGTGTCCAACGGTGTCCCACTGTGTCCAACGGAGTCCCACGTTGTCCCACGTTGTCCCACGTTGTCCCACGTTGTCCCACGATGTCCCACGTTGTCCAACGGTGTCCAACGGTGTCCAACGATGTCCAACGATGTCCAACGGTGTCCCACGATGTCCAACGATGTCCAACGATGTCCAACGGTGTCCCACGTTGTCCCACGTTGTCCCACGTTGTCCCACGTTGTCCCACGTTGTCCCACGTTGTCCCACGGTGTCCAACGATGTCCAACGGTGTCCAACGGTGTCCAACGGTGTCCAACGGTGTCCAACGGTGTCCAACGGTGTCCCACGTTGTCCCACGTTGTCCCACGTTGTCCCACGGTGTCCAACGATGTCCAACGGTGTCCCACGTTGTCCCACGTTGTCCCACGTTGTCCCACGTTGTCCCACGTTGTCCCACGATGTCCCACGTTGTCCCACGTTGTCCCACGTTGTCCCACGTTGTCCCACGTTGTCCCACGTTGTCCCACGTTGTCCCACGATGTCCAACGATGTCCAACGGTGTCCAACGGTGTCCCACGGTGTCCAACGGTGTCCCACGTTGTCCCACGTTGTCCCACGTTGTCCCACGTTGTCCCACGTTGTCCCACGATGTCCCACGTTGTCCCACGTTGTCCCACGTTGTCCCACGTTGTCCCACGTTGTCCCACGTTGTCCCACGGTGTCCAACGATGTCCAACGGTGTCCAACGGTGTCCAACGGTGTCCAACGATGTCCAACGATGTCCAACGATGTCCAACGGTGTCCAACGATGTCCAACGATGTCCAACGGTGTCCCACGATGTCCAACGATGTCCAACGATGTCCAACGGTGTCCAACGATGTCCAACGGTGTCCAACGATGTCCAACGATGTCCAACGGTGTCCCACGTTGTCCCACGTTGTCCCACGTTGTCCCACGTTGTCCCACGTTGTCCCACGTTGTCCCACGTTGTCCCACGTTGTCCCACGTTGTCCCACGGTGTCCAAAGATGTCCAACGGTGTCCAACGGTGTCCCACGGTGTCCAACGGTGTCCCACGTTGTCCCACGTTGTCCCACGTTGTCCCACGTTGTCCCACGTTGTCCCACGTTGTCCCACGTTGTCCAACGATGTCCAACGGTGTCCCACGTTGTCCCACGTTGTTCCATGGTTTCCCACGTTGTCCCACGTTGTCCCACGTTGTCCCACGGTGTCCAACGATGTCCAACGGTGTCCCACGTTGTCCCACGTTGTCCCACGTTGTCCCACGTTGTCCCACGTTGTCCCACGATGTCCCACGTTGTCCCACGTTGTCCCACGTTGTCCCACGTTGTCCCACGTTGTCCCACGTTGTCCCACGTTGTCCCACGATGTCCAACGATGTCCAACGGTGTCCAACGGTGTCCCACGGTGTCCAACGGTGTCCCACGTTGTCCCACGTTGTCCCACGTTGTCCCACCTTGTCCCACGTTGTCCCACGATGTCCCACGTTGTCCCACGTTGTCCCACGTTGTCCCACGTTGTCCCACGTTGTCCCACGTTGTCCCACGTTGTCCCACGATGTCCAACGATGTCCAACGGTGTCCAACGGTGTCCCACGGTGTCCAACGTAGGCCCACGTTGTCCCACGTTGTCCCACGTTGTCCCACGTTGTCCCACGTTGTCCCACGATGTCCCACGTTGTCCCACGTTGTCCCACGTTGTCCCACGTTGTCCCACGTTGTCCCACGTTGTCCCACGGTGTCCAACGATGTCCAACGGTGTCCAACGGTGTCCAACGGTGTCCAACGATGTCCAACGATGTCCAACGATGTCCAACGGTGTCCAACGATGTCCAACGATGTCCAACGGTGTCCCACGTTGTCCCACGTTGTCCCACGGTGTCCAACGATGTCCAACGGTGTCCAACGATGTCCAACGGTGTCCAACGATGTCCAACGATGTCCAACGGTGTCCCACGATGTCCAACGATGTCCAACGATGTCCAACGGTGTCCAACGGTGTCCAACCTTGTCCCACGATGTCCAACGATGTCCAACGATGTCCAACGGTGTCCAACGATGTCCAACGGTGTCCAACGATGTCCAACGATGTCCAACGGTGTCCCACGATGTCCAACGATGTCCAACGATGTCCAACGGTGTCCAACGGTGTCCCACGATGTCCAACGATGTCCAACGATGTCCAACGGTGTCCCACGTTGTCCCACGTTGTCCCACGTTGTCCCACGGTGTCCCACGGTGTCCAACGATGTCCAACGGTGTCCCACGTTGTCCCACGTTGTCCCACGTTGTCCCACGTTGTCCCACGTTGTCCCACGATGTCCCACGTTGTCCCACGTTGTCCCACGTTGTCCCACGTTGTCCCACGTTGTCCCACGTTGTCCCACGTTGTCCCACGTTGTCCCACGTGGTCCCACGTTGTCCCACGTTGTCCCACGGTGTCCAACGATGTCCAACGGTGTCCCACGTTGTCCAACGGTGTCCCACGTTGTCCCACGTTGTCCCACGTTGTCCCACGTTGTCCCACGATGTCCCACGTTGTCCCACGTTGTCCCACGTTGTCCCACGTTGTCCCACGTTGTCCCACGTTGTCCAACGTTGTCCCACGTTGTCCCACGTTGTCCCACGTTGTCCCACGTTGTCCCACGGTGTCCAACGATGTCCAACGGTGTCCAACGGTGTCCCACGGTGTCCAACGGTGTCCCACGTTGTCCCACGTTGTCCCACGTTGTCCCACGTTGTCCCACGTTGTCCCACGTTGTCCCACGTTGTCCAACGATGTCCAACGGTGTCCCACGTTGTCCCACGTTGTTCCATGGTTTCCCACGTTGTCCCACGTTGTCCCACGTTGTCCCACGGTGTCCAACGATGTCCAACGGTGTCCAACGGTGTCCAACGGTGTCCAACGGTGTCCCACGTTGTCCCACGTTGTCCCACGTTGTCCCACGGTGTCCAACGATGTCCAACGGTGTCCCACGTTGTCCCACGTTGTCCCACGTTGTCCCACGTTGTCCCACGTTGTCCCACGATGTCCCACGTTGTCCCACGTTGTCCCACGTTGTCCCACGTTGTCCCACGTTGTCCCACGTTGTCCCACGTTGTCCCACGTTGTCCCACGTTGTCCCACGTTGTCCCACGTTGTCCCACGTTGTCCCACGTTGTCCCACGTTGTCCCACGTTGTCCCACGTTGTCCCACGGTGTCCAACGGTGTCCAACGATGTCCCACGTTGTCCCACGTTGTCCCACGTTGTCCCACGTTGTCCCACGATGTCCCACGTTGTCCCACGTTGTCCCACGTTGTCCCACGTTGTCCCACGTTGTCCCACGTTGTCCCACGTTGTCCCACGTTGTCCCACGTTGTCCCACGTTGTCCCACGTTGTCCCGCGTTGTCCCACGTTGTCCCACGGTGTCCAACGATGTCCAACGGTGTCCAGCGATGTCCAACGGTGTCCCACGTTGTCCCACGTTTTCCCACGTTGTCCCACGTTATCCCACGGTGTCCAACGATGTCCAACGATGTCCAACGGTGTCCCACGTTGTCCCACGTTGTTCCATGGTTTCCCACGTTGTCCCACGTTGTCCCACGTTGTCCCACGGTGTCCAACGATGTCCAACGGTGTCCAACGGTGTCCAACGGTGTCCAACGGTGTCCCACGTTGTCCCACGTTGTCCCACGTTGTCCCACGTTGTCCCACGTTGTCCCACGTTGTCCAACGGTGTCCCACGATGTCCAACGATGTCCAACGATGTCCAACGGTGTCCCACGTTGTCCCACGTTGTCCCACGTTGTCCCACGTTGTCCCACGTTGTCCCACGGTGTCCAACGATGTCCAACGGTGTCCAACGATGTCCAACGGTGTCCAACGATGTCCAACGATGTCCAACGGTGTCCCACGATGTCCAACGATGTCCAACGATGTCCAACGGTGTCCAACGGTGTCCAACCTTGTCCCACGATGTCCAACGATGTCCAACGATGTCCAACGGTGTCCAACGATGTCCAACGGTGTCCAACGATGTCCAACGATGTCCAACGGTGTCCCACGATGTCCAACGATGTCCAACGATGTCCCACGTTGTCCCACGTTGTCCCACGTTGTCCCACGTTGTCCAACGGTGTCCCACGATGTCCAACGATGTCCAACGATGTCCAACGGTGTCCCACGTTGTCCCACGTTGTCCCACGTTGTCCCACGTTGTCCCACGTTGTCCCACGGTGTCCAACGATGTCCAACGGTGTCCAACGATGTCCAACGGTGTCCAACGATGTCCAACGATGTCCAACGGTGTCCCACGATGTCCAACGATGTCCAACGATGTCCAACGGTGTCCAACGGTGTCCAACCTTGTCCCACGATGTCCAACGATGTCCAACGATGTCCAACGGTGTCCAACGATGTCCAACGGTGTCCAACGATGTCCAACGATGTCCAACGGTGTCCCACGATGTCCAACGATGTCCAACGATGTCCAACGGTGTCCAACGGTGTCCCACGATGTCCAACGATGTCCAACGATGTCCAACGGTGTCCCACGTTGTCCCACGTTGTCCCACGTTGTCCCACGTTGTCCCACGTTGTCCCACGGTGTCCAACGATGTCCAACGGTGTCCCACGTTGTCCAACGGTGTCCCACGTTGTCCCACGTTGTCCCACGTTGTCCCACGTTGTCCCACGTTGTCCCACGTTGTCCCACGTTGTCCCACGTTGTCCCACGTTGTCCCACGTTGTCCCACGGTGTCCAACGATGTCCAACGGTGTCCAACGGTGTCCCACGGTGTCCAACGGTGTCCCACGTTGTCCCACGTTGTCCCACGTTGTCCCACGTTGTCCCACGTTGTCCCACGTTGTCCAACGATGTCCAACGGTGTCCCACGTTGTCCCACGTTGTTCCATGGTTTCCCACGTTGTCCCACGTTGTCCCACGTTGTCCCACGTTGTCCCACGTTGTCCCACGGTGTCCCACGGTGTCCAACGATGTCCAACGGTGTCCCACGTTGTCCCACGTTGTCCCACGTTGTCCCACGTTGTCCCACGTTGTCCCACGATGTCCCACGTTGTCCCACGTTGTCCCACGTTGTCCCACGTTGTCCCACGTTGTCCCACGTTGTCCAACGATGTCCAACGGTGTCCCACGTTGTCCCACGTTGTTCCATGGTTTCCCACGTTGTCCCACGTTGTCCCACGTTGTCCCACGGTGTCCAACGATGTCCAACGGTGTCCAACGGTGTCCAACGGTGTCCAACGGTGTCCCACGTTGTCCCACGTTGTCCCACGTTGTCCCACGGTGTCCCACGATGTCCAACGGTGTCCCACGTTGTCCCACGTTGTCCCACGTTGTCCCACGTTGTCCCACGTTGTCCCACGATGTCCCACGTTGTCCCACGTTGTCCCACGTTGTCCCACGTTGTCCCACGTTGTCCCACGTTGTCCCACGTTGTCCCACGTTGTCCCACGTTGTCCCACGTTGTCCCACGTTGTCCCACGTTGTCCCACGTTGTCCCACGTTGTCCCACGTTGTCCCACGTTGTCCCACGGTGTCCAACGGTGTCCAACGATGTCCCACGTTGTCCCACGTTGTCCCACGTTGTCCCACGTTGTCCCACGATGTCCCACGTTGTCCCACGTTGTCCCACGTTGTCCCACGTTGTCCCACGTTGTCCCACGTTGTCCCACGTTGTCCCACGTTGTCCCACGTTGTCCCACGTTGTCCCACGTTGTCCCGCGTTGTCCCACGTTGTCCCACGGTGTCCAACGATGTCCAACGGTGTCCAGCGATGTCCAACGGTGTCCCACGTTGTCCCACGTTTTCCCACGTTGTCCCACGTTATCCCACGGTGTCCAACGATGTCCAACGATGTCCAACGGTGTCCCACGTTGTCCCACGTTGTTCCATGGTTTCCCACGTTGTCCCACGTTGTCCCACGTTGTCCCACGGTGTCCAACGATGTCCAACGGTGTCCAACGGTGTCCAACGGTGTCCAACGGTGTCCCACGTTGTCCCACGTTGTCCCACGTTGTCCCACGTTGTCCCACGTTGTCCCACGTTGTCCAACGGTGTCCCACGATGTCCAACGATGTCCAACGATGTCCAACGGTGTCCCACGTTGTCCCACGTTGTCCCACGTTGTCCCACGTTGTCCCACGTTGTCCCACGGTGTCCAACGATGTCCAACGGTGTCCAACGATGTCCAACGGTGTCCAACGATGTCCAACGATGTCCAACGGTGTCCCACGATGTCCAACGATGTCCAACGATGTCCAACGGTGTCCAACGGTGTCCAACCTTGTCCCACGATGTCCAACGATGTCCAACGATGTCCAACGGTGTCCAACGATGTCCAACGGTGTCCAACGATGTCCAACGATGTCCAACGGTGTCCCACGATGTCCAACGATGTCCAACGATGTCCCACGTTGTCCCACGTTGTCCCACGTTGTCCCACGTTGTCCAACGGTGTCCCACGATGTCCAACGATGTCCAACGATGTCCAACGGTGTCCCACGTTGTCCCACGTTGTCCCACGTTGTCCCACGTTGTCCCACGTTGTCCCACGGTGTCCAACGATGTCCAACGGTGTCCAACGATGTCCAACGGTGTCCAACGATGTCCAACGATGTCCAACGGTGTCCCACGATGTCCAACGATGTCCAACGATGTCCAACGGTGTCCAACGGTGTCCAACCTTGTCCCACGATGTCCAACGATGTCCAACGATGTCCAACGGTGTCCAACGATGTCCAACGGTGTCCAACGATGTCCAACGATGTCCAACGGTGTCCCACGATGTCCAACGATGTCCAACGATGTCCAACGGTGTCCAACGGTGTCCCACGATGTCCAACGATGTCCAACGATGTCCAACGGTGTCCCACGTTGTCCCACGTTGTCCCACGTTGTCCCACGTTGTCCCACGTTGTCCCACGGTGTCCAACGATGTCCAACGGTGTCCCACGTTGTCCAACGGTGTCCCACGTTGTCCCACGTTGTCCCACGTTGTCCCACGTTGTCCCACGTTGTCCCACGTTGTCCCACGTTGTCCCACGTTGTCCCACGTTGTCCCACGTTGTCCCACGGTGTCCAACGATGTCCAACGGTGTCCAACGGTGTCCCACGGTGTCCAACGGTGTCCCACGTTGTCCCACGTTGTCCCACGTTGTCCCACGTTGTCCCACGTTGTCCCACGTTGTCCAACGATGTCCAACGGTGTCCCACGTTGTCCCACGTTGTTCCATGGTTTCCCACGTTGTCCCACGTTGTCCCACGTTGTCCCACGTTGTCCCACGTTGTCCCACGGTGTCCCACGGTGTCCAACGATGTCCAACGGTGTCCCACGTTGTCCCACGTTGTCCCACGTTGTCCCACGTTGTCCCACGTTGTCCCACGATGTCCCACGTTGTCCCACGTTGTCCCACGTTGTCCAACGTTGTCCCACGTTGTCCCACGTTGTCCCACGGTGTCCAACGATGTCCAACGGTGTCCAACGGTGTCCCACGGTGTCCAACGGTGTCCCACGTTGTCCCACGTTGTCCCACGTTGTCCCACGTTGTCCCACGTTGTCCCACGTTGTCCCTCGTTGTCCAACGATGTCCAACGGTGTCCCACGTTGTCCCACGTTGTTCCATGGTTTCCCACGTTGTCCCACGTTGTCCCACGTTGTCCCACGGTGTCCAACGATGTCCAACGGTGTCCAACGGTGTCCAACGGTGTCCAACGGTGTCCCACGTTGTCCCACGTTGTCCCACGTTGTCCCACGGTGTCCAACGATGTCCAACGGTGTCCCACGTTGTCCCACGTTGTCCCACGTTGTCCCACGTTGTCCCACGTTGTCCCACGATGTCCCACGTTGTCCCACGTTGTCCCACGTTGTCCCACGTTGTCCCACGTTGTCCCACGTTGTCCCACGTTGTCCCACGTTGTCCCACGTTGTCCCACGTTGTCCCACGTTGTCCCACGTTGTCCCACGTTGTCCCACGTTGTCCCGCGTTGTCCCACGTTGTCCCACGGTGTCCAACGATGTCCAACGGTGTCCAGCGATGTCCAACGGTGTCCCACGTTGTCCCACGTTGTCCCACGTTGTCCCACGGTGTCCAACGGTGTCCAACGATGTCCCACGTTGTCCCACGTTGTCCCACGTTGTCCCACGTTGTCCCACGATGTCCCACGTTGTCCCACGTTGTCCCACGTTGTCCCACGTTGTCCCACGTTGTCCCACGTTGTCCCACGTTGTCCCACGTTGTCCCACGTTGTCCCACGTTGTTCCACGTTGTCCCACGTTGTCCCGCGTTGTCCCACGTTGTCCCACGGTGTCCAACGATGTCCAACGGTGTCCAGCGATGTCCAACGGTGTCCCACGTTGTCCCACGTTTTCCCACGTTGTCCCACGTTATCCCACGGTGTCCAACGATGTCCAACGATGTCCAACGGTGTCCCACGTTGTCCCACGTTGTTCCATGGTTTCCCACGTTGTCCCACGTTGTCCCACGTTGTCCCACGGTGTCCAACGATGTCCAACGGTGTCCAACGGTGTCCAACGGTGTCCAACGGTGTCCCACGTTGTCCCACGTTGTCCCACGTTGTCCCACGTTGTCCCACGTTGTCCCACGTTGTCCCACGATGTCCAACGATGTCCAACGGTGTCCAACGGTGTCCCACGGTGTCCAACGGTGTCCCACGTTGTCCCACGTTGTCCCACGTTGTCCCACGTTGTCCCACGTTGTCCCACGATGTCCCACGTTGTCCCACGTTGTCCCACGTTGTCCCACGTTGTCCCACGTTGTCCCACGTTGTCCCACGTTGTCCCACGATGTCCAACGATGTCCAACGGTGTCCAACGGTGTCCCACGGTGTCCAACGGTGTCCCACGTTGTCCCACGTTGTCCCACGTTGTCCCACGTTGTCCCACGTTGTCCCACGATGTCCCACGTTGTCCCACGTTGTCCCACGTTGTCCCACGTTGTCCCACGTTGTCCCACGTTGTCCCACGGTGTCCAACGATGTCCAACGGTGTCCAACGGTGTCCAACGGTGTCCAACGATGTCCAACGATGTCCAACGATCTCCAACGGTGTCCAACGATGTCCAACGATGTCCAACGGTGTCCCACGATGTCCAACGATGTCCAACGATGTCCAACGGTGTCCAACGATGTCCAACGGTGTCCAACGATGTCCAACGATGTCCAACGGTGTCCCACGATGTCCAACGATGTCCAACGATGTCCAACGGTGTCCAACGGTGTCCCACGATGTCCAACGATGTCCAACGATGTCCAACGGTGTCCCACGTTGTCCCACGTTGTCCCACGTTGTCCCACGTTGTCCCACGTTGTCCCACGGTGTCCAACGATGTCCAACGGTGTCCAACGATGTCCAACGGTGTCCAACGATGTCCAACGATGTCCAACGGTGTCCCACGATGTCCAACGATGTCCAACGATGTCCAACGGTGTCCAACGGTGTCCAACGGTGTCCCACGGTGTCCAACGTTGTCCCACGTTGTCCCACGTTGTCCCACGTTGTCCCACGTTGTCCCACGATGTCCCACGTTGTCCAACGGTGTCCAACGGTGTCCAACGATGTCCAACGATGTCCAACGGTGTCCCACGATGTCCAACGATGTCCAACGATGTCCAACGGTGTCCAACGGTGTCCAACGGTGTCCAACGATGTCCAACGATGTCCAACGATGTCCAACGGTGTCCAACGATGTCCAACGATGTCCAACGGTGTCCCACGATGTCCAACGATGTCCAACGATGTCCAACGGTGTCCAACGATGTCCAACGGTGTCCAACGATGTCCAACGATGTCCAACGGTGTCCCACGATGTCCAACGATGTCCAACGATGTCCAACGGTGTCCAACGGTGTCCCACGATGTCCAACGATGTCCAACGATGTCCAACGGTGTCCCACGTTGTCCCACGTTGTCCCACGTTGTCCCACGGTGTCCAACGATGTCCAACGGTGTCCCACGTTGTCCAACGGTGTCCCACGTTGTCCCACGTTGTCCCACGTTGTCCCACGTTGTCCCACGTTGTCCCACGTTGTCCCACGTTGTCCCACGTTGTCCCACGTTGTCCCACGTTGTCCCACGTTGTCCCACGTTGTCCCACGTTGTCCCACGGTGTCCAACGATGTCCAACGGTGTCCAACGGTGTCCCACGGTGTCCAACGGTGTCCCACGTTGTCCCACGTTGTCCCACGTTGTCCCACGTTGTCCCACGTTGTCCCACGTTGTCCAACGATGTCCACCGGTGTCCCACGTTGTCCCACGTTGTTCCATGGTTTCCCACGTTGTCCCACGTTGTCCCACGTTGTCCCACGTTGTCCCACGTTGTCCCACGGTGTCCCACGGTGTCCAACGATGTCCAACGGTGTCCCACGTTGTCCCACGTTGTCCCACGTTGTCCCACGTTGTCCCACGTTGTCCCACGATGTCCCACGTTGTCCCACGTTGTCCCACGTTGTCCCACGTTGTCCCACGTTGTCCCACGTTGTCCCACGTTGTCCCACGTTGTCCCACGTGGTCCCACGTTGTCCCACGTTGTCCCACGGTGTCCAACGATGTCCAACGGTGTCCAACGGTGTCCCACGGTGTCCAACGGTGTCCCACGTTGTCCCACGTTGTCCCACGTTGTCCCACGTTGTCCCACGTTGTCCCACGTTGTCCCACGTTGTCCCACGTTGTCCCACGTTGTCCAACGATGTCCAACGGTGTCCCACGTTGTCCCACGTTGTTCCATGGTTTCCCACGTTGTCCCACGTTGTCCCACGTTGTCCCACGGTGTCCAACGATGTCCAACGGTGTCCAACGGTGTCCAACGGTGTCCAACGGTGTCCCACGTTGTCCCACGTTGTCCCACGTTGTCCCACGGTGTCCAACGATGTCCAACGGTGTCCCACGTTGTCCCACGTTGTCCCACGTTGTCCCACGTTGTCCCACGTTGTCCCACGATGTCCCACGTTGTCCCACGTTGTCCCACGTTGTCCCACGTTGTCCCACGTTGTCCCACGTTGTCCCACGTTGTCCCACGTTGTCCCACGTTGTCCCACGTTGTCCCACGTTGTCCCACGTTGTCCCACGGTGTCCAACGGTGTCCAACGATGTCCCACGTTGTCCCACGTTGTCCCGCGTTGTCCCACGTTGTCCCACGATGTCCCACGTTGTCCCACGGTGTCCCACGTTGTCCCACGTTGTCCCACGTTGTCCCACGTTGTCCCACGTTGTCCCACGATGTCCCACGTTGTCCCACGTTGTCCCACGTTGTCCCACGTTGTCCCACGTTGTCCCACGTTGTCCCACGTTGTCCCACGTTGTCCCACGTTGTCCCACGTTGTCCCACGTTGTCCCACGTTGTCCCACGTTGTCCCACGTTGTCCCACGGTGTCCAACGGTGTCCAACGATGTCCCACGTTGTCCCACGTTGTCCCACGTTGTCCCACGTTGTCCCACGATGTCCCACGTTGTCCCACGTTGTCCCACGTTGTCCCACGTTGTCCCACGTTGTCCCACGTTGTCCCACGTTGTCCCACGTTGTCCCACGTTGTCCCACGTTGTCCCGCGTTGTCCCACGTTGTCCCACGGTGTCCAACGATGTCCAACGGTGTCCAGCGATGTCCAACGGTGTCCCACGTTGTCCCACGTTTTCCCACGTTGTCCCACGTTGTCCCACGGTGTCCAACGATGTCCAACGATGTCCAACGGTGTCCCACGTTGTCCCACGTTGTTCCATGGTTTCCCACGTTGTCCCACGTTGTCCCACGTTGTCCCACGGTGTCCAACGATGTCCAACGGTGTCCAACGGTGTCCAACGGTGTCCAACGGTGTCCCACGTTGTCCCACGTTGTCCCACGTTGTCCCACGTTGTCCCACGTTGTCCCACGGTGTCCAACGATGTCCAACGGTGTCCCACGTTGTCCCACGTTGTCCCACGTTGTCCCACGTTGTCCCACGTTGTCCCACGATGTCCCACGTTGTCCCACGTTGTCCCACGTTGTCCCACGTTGTCCCACGTTGTCCCACGTTTTCCCACGTTGTCCCACGTTGTCCCACGTTGTCCCACGTTGTCCCACGTTGTCCCACGTTGTCCCACGTTGTCCCACGTTGTCCCACGATGTCCCACGTTGTCCCACGTTGTCCCACGTTGTCCCACGTTGTCCCACGTTGTCCCACGTTGTCCCACGGTGTCCAACGATGTCCAACGGTGTCCAACGGTGTCCCACGGTGTCCAACGGTGTCCCACGTTGTCCCACGTTGTCCCACGTTGTCCCACGTTGTCCCACGTTGTCCCACGATGTCCCACGTTGTCCCACGTTGTCCCACGTTGTCCCACGTTGTCCCACGTTGTCCCACGTTGTCCCACGGTGTCCAACGATGTCCAACGGTGTCCAACGGTGTCCAACGGTGTCCAACGATGTCTAACGATGTCCAACGATGTCCAACGGTGTCCAACGATGTCCAACGATGTCCAACGGTGTCCCACGATGTCCAACGATGTCCAACGATGTCCAACGGTGTCCAACGATGTCCAACGGTGTCCAACGATGTCCAACGATGTCCAACGGTGTCCCACGATGTCCAACGATGTCCAACGATGTCCAACGGTGTCCAACGGTGTCCAACGGTGTCCCACGATGTCCAACGATGTCCAACGATGTCCAACGGTGTCCCACGTTGTCCCACGTTGTCCCACGTTGTCCCACGTTGTCCCACGTTGTCCCACGGTGTCCAACGATGTCCAACGGTGTCCCACGTTGTCCCACGTTGTCCCACGGTGTCCCACGGTGTCCCACGTTGTTCCATGGTTTCCCACGTTGTCCCACGTTGTCCCACGTTGTCCAACGATGTCCAACGGTGTCCCACGTTGTCCCACGTTGTTCCATGGTTTCCCACGTTGTCCCACGTTGTCCCACGTTGTCCCACGTTGTCCCACGTTGTCCCACGATGTCCCACGTTGTCCCACGTTGTCCCACGTTGTCCCACGTTGTCCCACGTTGTCCCACGTTGTCCCACGTTGTCCCACGTGTTCCCACGTTGTCCCACGTTGTCCCACGGTGTCCAACGATGTCCAACGGTGTCCCACGTTGTCCAACGGTGTCCCACGTTGTCCCACGTTGTCCCACGTTGTCCCACGATGTCCCACGTTGTCCCACGTTGTCCCACGTTGTCCCACGTTGTCCCACGTTGTCCCACGTTGTCCCACGTTGTCCCACGTTGTCCCACGTTGTCCCACGTTGTCCCACGTTGTCCCACGGTGTCCAACGATGTCCAACGGTGTCCAACGGTGTCCCACGGTGTCCAACGGTGTCCCACGTTGTCCCACGTTGTCCCACGTTGTCCCACGTTGTCCCACGGTGTCCCACGGTGTCCAACGGTGTCCAACGGTGTCCCACGTTGTCCCACGTTGTCCCACGTTGTCCCACGTTGTCCCACGTTGTCCCACGATGTCCCACGTTGTCCCACGTTGTCCCACGTTGTCCCACGTTGTCCCACGTTGTCCCACGTTGTCCCACGTTGTCCCACGTTGTCCCACGTGGTCCCACGTTGTCCCACGTTGTCCCACGTTGTCCCACGTTGTCCCACGTTGTCCCACGGTGTCCAACGATGTCCAACGGTGTCCAACGGTGTCCCACGGTGTCCAACGGTGTCCCACGTTGTCCCACGTTGTTCCATGGTTTCCCACGTTGTCCCACGTTGTCCCACGTTGTCCCACGTTGTCCCACGTTGTCCCACGGTGTCCCACGGTGTCCAACGATGTCCAACGGTGTCCCACGTTGTCCCACGTTGTCCCACGTTGTCCCACGTTGTCCCACGTTGTCCCACGTTGTCCCACGTTGTCCCACGTTGTCCCACGTTGTCCCACGTTGTCCCACGTTGTCCCACGTTGTCCCACGGTGTCCAACGATGTCCAACGGTGTCCAACGATGTCCCACGTTGTCCCACGTTGTCCCACGTTGTCCCACGTTGTCCCACGATGTCCCACGTTGTCCCACGTTGTCCCACGTTGTCCCACGTTGTCCCACGTTGTCCCACGTTGTCCCACGTTGTCCCACGTTGTCCCACGTTGTCCCACGTTGTCCCACGTTGTCCCACGGTGTCCAACGATGTCCAACGGTGTCCAACGGTGTCCCACGGTGTCCAACGGTGTCCCACGTTGTCCCACGTTGTCCCACGTTGTCCCACGTTGTCCCACGTTGTCCCACGATGTCCCACGTTGTCCCACGTTGTCCCACGTTGTCCCACGTTGTCCCACGTTGTCCCACGTTGTCCCAAGGTGTCCAACGATGTCCAACGGTGTCCAACGGTGTCCAACGGTGTCCAACGATGTCCAACGATGTCCAACGATGTCCAACGGTGTCCAACGATGTCCAACGATGTCCAACGGTGTCCCACGATGTCCAACGATGTCCAACGATGTCCAACGGTGTCCAACGATGTCCAACGGTGTCCAACGATGTCCAACGATGTCCAACGGTGTCCCACGATGTCCAACGATGTCCAACGATGTCCAACGGTGTCCAACGGTGTCCAACGGTGTCCCACGGTGTCCAACGGTGTCCCACGTTGTCCCACGTTGTCCCACGTTTTCCCACGTTGTCCCACGATGTCCCACGTTGTCCAACGGTGTCCAACGGTGTCCAACGGTGTCCAACGATGTCCAACGGTGTCGCACGATGTCCAACGATGTGCAACGATGTCCAACGGTGTCCCACGTTGTCCCACGTTGTCCCACGTTGTCCCACGTTGTCCCACGTTGTCCCACGTTGTCCCACGATGTCCCACGTTGTCCCACGTTGTCCCACGTTGTCCCACGTTGTCCCACGTTGTCCCACGTTGTCCCACGTTGTCCCACGTGGTCCCACGTTGTCCCACGTTGTCCCACGTTGTCCCACGATGTCCCACGTTGTCCCACGTTGTCCCACGATGTCCCACGTTGTCCCACGTTGTCCCACGTTGTCCCACGTTGTCCCACGTTGTCCCACGTTGTCCCACGTTGTCCCACGTGGTCCCACGTTGTCCCACGTTGTCCCACGGTGTCCAACGATGTCCAACGGTGTCCCACGTTGTCCCACGTTGTCCCACGTTGTCCCACGTTGTCCCACGTTGTCCCACGTTGTCCCACGTTGTCCCACGTTGTCCCACGTTGTCCCACGTTGTCCCACGTTGTCCCACGGTGTCCAACGATGTCCAACGGTGTCCAACGGTGTCCCACGGTGTCCAACGGTGTCCCACGTTGTCCCACGTTGTCCCACGTTGTCCCACGTTGTCCCACGTTGTCCCACGTTGTCCCACGTTGTCCAACGATGTCCAACGGTGTCCCACGTTGTCCCACGTTGTTCCATGGTTTCCCACGTTGTCCCACGTTGTCCCACGTTGTCCCACGGTGTCCAACGATGTCCAACGGTGTCCAACGGTGTCCAACGGTGTCCAACGGTGTCCCACGTTGTCCCACGTTGTCCCACGTTGTCCCACGGTGTCCAGCGATGTCCAACGGTGTCCCACGTTGTCCCACGTTGTTCCATGGTTTCCCACGTTGTCCCACGTTGTCCCACGTTGTCCCACGGTGTCCAACGATGTCCAACGGTGTCCAACGGTGTCCAACGGTGTCCAACGGTGTCCCACGTTGTCCCACGTTGTCCCACGTTGTCCCACGGTGTCCCACGTTGTCCCACGTTGTCCCACGTTGTCCCACGGTGTCCCACGGTGTCCAACGATGTCCAACGGTGTCCCACGTTGTCCCACGTTGTCCCACGTTGTCCCACGTTGTCCCACGTTGTCCCACGATGTCCCACGTTGTCCCACGGTGTCCAACGGTGTCCCACGTTGTCCCACGTTGTCCCACGTTGTCCCACGTTGTCCCACGTTGTCCCACGTTGTCCCACGTTGTCCAACGATGTCCAACGGTGTCCCACGTTGTCCCACGTTGTCCCACGTTGTCCCACGTTGTCCCACGTTGTCCCACGTTGTCCCACGTTGTCCCACGATGTCCCACGTTGTCCCACGTTGTCCCACGATGTCCCACGTTGTCCCACGTTGTCCCACGTTGTCCCACGTTGTCCCACGTTGTCCCACGTTGTCCCACGTTGTCCCACGTGGTCCCACGTTGTCCCACGTTGTCCCACGGTGTCCAACGATGTCCAACGGTGTCCCACGTTGTCCCACGTTGTCCCACGTTGTCCCACGTTGTCCCACGTTGTCCCACGTTGTCCCACGTTGTCCCACGTTGTCCCACGTTGTCCCACGTTGTCCCACGTTGTCCCACGGTGTCCAACGATGTCCAACGGTGTCCAACGGTGTCCCACGGTGTCCAACGGTGTCCCACGTTGTCCCACGTTGTCCCACGTTGTCCCACGTTGTCCCACGTTGTCCCACGTTGTCCCACGTTGTCCAACGATGTCCAACGGTGTCCCACGTTGTCCCACGTTGTTCCATGGTGTCCCACGTTGTCCCACGTTGTCCCACGTTGTCCCACGGTGTCCAACGATGTCCAACGGTGTCCAACGGTGTCCAACGGTGTCCAACGGTGTCCCACGTTGTCCCACGTTGTCCCACGTTGTCCCACGGTGTCCAGCGATGTCCAACGGTGTCCCACGTTGTCCCACGTTGTTCCATGGTTTCCCACGTTGTCCCACGTTGTCCCACGTTGTCCCACGGTGTCCAACGATGTCCAACGGTGTCCAACGGTGTCCAACGGTGTCCAACGGTGTCCCACGTTGTCCCACGTTGTCCCACGTTGTCCCACGGTGTCCCACGTTGTCCCACGTTGTCCCACGTTGTCCCACGGTGTCCCACGGTGTCCAACGATGTCCAACGGTGTCCCACGTTGTCCCACGTTGTCCCACGTTGTCCCACGTTGTCCCACGTTGTCCCACGATGTCCCACGTTGTCCCACGGTGTCCAACGGTGTCCCACGTTGTCCCACGTTGTCCCACGTTGTCCCACGTTGTCCCACGTTGTCCCACGTTGTCCCACGTTGTCCAACGATGTCCAACGGTGTCCCACGTTGTCCCACGTTGTTCCATGGTTTCCCACGTTGTCCCACGTTGTCCCACGTTGTCCCACGATGTCCCACGTTGTCCCACGTTGTCCCACGTTGTCCCACGTTGTCCCACGTTGTCCCACGTTGTCCCACGTTGTCCCACGTTGTCCCACGTTGTCCCACGTTGTCCCACGTTGTCCCACGTTGTCCCACGTTGTCCCACGGTGTCCAACGATGTCCAACGGTGTCCAACGGTGTCCCACGGTGTCCAACGGTGTCCCACGTTGTCCCACGTTGTCCCACGTTGTCCCACGTTGTCCCACGGTGTCCCACGGTGTCCAACGGTGTCCAACGGTGTCCCACGTTGTCCCACGTTGTCCCACGTTGTCCCACGTTGTCCCACGTTGTCCCACGATGTCCCACGTTGTCCCACGTTGTCCCACGTTGTCCCACGTTGTCCCACGTTGTCCCACGTTGTCCCACGTTGTCCCACGTTGTCCCACGTGGTCCCACGTTGTCCCACGTTGTCCCACGTTGTCCCACGTTGTCCCACGTTGTCCCACGGTGTCCAACGATGTCCAACGGTGTCCAACGGTGTCCCACGGTGTCCAACGGTGTCCCACGTTGTCCCACGTTGTCCCACGTTGTCCCACGTTGTCCCACGTTGTCCCACGTTGTCCCACGTTGTCCAACGATGTCCAACGGTGTCCCACGTTGTCCCACGTTGTTCCATGGTTTCCCACGTTGTCCCACGTTGTCCCACGTTGTCCCACGGTGTCCAACGATGTCCAACGGTGTCCAACGGTGTCCAACGGTGTCCAACGGTGTCCAACGGTGTCCAACGGTGTCCAACGATGTCCAACGATGTCCAACGATGTCCAACGGTGTCCAACGATGTCCAACGATGTCCAACGGTGTCCCACGATGTCCAACGATGTCCAACGATGTCCAACGGTGTCCAACGATGTCCAACGGTGTCCAACGATGTCCAACGATGTCCAACGGTGTCCCACGATGTCCAACGATGTCCAACGATGTCCAACGGTGTCCAACGGTGTCCCACGTTGTCCCACGTTGTTCCATGGTTTCCCACGTTGTCCCACGTTGTCCCACGTTGTCCCACGTTGTCCCACGTTGTCCCACGGTGTCCCACGGTGTCCAACGATGTCCAACGGTGTCCCACGTTGTCCCACGTTGTCCCACGTTGTCCCACGTTGTCCCACGTTGTCCCACGTTGTCCCACGTTGTCCCACGTTGTCCCACGTTGTCCCACGTTGTCCCACGTTGTCCCACGTTGTCCCACGTTGTCCCACGTTGTCCCACGGTGTCCAACGATGTCCAACGGTGTCCAACGATGTCCCACGTTGTCCCACGTTGTCCCACGTTGTCCCACGTTGTCCCACGATGTCCCACGTTGTCCCACGTTGTCCCACGTTGTCCCACGTTGTCCCACGTTGTCCCACGTTGTCCCACGTTGTCCCACGTTGTCCCACGTTGTCCCACGTTGTCCCACGTTGTCCCACGGTGTCCAACGATGTCCAACGGTGTCCAACGGTGTCCCACGGTGTCCAACGGTGTCCCACGTTGTCCCACGTTGTCCCACGTTGTCCCACGTTGTCCCACGTTGTCCCACGATGTCCCACGTTGTCCCACGTTGTCCCACGTTGTCCCACGTTGTCCCACGTTGTCCCACGTTGTCCCAAGGTGTCCAACGATGTCCAACGGTGTCCAACGGTGTCCAACGGTGTCCAACGATGTCCAACGATGTCCAACGATGTCCAACGGTGTCCAACGATGTCCAACGATGTCCAACGGTGTCCCACGATGTCCAACGATGTCCAACGATGTCCAACGGTGTCCAACGATGTCCAACGGTGTCCAACGATGTCCAACGATGTCCAACGGTGTCCCACGATGTCCAACGATGTCCAACGATGTCCAACGGTGTCCAACGGTGTCCAACGGTGTCCCACGGTGTCCAACGGTGTCCCACGTTGTCCCACGTTGTCCCACGTTGTCCCACGTTGTCCCACGATGTCCCACGTTGTCCAACGGTGTCCAACGGTGTCCAACGGTGTCCAACGATGTCCAACGGTGTCCCACGATGTCCAACGATGTCCAACGATGTCCAACGGTGTCCCACGTTGTCCCACGTTGTCCCACGTTGTCCCACGTTGTCCCACGTTGTCCCACGTTGTCCCACGATGTCCCACGTTGTCCCACGTTGTCCCACGTTGTCCCACGTTGTCCCACGTTGTCCCACGTTGTCCCACGTTGTCCCACGTGGTCCCACGTTGTCCCACGTTGTCCCACGGTGTCCAACGATGTCCAACGGTGTCCCACGTTGTCCAACGGTGTCCCACGTTGTCCCACGTTGTCCCACGTTGTCCCACGATGTCCCACGTTGTCCCACGTTGTCCCACGTTGTCCCACGTTGTCCCACGTTGTCCCACGTTGTCCCACGTTGTCCCACGTTGTCCCACGGTGTCCAACGATGTCCAACGGTGTCCAACGGTGTCCCACGGTGTCCAACGGTGTCCCACGTTGTCCCACGTTGTCCCACGTTGTCCCACGTTGTCCCACGTTGTCCCACGTTGTCCCACGTTGTCCAACGATGTCCAACGGTGTCCCACGTTGTCCCACGTTGTTCCATGGTTTCCCACGTTGTCCCACGTTGTCCCACGTTGTCCCACGGTGTCCAACGATGTCCAACGGTGTCCAACGGTGTCCAACGGTGTCCAACGGTGTCCCACGTTGTCCCACGTTGTCCCACGTTGTCCCACGGTGTCCAGCGATGTCCAACGGTGTCCCACGTTGTCCCACGTTGTCCCACGTTGTCCCACGTTGTCCCACGTTGTTCCATGGTTTCCCACGTTGTCCCACGTTGTCCCACGTTGTCCCACGGTGTCCAACGATGTCCAACGGTGTCCAACGGTGTCCAACGGTGTCCAACGGTGTCCCACGTTGTCCCACGTTGTCCCACGTTGTCCCACGTTGTCCCACGTTGTCCCACGATGTCCCACGTTGTCCCACGTTGTCCCACGTTGTCCCACGGTGTCCAGCGATGTCCAACGGTGTCCCACGTTGTCCAACGGTGTCCCACGTTGTCCCACGTTGTCCCACGTTGTCCCACGTTGTCCCACGTTGTCCCACGATGTCCCACGTTGTCCCACGTTGTCCCACGTTGTCCCACGTTGTCCCACGTTGTCCCACGTTGTCCCACGGTGTCCCACGGTGTCCAACGATGTCCAACGGTGTCCCACGTTGTCCCACGTTGTCCCACGTTGTCCCACGTTGTCCCACGTTGTCCCACGATGTCCCACGTTGTCCCACGTTGTCCCACGTTGTCCCACGTTGTCCCACGTTGTCCCACGTTGTCCCACGTTGTCCCACGTTGTCCCACGTGGTCCCACGTTGTCCCACGTTGTCCCACGGTGTCCAACGATGTCCAACGGTGTCCCACGTTGTCCAACGGTGTCCCACGTTGTCCCACGTTGTCCCACGTTGTCCCACGTTGTCCCACGATGTCCCACGTTGTCCCACGTTGTCCCACGTTGTCCCACGTTGTCCCACGTTGTCCCACGTTGTCCAACGTTGTCCCACGTTGTCCCACGTTGTCCCACGTTGTCCCACGTTGTCCCACGTTGTCCCACGGTGTCCAACGGTGTCCAACGATGTCCCACGTTGTCCCACGTTGTCCAACGGTGTCCCACGTTGTCCCACGTTGTCCCACGTTGTCCCACGTTGTCCCCCGTTGTCCCACGTTGTCCCACGTTGTCCCACGTTGTCCCACGTTGTCCCACGTTGTCCCACGTTGTCCCACGGTGTCCCACGTTGTCCCACGATGTCCAACGATGTCCAACGGTGTCCAACGGTGTCCCACGGTGTCCAACGGTGTCCCACGTTGTCCCACGTTGTCCCACGTTGTCCCACGTTGTCCCACGTTGTCCCACGATGTCCCACGTTGTCCCACGTTGTCCCACGTTGTCCCACGTTGTCCCACGTTGTCCCACGTTGTCCCACGTTGTCCCACGATGTCCAACGATGTCCAACGGTGTCCAACGGTGTCCCACGGTGTCCAACGGTGTCCCACGTTGTCCCACGTTGTCCCACGTTGTCCCACGTTGTCCCACGTTGTCCCACGATGTCCCACGTTGTCCCACGTTGTCCCACGTTGTGTCACGTTGTCCCACGTTGTCCCACGGTGTCCAACGATGTCCAACGGTGTCCAACGGTGTCCAACGGTGTCCAACGATGTCCAACGATGTCCAACGATGTCCAACGGTGTCCAACGATGTCCAACGATGCCCAACGGTGTCCCACGATGTCCAACGATGTCCCACGATGTCCAACGATGTCCAACGATGTCCAACGGTGTCCAACGGTGTCCCACGATGTCCAACGATGTCCAACGATGTCCAACGGTGTCCCACGTTGTCCCACGTTGTCCCACGTTGTCCCACGTTGTCCCACGTTGTCCCACGGTGTCCAACGATGTCCAACGGTGTCCAACGATGTCCAACGGTGTCCAACGATGTCCAACGATGTCCAACGGTGTCCCACGATGTCCAACGATGTCCAACGATGTCCAACGGTGTCCAACGGTGTCCAACGGTGTCCCACTGTGTCCAACGGTGTCCCACGTTGTCCCACGTTGTCCCACGTTGTCCCACGTTGTCCCACGATGTCCCACGTTGTCCAACGGTGTCCAACGGTGTCCAACGATGTCCAACGATGTCCAACGGTGTCCCACGATGTCCAACGATGTCCAACGATGTCCAACGGTGTCCCACGTTGTCCCACGTTGTCCCACGTTGTCCCACGTTGTCCCACGTTGTCCCACGGTGTCCAACGATGTCCAACGGTGTCCAACGGTGTCCAACGGTGTCCAACGGTGTCCAACGGTGTCCAACGGTGTCCCACGTTGTCCCACGTTGTCCCACGTTGTCCCACGGTGTCCAACGATGTCCAACGGTGTCCCACGTTGTCCCACGTTGTCCCACGTTGTCCCACGTTGTCCCACGTTGTCCCACGATGTCCCACGTTGTCCCACGTTGTCCCACGTTGTCCCACGTTGTCCCACGTTGTCCCACGTTGTCCCACGTTGTCCCACGATGTCCAACGATGTCCAACGGTGTCCAACGGTGTCCCACGGTGTCCAACGGTGTCCCACGTTGTCCCACGTTGTCCCACGTTGTCCCACGTTGTCCCACGTTGTCCCACGATGTCCCACGTTGTCCCACGTTGTCCCACGTTGTCCCACGTTGTCCCACGTTGTCCCACGTTGTCCCACGGTGTCCAACGATGTCCAACGGTGTCCAACGGTGTCCAACGGTGTCCAACGATGTCCAACGATGTCCAACGATGTCCAACGGTGTCCAACGATGTCCAACGATGTCCAACGGTGTCCCACGATGTCCAACGATGTCCAACGATGTCCAACGGTGTCCAACGATGTCCAACGGTGTCCAACGATGTCCAACGATGTCCAACGGTGTCCCACGTTGTCCCACGTTGTCCCACGTTGTCCCACGTTGTCCCACGTTGTCCCACGTTGTCCCACGTTGTCCCACGTTGTCCCACGTTGTCCCACGTTGTCCCACGTTGTCCCACGGTGTCCAAAGATGTCCAACGGTGTCCAACGGTGTCCCACGGTGTCCAACGGTGTCCCACGTTGTCCCACGTTGTCCCACGTTGTCCCACGTTGTCCCACGTTGTCCCACGTTGTCCCACGTTGTCCAACGATGTCCAACGGTGTCCCACGTTGTCCCACGTTGTTCCATGGTTTCCCACGTTGTCCCACGTTGTCCCACGTTGTCCCACGGTGTCCAACGATGTCCAACGGTGTCCCACGTTGTCCCACGTTGTCCCACGTTGTCCCACGTTGTCCCACGTTGTCCCACGTTGTCCCACGTTGTCCCACGTTGTCCCACGTTGTCCCACGTTGTCCCACGTTGTCCCACGTTGTCCCACGTTGTCCCACGATGTCCAACGATGTCCAACGGTGTCCAACGGTGTCCCACGATGTCCAACGGTGTCCAACGATGTCCAACGATGTCCAACGGTGTCCCACGATGTCCAACGATGTCCAACGATGTCCAACGGTGTACAACGGTGTCCAACGATGTCCAACGATGTCCAACGGTGTCCCACGATGTCCAACGATGTCCAACGATGTCCAACGGTGTCCAACGATGTCCAACGGTGTCCAACGATGTCCAACGATGTCCAACGGTGTCCAACGGTGTCCAACGGTGTCCAACGATGTCCAACGATGTCCAACGATGTCCAACGGTGTCCAACGGTGTCCCACGGTGTCCAACGGTGTCCCACGTTGTCCCACGTTGTCCCACGTTGTCCCACGTTGTCCCACGTTGTCCCACGTTGTCCCACGTTGTCCAACGATGTCCAACGGTGTCCCACGTTGTCCCACGTTGTTCCATGGTTTCCCACGTTGTCCCACGTTGTCCCACGTTGTCCCACGGTGTCCAACGATGTCCAACGGTGTCCCACGTTGTCCCACGTTGTCCCACGTTGTCCCACGTTGTCCCACGTTGTCCCACGATGTCCCACGTTGTCCCACGTTGTCCCACGTTGTCCCACGTTGTCCCACGTTGTCCCACGTTGTCCCACGTTGTCCCACGATGTCCAACGATGTCCAACGGTGTCCAACGGTGTCCCACGATGTCCAACGGTGTCCAACGATGTCCAACGATGTCCAACGGTGTCCCACGATGTCCAACGATGTCCAACGATGTCCAACGGTGTACAACGGTGTCCAACGATGTCCAACGATGTCCAACGGTGTCCCACGATGTCCAACGATGTCCAACGATGTCCAACGGTGTCCAACGATGTCCAACGGTGTCCAACGATGTCCAACGATGTCCAACGGTGTCCCACGATGTCCAACGATGTCCAACGATGTCCAACGGTGTCCAACGGTGTCCCACGATGTCCAACGATGTCCAACGATGTCCAACGGTGTCCCACGTTGTCCCACGTTGTCCCACGTTGTCCCACGTTGTCCCACGTTGTCCCACGGTGTCCAACGATGTCCAACGGTGTCCAACGATGTCCAACGGTGTCCAACGATGTCCAACGATGTCCAACGGTGTCCCACGATGTCCAACGATGTCCAACGATGTCCAACGGTGTCCAACGGTGTCCAACGGTGTCCCACGATGTCCAACTATGTCCAACGATGTCCAACGGTGTCCAACGATGTCCAACGGTGTCCAACGATGTCCAACGATGTCCAACGGTGTCCCACGATGTCCAACGATGTCCAACGATGTCCAACGGTGTCCAACGGTGTCCCACGATGTCCAACGATGTCCAACGATGTCCAACGGTGTCCCACGTTGTCCCACGTTGTCCCACGTTGTCCCACGTTGTCCCACGTTGTCCCACGGTGTCCAACGATGTCCAACGGTGTCCCACGTTGTCCAACGGTGTCCCACGTTGTCCCACGTTGTCCCACGTTGTCCCACGTTGTCCCACGTTGTCCCACGTTGTCCCACGTTGTCCCACGTTGTCCCACGTTGTCCCACGTTGTCCCACGTTGTCCCACGTTGTCCCACGTTGTCCCACGGTGTCCAACGATGTCCAACGGTGTCCAACGGTGTCCCACGGTGTCCAACGGTGTCCCACGTTGTCCCACGTTGTCCCACGTTGTCCCACGTTGTCCCACGTTGTCCCACGTTGTCCAACGATGTCCAACGGTGTCCCACGTTGTCCCACGTTGTTCCATGGTTTCCCACGTTGTCCCACGTTGTCCCACGTTGTCCCACGTTGTCCCACGTTGTCCCACGGTGTCCCACGGTGTCCAACGATGTCCAACGGTGTCCCACGTTGTCCCACGTTGTCCCACGTTGTCCCACGTTGTCCCACGTTGTCCCACGATGTCCCACGTTGTCCCACGTTGTCCCACGATGTCCCACGTTGTCCCACGTTGTCCCACGTTGTCCCACGTTGTCCCACGTTGTCCCACGTTGTCCCACGTTGTCCCACGTTGTCCCACGTGGTCCCACGTTGTCCCACGTTGTCCCACGTTGTCCAACGATGTCCAACGGTGTCCCACGTTGTCCCACGTTGTTCCATGGTTTCCCACGTTGTCCCACGTTGTCCCACGTTGTCCCACGTTGTCCCACGTTGTCCCACGTTGTCCAACGATGTCCAACGGTGTCCCACGTTGTCCCACGTTGTTCCATGGTTTCCCACGTTGTCCCACGTTGTCCCACGGTGTCCAACGATGTCCAACGATGTCCAACGGTGTCCAACGGTGTCCAACGATGTCCAACGATGTCCAACGGTGTCCCACGATGTCCAACGATGTCCAACGATGTCCAACGGTGTCCAACGATGTCCAACGGTGTCCAACGATGTCCAACGATGTCCAACGGTGTCACACGATGTCCAACGATGTCCAACGATGTCCAACGGTGTCCAACGGTGTCCCACGATGTCCAACGATGTCCAACGATGTCCAACGGTGTCCCACGTTGTCCCACGTTGTCCCACGTTGTCCCACGTTGTCCCACGTTGTCCCACGGTGTCCAACGATGTCCAACGGTGTCCAACGATGTCCAACGGTGTCCAACGATGTCCAACGATGTCCAACGGTGTCCCACGATGTCCAACGATGTCCAACGATGTCCAACGGTGTCCCACGATGTCCAACGATGTCCAACGATGTCCAACGGTGTCCAACGATGTCCAACGGTGTCCAACGATGTCCAACGATGTCCAACGGTGTCCCACGATGTCCAACGATGTCCAACGATGTCCAACGGTGTCCAACGGTGTCCCACGATGTCCAACGATGTCCAACGATGTCCAACGGTGTCCCACGTTGTCCCACGTTGTCCCACGTTGTCCCACGTTGTCCCACGTTGTCCCACGGTGTCCAACGATGTCCAACGGTGTCCCACGTTGTCCAACGGTGTCCCACGTTGTCCCACGTTGTCCCACGTTGTCCCACGTTGTCCCACGTTGTCCCACGTTGTCCCACGTTGTCCCACGTTGTCCCACGTTGTCCCACGTTGTCCCACGTTGTCCCACGTTGTCCCACGTTGTCCCACGGTGTCCAACGATGTCCAACGGTGTCCAACGGTGTCCCACGGTGTCCAACGGTGTCCCACGTTGTCCCACGTTGTCCCACGTTGTCCCACGTTGTCCCACGTTGTCCCACGTTGTCCAACGATGTCCAACGGTGTCCCACGTTGTCCCACGTTGTTCCATGGTTTCCCACGTTGTCCCACGTTGTCCCACGTTGTCCCACGTTGTCCCACGTTGTCCCACGGTGTCCCACGGTGTCCAACGATGTCCAACGGTGTCCCACGTTGTCCCACGTTGTCCCACGTTGTCCCACGTTGTCCCACGTTGTCCCACGATGTCCCACGTTGTCCCACGTTGTCCCACGTTGTCCCACGTTGTCCCACGTTGTCCCACGTTGTCCCACGTTGTCCCACGTTGTCCCACGTGGTCCCACGTTGTCCCACGTTGTCCCACGGTGTCCAACGATGTCCAACGGTGTCCCACGTTGTCCAACGGTGTCCCACGTTGTCCCACGTTGTCCCACGTTGTCCCACGTTGTCCCACGATGTCCCACGTTGTCCCACGTTGTCCCACGTTGTCCCACGTTGTCCCACGTTGTCCCACGTTGTCCAACGTTGTCCCACGTTGTCCCACGTTGTCCCACGTTGTCCCACGTTGTCCCACGTTGTCCCACGTTGTCCCACGGTGTCCAACGATGTCCAACGGTGTCCAACGGTGTCCCACGGTGTCCAACGGTGTCCCACGTTGTCCCACGTTGTCCCACGTTGCCCCACGTTGTCCCACGTTGTCCCACGTTGTCCCACGTTGTCCAACGATGTCCAACGGTGTCCCACGTTGTCCCACGTTGTTCCATGGTTTCCCACGTTGTCCCACGTTGTCCCACGTTGTCCCACGGTGTCCAACGATGTCCAACGGTGTCCAACGGTGTCCAACGGTGTCCAACGGTGTCCCACGTTGTCCCACGTTGTCCCACGTTGTCCCACGTTGTCCCACGTTGTCCCACGTTGTCCCACGTTGTCCAACGTTGTCCCACGTTGTCCCACGTTGTCCCACGTTGTCCCACGTTGTCCCACGGTGTCCAACGATGTCCAACGGTGTCCAACGGTGTCCCACGGTGTCCAACGGTGTCCCACGTTGTCCCACGTTGTCCCACGTTGTCCCACGTTGTCCCACGTTGACCCACGTGGTCCCACGTTGTCCCACGTTGTCCCACGGTGTCCAACGATGTCCAACGGTGTCCCACGTTGTCCAACGGTGTCCCACGTTGTCCCACGTTGTCCCACGTTGTCCCACGTTGTCCCACGATGTCCCACGTTGTCCCACGTTGTCCCACGTTGTCCCACGTTGTCCCACGTTGTCCCACGTTGTCCAACGTTGTCCCACGTTGTCCCACGTTGTCCCACGTTGTCCCACGGTGTCCAACGATGTCCAACGGTGTCCAACGGTGTCCCACGGTGTCCAACGGTGTCCCACGTTGTCCCACGTTGTCCCACGTTGTCCCACGTTGTCCCACGTTGTCCCACGTTGTCCCACGTTGTCCAACGATGTCCAACGGTGTCCCACGTTGTCCCACGTTGTTCCATGGTTTCCCACGTTGTCCCACGTTGTCCCACGTTGTCCCACGGTGTCCAACGATGTCCAACGGTGTCCAACGGTGTCCAACGGTGTCCAACGGTGTCCCACGTTGTCCCACGTTGTCCCACGTTGTCCCACGGTGTCCAACGATGTCCAACGGTGTCCCACGTTGTCCCACGTTGTCCCACGTTGTCCCACGTTGTCCCACGTTGTCCCACGATGTCCCACGTTGTCCCACGTTGTCCCACGTTGTCCCACGTTGTCCCACGTTGTCCCACGTTGTCCAACGGTGTCCCACGTTGTCCCACGTTTTCCCACGTTGTCCCACGTCGTCCCACGGTGTCCAACGATGTCCAACGATGTCCAACGGTGTCCCACGTTGTCCCACGTTGTTCCATGGTTTCCCACGTTGTCCCACGTTGTCCCACGTTGTCCCACGGTGTCCAACGATGTCCAACGGTGTCCAACGGTGTCCAACGGTGTCCAACGGTGTCCCACGTTGTCCCACGTTGTCCCACGTTGTCCCACGTTGTCCCACGTTGTCCCACGTTGTCCCACGATGTCCAACGATGTCCAACGGTGTCCAACGGTGTCCCACGGTGTCCAACGGTGTCCCACGTTGTCCCACGTTGTCCCACGTTGTCCCACGTTGTCCCACGTTGTCCCACGTTGTCCCACGTTGTCCCACGTTGTCCCACGTTGTCCCACGTTGTCCCACGTTGTCCCACGTTGTCCCACGTTGTCCCACGATGTCCAACGATGTCCAACGGTGTCCAACGGTGTCCCACGGTGTCCAACGGTGTCCCACGTTGTCCCACGTTGTCCCACGTTGTCCCACGTTGTCCCACGTTGTCCCACGATGTCCCACGTTGTCCCACGTTGTCCCACGTTGTCCCACGTTGTCCCACGTTGTCCCACGTTGTCCCACGGTGTCCAACGATGTCCAACGGTGTCCAACGGTGTCCAACGGTGTCCAACGATGTCCAACGATGTCCAACGATCTCCAACGGTGTCCAACGATGTCCAACGATGTCCAACGGTGTCCCACGATGTCCAACGATGTCCAACGATGTCCAACGGTGTCCAACGATGTCCAACGGTGTCCAACGATGTCGAACGATGTCCAACGGTGCCCCACGATGTCCAACGATGTCCAACGATGTCCAACGGTGTCCAACGGTGTCCCACGATGTCCAACGATGTCCAACGATGTCCAACGGTGTCCCACGTTGTCCCACGTTGTCCCACGTTGTCCCACGTTGTCCCACGTTGTCCCACGGTGTCCAACGATGTCCAACGGTGTCCAACGATGTCCAACGGTGTCCAACGATGTCCAACGATGTCCAACGGTGTCCCACGATGTCCAACGATGTCCAACGATGTCCAACGGTGTCCAACGGTGTCCAACGGTGTCCCACGGTGTCCAACGTTGTCCCACGTTGTCCCACGTTGTCCCACGTTGTCCCACGTTGTCCCACGATGTCCCACGTTGTCCAACGGTGTCCAACGGTGTCCAACGATGTCCAACGATGTCCAACGGTGTCCCACGATGTCCAACGATGTCCAACGATATCCAACGGTGTCCAACGGTGTCCAACGGTGTCCAACGATGTCCAACGATGTCCAACGATGTCCAACGGTGTCCAACGATGTCCAACGATGTCCAACGGTGTCCCACGATGTCCAACGATGTCCAACGATGTCCAACGGTGTCCAACGATGTCCAACGGTGTCCAACGATGTCCAACGATGTCCAACGGTGTCCCACGATGTCCAACGATGTCCAACGATGTCCAACGGTGTCCAACGGTGTCCCACGATGTCCAACGATGTCCAACGATGTCCAACGGTGTCCCACGTTGTCCCACGTTGTCCCACGTTGTCCCACGTTGTCCCACGTTGTCCCACGTTGTCCAACGTTGTCCCACGTTGTCCCACGTTGTCCCACGTTGTCCCACGTTGTCCCACGGTGTCCAACGATGTCCAACGGTGTCCAACGGTGTCCCACGGTGTCCAACGGTGTCCCACGTTGTCCCACGTTGTCGCACGTTGTCCCACGTTGTCCCACGTTGTCCCACGTTGTCCCACGTTGTCCAACGATGTCCAACGGTGTCCCACGTTGTCCCACGTTGTTCCATGGTTTCCCACGTTGTCCCACGTTGTCCCACGTTGTCCCACGGTGTCCAACGATGTCCAACGGTGTCCAACGGTGTCCAACGGTGTCCAACGGTGTCCCACGTTGTCCCACGTTGTCCCACGTTGTCCCACGGTGTCCAACGATGTCCAACGGTGTCCCACGTTGTCCCACGTTGTCCCACGTTGTCCCACGTTGTCCCACGTTGTCCCACGATGTCCCACGTTGTCCCACGTTGTCCCACGTTGTCCCACGTTGTCCCACGTTGTCCCACGTTGTCCCACGTTGTCCCACGTTGTCCCACGTTGTCCCACGTTGTCCCACGTTGTCCCACGTTGTCCCACGGTGTCCAACGGTGTCCAACGATGTCCCACGTTGTCCCACGTTGTCCCACGTTGTCCCACGTTGTCCCACGATATCCCACGTTGTCCCACGGTGTCCCACGTTGTCCCACGTTGTCCCACGTTGTCCCACGTTGTCCCACGTTGTCCCACGATGTCCCACGTTGTCCCACGTTGTCCCACGTTGTCCCACGTTGTCCCACGTTGTCCCACGTTGTCCCACGTTGTCCCACGTTGTCCCACGTTGTCCCACGTTGTCCCACGTTGTCCCACGTTGTCCCACGGTGTCCAACGGTGTCCAACGATGTCCCACGTTGTCCCACGTTGTCCCACGTTGTCCCACGTTGTCCCACGATGTCCCACGTTGTCCCACGTTGTCCCACGTTGTCCCACGTTGTCCCACGTTGTCCCACGTTGTCCCACGTTGTCCCACGTTGTCCCACGTTGTCCCACGTTGTCCCGCGTTGTCCCACGTTGTCCCACGGTGTCCAACGATGTCCAACGGTGTCCAGCGATGTCCAACGGTGTCCCACGTTGTCCCACGCTTTCCCACGTTGTCCCACGTTGTCCCACGGTGTCCAACGATGTCCAACGGTGTCCAGCGATGTCCAACGGTGTCCCACGTTGTCCCACGCTTTCCCACGTTGTCCCACGTTGTCCCACGTTGTCCCACGTTGTCCCACGTTGTCCCACGGTGTCCAACGATGTCCAACGGTGTCCAACGGTGTCCCACGGTGTCCAACGGTGTCCCACGTTGTCCCACGTTGTCCCACGTTGTCCCACGTTGTCCCACGTTGTCCCACGTTGTCCCACGTTGTCCAACGATGTCCAACGGTGTCCCACGTTGTCCCACGTTGTTCCATGGTTTCCCACGTTGTCCCACGTTGTCCCACGTTGTCCCACGGTGTCCAACGATGTCCAACGGTGTCCAACGGTGTCCAACGGTGTCCAACGGTGTCCCACGTTGTCCCACGTTGTCCCACGTTGTCCCACGGTGTCCAACGATGTCCAACGGTGTCCCACGTTGTCCCACGTTGTCCCACGTTGTCCCACGTTGTCCCACGTTGTCCCACGATGTCCCACGTTGTCCCACGTTGTCCCACGTTGTCCCACGTTGTCCCACGTTGTCCCACGTTGTCCCACGTTGTCCCACGTTGTCCCACGTTGTCCCACGTTGTCCCACGTTGTCCCACGTTGTCCCACGGTGTCCAACGGTGTCCAACGATGTCCCACGTTGTCCCACGTTGTCCCACGTTGTCCCACGTTGTCCCACGATGTCCCACGTTGTCCCACGGTGTCCCACGTTGTCCCACGTTGTCCCACGTTGTCCCACGTTGTCCCACGTTGTCCCACGATGTCCCACGTTGTCCCACGTTGTCCCACGTTGTCCCACGTTGTCCCACGTTGTCCCACGTTGTCCCACGTTGTCCCACGTTGTCCCACGTTGTCCCACGTTGTCCCACGTTGTCCCACGTTGTCCCACGGTGTCCAACGGTGTCCAACGATGTCCCACGTTGTCCCACGTTGTCCCACGTTGTCCCACGTTGTCCCACGATGTCCCACGTTGTCCCACGTTGTCCCACGTTGTCCCACGTTGTCCCACGTTGTCCCACGTTGTCCCACGTTGTCCCACGTTGTCCCACGTTGTCCCACGTTGTCCCGCGTTGTCCCACGTTGTCCCACGGTGTCCAACGATGTCCAACGGTGTCCAGCGATGTCCAACGGTGTCCCACGTTGTCCCACGCTTTCCCACGTTGTCCCACGTTGTCCCACGGTGTCCAACGATGTCCAACGATGTCCAACGGTGTCCCACGTTGTCCCACGTTGTTCCATGGTTTCCCACGTTGTCCCACGTTGTCCCACGTTGTCCCACGGTGTCCAACGATGTCCGACGGTGTCCAACGGTGTCCAACGGTGTCCAACGGTGTCCCACGATGTCCAACGATGTCCAACGATGTCCAACGGTGTCCAACGATGTCCAACGGTGTCCAACGATGTCCAACGATGTCCAACGGTGTCCCACGATGTCCAACGATGTCCAACGATGTCCAACGGTGTCCAACGGTGTCCCACGATGTCCAACGATGTCCAACGATGTCCAACGGTGTCCCACGTTGTCCCACGTTGTCCCACGTTGTCCCACGTTGTCCCACGTTGTCCCACGGTGTCCAACGATGTCCAACGGTGTCCCACGTTGTCCAACGGTGTCCCACGTTGTCCCACGTTGTCCCACGTTGTCCCACGTTGTCCCACGTTGTCCCACGTTGTCCCACGTTGTCCCACGTTGTCCCACGTTGTCCCACGTTGTCCCACGTTGTCCCACGTTGTCCCACGTTGTCCCACGGTGTCCAACGATGTCCAACGGTGTCCAACGGTGTCCCACGGTGTCCAACGGTGTCCCACGTTGTCCCACGTTGTCCCACGTTGTCCCACGTTGTCCCACGTTGTCCCACGTTGTCCAACGATGTCCAACGGTGTCCCACGTTGTCCCACGTTGTTCCATGGTTTCCCACGTTGTCCCACGTTGTCCCACGTTGTCCCACGTTGTCCCACGTTGTCCCACGGTGTCCCACGGTGTCCAACGATGTCCAACGGTGTCCCACGTTGTCCCACGTTGTCCCACGTTGTCCCACGTTGTCCCACGTTGTCCCACGATGTCCCACGTTGTCCCACGTTGTCCCACGTTGTCCCACGTTGTCCCACGTTGTCCCACGTTGTCCCACGTTGTCCCACGTTGTCCCACGTGGTCCCACGTTGTCCCACGTTGTCCCACGGTGTCCAACGATGTCCAACGGTGTCCCACGTTGTCCAACGGTGTCCCACGTTGTCCCACGTTGTCCCACGTTGTCCCACGTTGTCCCACGATGTCCCACGTTGTCCCACGTTGTCCCACGTTGTCCCACGTTGTCCCACGTTGTCCCACGTTGTCCAACGTTGTCCCACGTTGTCCCACGTTGTCCCACGTTGTCCCACGTTGTCCCACGGTGTCCAACGATGTCCAACGGTGTCCAACGGTGTCCCACGGTGTCCAACGGTGTCCCACGTTGTCCCACGTTGTCCCACGTTGTCCCACGTTGTCCCACGTTGTCCCACGTTGTCCCACGTTGTCCAACGATGTCCAACGGTGTCCCACGTTGTCCCACGTTGTTCCATGGTTTCCCACGTTGTCCCACGTTGTCCCACGTTGTCCCACGGTGTCCAACGATGTCCAACGGTGTCCAACGGTGTCCAACGGTGTCCAACGGTGTCCCACGTTGTCCCACGTTGTCCCACGTTGTCCCACGTTGTCCCACGTTGTCCCACGTTGTCCCACGTTGTCCAACGTTGTCCCACGTTGTCCCACGTTGTCCCACGTTGTCCCACGTTGTCCCACGGTGTCCAACGATGTCCAACGGTGTCCAACGGTGTCCCACGGTGTCCAACGGTGTCCCACGTTGTCCCACGTTGTCCCACGTTGTCCCACGTTGTCCCACGTTGACCCACGTGGTCCCACGTTGTCCCACGTTGTCCCACGGTGTCCAACGATGTCCAACGGTGTCCCACGTTGTCCAACGGTGTCCCACGTTGTCCCACGTTGTCCCACGTTGTCCCACGTTGTCCCACGATGTCCCACGTTGTCCCACGTTGTCCCACGTTGTCCCACGTTGTCCCACGTTGTCCCACGTTGTCCAACGTTGTCCCACGTTGTCCCACGTTGTCCCACGTTGTCCCACGGTGTCCAACGATGTCCAACGGTGTCCAACGGTGTCCCACGGTGTCCAACGGTGTCCCACGTTGTCCCACGTTGTCCCACGTTGTCCCACGTTGTCCCACGTTGTCCCACGTTGTCCCACGTTGTCCAACGATGTCCAACGGTGTCCCACGTTGTCCCACGTTGTTCCATGGTTTCCCACGTTGTCCCACGTTGTCCCACGTTGTCCCACGGTGTCCAACGATGTCCAACGGTGTCCAACGGTGTCCAACGGTGTCCAACGGTGTCCCACGTTGTCCCACGTTGTCCCACGTTGTCCCACGGTGTCCAACGATGTGCAACGGTGTCCCACGTTGTCCCACGTTGTCCCACGTTGTCCCACGTTGTCCCACGTTGTCCCACGATGTCCCACGTTGTCCCACGTTGTCCCACGTTGTCCCACGTTGTCCCACGTTGTCCCACGTTGTCCAACGGTGTCCCACGTTGTCCCACGTTTTCCCACGTTGTCCCACGTTGTCCCACGGTGTCCAACGATGTCCAACGATGTCCAACGGTGTCCCACGTTGTCCCACGTTGTTCCATGGTTTCCCACGTTGTCCCACGTTGTCCCACGTTGTCCCACGCTGTCCAACGATGTCCAACGGTGTCCAACGGTGTCCAACGGTGTCCAACGGTGTCCCACGTTGTCCCACGTTGTCCCACGTTGTCCCACGTTGTCCCACGTTGTCCCACGTTGTCCCACGATGTCCAACGATGTCCAACGGTGTCCAACGGTGTCCCACGGTGTCCAACGGTGTCCCACGTTGTCCCACGTTGTCCCACGTTGTCCCACGGTGTCCAACGATGTCCAACGGTGTCCAACGATGTCCAACGGTGTCCAACGATGTCCAACGATGTCCAACGGTGTCCCACGATGTCCAACGATGTCCAACGATGTCCAACGGTGTCCAACGGTGTCCAACGGTGTCCCACGGTGTCCAACGTTGTCCCACGTTGTCCCACGTTGTCCCACGTTGTCCCACGTTGTCCCACGATGTCCCACGTTGTCCAACGGTGTCCAACGGTGTCCAACGATGTCCAACGATGTCCAACGGTGTCCCACGATGTCCAACGATGTCCAACGATATCCAACGGTGTCCAACGGTGTCCAACGGTGTCCAACGATGTCCAACGATGTCCAACGATGTCCAACGGTGTCCAACGATGTCCAACGATGTCCAACGGTGTCCCACGATGTCCAACGATGTCCAACGATGTCCAACGGTGTCCAACGATGTCCAACGGTGTCCCACGATGTCCAACGATGTCCAACGATGTCCAACGGTGTCCAACGGTGTCCCACGATGTCCAACGATGTCCAACGATGTCCAACGGTGTCCCACGTTGTCCCACGTTGTCCCACGTTGTCCCACGTTGTCCCACGTTGTCCCACGTTGTCCAACGTTGTCCCACGTTGTCCCACGTTGTCCCACGTTGTCCCACGTTGTCCCACGGTGTCCAACGATGTCCAACGGTGTCCAACGGTGTCCCACGGTGTCCAACGGTGTCCCACGTTGTCCCACGTTGTCGCACGTTGTCCCACGTTGTCCCACGTTGTCCCACGTTGTCCCACGTTGTCCAACGATGTCCAACGGTGTCCCACGTTGTCCCACGTTGTTCCATGGTTTCCCACGTTGTCCCACGTTGTCCCACGTTGTCCCACGGTGTCCAACGATGTCCAACGGTGTCCAACGGTGTCCAACGGTGTCCAACGGTGTCCCACGTTGTCCCACGTTGTCCCACGTTGTCCCACGGTGTCCAACGATGTCCAACGGTGTCCCACGTTGTCCCACGTTGTCCCACGTTGTCCCACGTTGTCCCACGTTGTCCCACGATGTCCCACGTTGTCCCACGTTGTCCCACGTTGTCCCACGTTGTCCCACGTTGTCCCACGTTGTCCCACGTTGTCCCACGTTGTCCCACGTTGTCCCACGTTGTCCCACGTTGTCCCACGTTGTCCCACGGTGTCCAACGGTGTCCAACGATGTCCCACGTTGTCCCACGTTGTCCCACGTTGTCCCACGATGTCCCACGTTGTCCCACGGTGTCCCACGTTGTCCCACGTTGTCCCACGTTGTCCCACGTTGTCCCACGTTGTCCCACGATGTCCCACGTTGTCCCACGTTGTCCCACGTTGTCCCACGTTGTCCCACGTTGTCCCACGTTGTCCCACGTTGTCCCACGTTGTCCCACGTTGTCCCACGTTGTCCCACGTTGTCCCACGTTGTCCCACGGTGTCCAACGGTGTCCAACGATGTCCCACGTTGTCCCACGTTGTCCCACGTTGTCCCACGTTGTCCCACGATGTCCCACGTTGTCCCACGTTGTCCCACGTTGTCCCACGTTGTCCCACGTTGTCCCACGTTGTCCCACGTTGTCCCACGTTGTCCCACGTTGTCCCACGTTGTCCCACGTTGTCCCACGGTGTCCAACGATGTCCAACGGTGTCCAGCGATGTCCAACGGTGTCCCACGTTGTCCCACGCTTTCCCACGTTGTCCCACGTTGTCCCACGTTGTCCCACGTTGTCCCACGTTGTCCCACGGTGTCCAACGATGTCCAACGGTGTCCAACGGTGTCCCACGGTGTCCAACGGTGTCCCACGTTGTCCCACGTTGTCCCACGTTGTCCCACGTTGTCCCACGTTGTCCCACGTTGTCCCACGTTGTCCTACGATGTCCAACGGTGTCCCACGTTGTCCCACGTTGTTCCATGGTTTCCCACGTTGTCCCACGTTGTCCCACGTTGTCCCACGGTGTCCAACGATGTCCAACGGTGTCCAACGGTGTCCAACGGTGTCCAACGGTGTCCCACGTTGTCCCACGTTGTCCCACGTTGTCCCACGGTGTCCAACGATGTCCAACGGTGTCCCACGTTGTCCCACGTTGTCCCACGTTGTCCCACGTTGTCCCACGTTGTCCCACGATGTCCCACGTTGTCCCACGTTGTCCCACGTTGTCCCACGTTGTCCCACGTTGTCCCACGTTGTCCCACGTTGTCCCACGTTGTCCCACGTTGTCCCACGTTGTCCCACGTTGTCCCACGTTGTCCCACGGTGTCCAACGGTGTCCAACGATGTCCCACGTTGTCCCACGTTGTCCCACGTTGTCCCACGTTGTCCCACGATGTCCCACGTTGTCCCACGGTGTCCCACGTTGTCCCACGTTGTCCCACGTTGTCCCACGTTGTCCCACGTTGTCCCACGATGTCCCACGTTGTCCCACGTTGTCCCACGTTGTCCCACGTTGTCCCACGTTGTCCCACGTTGTCCCACGTTGTCCCACGTTGTCCCACGTTGTCCCACGTTGTCCCACGTTGTCCCACGTTGTCCCACGGTGTCCAACGGTGTCCAACGATGTCCCACGTTGTCCCACGTTGTCCCACGTTGTCCCACGTTGTCCCACGATGTCCCACGTTGTCCCACGTTGTCCCACGTTGTCCCACGTTGTCCCACGTTGTCCCACGTTGTCCCACGTTGTCCCACGTTGTCCCACGTTGTCCCACGTTGTCCCGCGTTGTCCCACGTTGTCCCACGGTGTCCAACGATGTCCAACGGTGTCCAGCGATGTCCAACGGTGTCCCACGTTGTCCCACGCTTTCCCACGTTGTCCCACGTTGTCCCACGTTGTCCCACGTTGTCCCACGATGTCCCACGTTGTCCCACGTTGTCCCACGTTGTCCCACGTTGTCCCACGTTGTCCCACGTTGTCCCACGTTGTCCCACGTTGTCCCACGTGGTCCCACGTTGTCCCACGTTGTCCCACGTTGTCCCACGGTGTCCAACGATGTCCAACGGTGTCCCACGTTGTCCAACGGTGTCCCACGTTGTCCCACGTTGTCCCACGTTGTCCCACGATGTCCCACGTTGTCCCACGTTGTCCCACGTTCTCCCACGTTGTCCCACGTTGTCCCACGTTGTCCAACGTTGTCCCACGTTGTCCCACGTTGTCCCACGTTGTCCCACGTTGTCCCACGGTGTCCAACGATGTCCAACGGTGTCCAACGGTGTCCCACGGTGTCCAACGGTGTCCCACGTTGTCCCACGTTGTCCCACGTTGTCCCACGTTGTCCCACGTTGTCCCACGTTGTCCCACGTTGTCCAACGATGTCCAACGGTGTCCCACGTTGTCCCACGTTGTTCCATGGTTTCCCACGTTGTCCCACGTTGTCCCACGTTGTCCCACGGTGTCCAACGATGTCCAACGGTGTCCAACGGTGTCCAACGGTGTCCAACGGTGTCCCACGTTGTCCCACGTTGTCCCACGTTGTCCCACGGTGTCCAACGATGTCCAACGGTGTCCCACGTTGTCCCACGTTGTCCCACGTTGTCCCACGGTGTCCAACGATGTCCAACGGTGTCCCACGTTGTCCCACGTTGTCCCACGTTGTCCCACGTTGTCCCACGTTGTCCCACGATGTCCCACGTTGTCCCACGTTGTCCCACGTTGTCCCACGTTGTCCCACGTTGTCCCACGTTGTCCCACGTTGTCCCACGTTGTCCCACGTTGTCCCACGTTGTCCCACGTTGTCCCACGTTGTCCCACGTTGTCCCACGTTGTCCCACGGTGTCCAACGGTGTCCAACGATGTCCCACGTTGTCCCACGTTGTCCCACGTTGTCCCACGTTGTCCCACGATGTCCCACGTTGTCCCACGTTGTCCCACGTTGTCCCACGTTGTCCCACGTTGTCCCACGATGTCCCACGTTGTCCCACGTTGTCCCACGTTGTCCCACGTTGTCCCGCGTTGTCCCACGATGTCCCACGGTGTCCAACGATGTCCAACGGTGTCCAACGGTGTCCAACGGTGTCCAACGGTGTCCCACGTTGTCCCACGTTGTCCCACGTTGTCCCACGTTGTCCCACGTTGTCCCACGATGTCCCACGTTGTCCCACGTTGTCCCACGTTGTCCCACGTTGTCCCACGTTGTCCCACGTTGTCCCACGTTGTCCCACGTTGTCCCACGTGGTCCCACGTTGTCCCACGTTGTCCCACGGTGTCCAACGATGTCCAACGGTGTCCCACGTTGTCCAACGGTGTCCCACGTTGTCCCACGTTGTCCCACGTTGTCCCACGTTGTCCCACGATGTCCCACGTTGTCCCACGTTGTCCCACGTTGTCCCACGTTGTCCCACGTTGTCCCACGTTGTCCAACGTTGTCCCACGTTGTCCCACGTTGTCCCACGTTGTCCCACGTTGTCCCACGGTGTCCAACGATGTCCAACGGTGTCCAACGGTGTCCCACGGTGTCCAACGGTGTCCCACGTTGTCCCACGTTGTCCCACGTTGTCCCACGTTGTCCCACGTTGTCCCACGTTGTCCAACGATGTCCAACGGTGTCCCACGTTGTCCCACGTTGTTCCATGGTTTCCCACGTTGTCCCACGTTGTCCCACGTTGTCCCACGGTGTCCAACGATGTCCAACGGTGTCCAACGGTGTCCAACGGTGTCCAACGGTGTCCCACGTTGTCCCACGTTGTCCCACGTTGTCCCACGTTGTCCCACGTTGTCCCACGTTGTCCCACGTTGTCCCACGGTGTCCAACGGTGTCCAACGATGTCCCACGTTGTCCCACGTTGTCCAACGGTGTCCCACGTTGTCCCACGTTGTCCCACGTTGTCCCACGTTGTCCCACGTTGTCCCACGTTGTCCCACGTTGTCCCACGTTGTCCCACGGTGTCCAACGATGTCCAACGGTGTCCAACGGTGTCCCACGGTGTCCAACGGTGTCCCACGTTGTCCCACGTTGTCCCACGTTGTCCCACGTTGTCCCACGTTGTCCCACGTTGTCCCACGTTGTCCAACGATGTCCAACGGTGTCCCACGTTGTCCCACGTTGTTCCATGGTTTCCCACGTTGTCCCACGTTGTCCCACGTTGTCCCACGGTGTCCAACGATGTCCAACGGTGTCCCACGTTGTCCCACGTTGTCCCACGTTGTCCCACGTTGTCCCACGTTGTCCCACTATGTCCCACGTTGTCCCACGTTGTCCCACGTTGTCCCACGTTGTCCCACGTTGTCCCACGTTGTCCCACGTTGTCCCACGATGTCCAACGATGTCCAACGGTGTCCAACGGTGTCCCACGGTGTCCAACGGTGTCCCACGTTGTCCCACGTTGTCCCACGTTGTCCCACGTTGTCCCACGTTGTCCCACGATGTCCCACGTTGTCCCACGTTGTCCCACGTTGTCCCACGTTGTCCCACGTTGTCCCACGTTGTCCCACGATGTCCAACGATGTCCAACGATGTCCAACGGTGTCCCACGATGTCCAACGATGTCCAACGATGTCCAACGGTGTCCAACGGTGTCCCACGATGTCCAACGATGTCCAACGATGTCCAACGGTGTCCCACGTTGTCCCACGTTGTCCCACGTTGTCCCACGTTGTCCCACGTTGTCCCACGGTGTCCAACGATGTCCAACGGTGTCCAACGATGTCCAACGGTGTCCAACGATGTCCAACGATGTCCAACGGTGTCCCACGATGTCCAACGATGTCCAACGATGTCCAACGATGTCCAACGGTGTCCAACGGTGTCCAACGGTGTCCCACGGTGTCCAACGGTGTCCCACGTTGTCCCACGTTGTCCCACGTTGTCCCACGTTGTCCCACGATGTCCCACGTTGTCCAACGGTGTCCAACGGTGTCCAACGATGTCCAACGATGTCCAACGGTGTCCCACGATGTCCAACGATGTCCAACGATGTCCAACGGTGTCCCACGTTGTCCCACGTTGTCCCACGTTGTCCCACGTTGTCCCACGTTGTCCCACGTTGTCCCACGGTGTCCAACGATGTCCAACGGTGTCCAACGGTGTCCAACGGTGTCCAACGGTGTCCCACGTTGTCCCACGTTGTCCCACGTTGTCCCACGTTGTCCCACGATGTCCCACGTTGTCCCACGTTGTCCCACGTTGTCCCACGTTGTCCCACGTTGTCCCACGTTGTCCCACGTTGTCCCACGATGTCCAACGATGTCCAACGGTGTCCAACGGTGTCCCACGGTGTCCAACGGTGTCCCACGTTGTCCCACGTTGTCCCACGTTGTCCCACGTTGTCCCACGATGTCCCACGTTGTCCCACGTTGTCCCACGTTGTCCCACGTTGTCCCACGTTGTCCCACGTTGTCCCACGGTGTCCAACGATGTCCAACGGTGTCCAACGGTGTCCAACGGTGTCCAACGATGTCCAACGATGTCCAACGATGTCCAACGGTGTCCAACGATGTCCAACGATGTCCAACGGTGTCCCACGATGTCCAACGATGTCCAACGATGTCCAACGGTGTCCAACGATGTCCAACGGTGTCCAACGATGTCCAACGATGTCCAACGGTGTCCCACGATGTCCAACGATGTCCAACGATGTCCAACGGTGTCCAACGGTGTCCCACGATGTCCAACGATGTCCAACGATGTCCAACGGTGTCCCACGTTGTCCCACGTTGTCCCACGTTGTCCCACGTTGTCCCACGTTGTCCCACGGTGTCCAACGATGTCCAACGGTGTCCCACGTTGTCCAACGGTGTCCCACGTTGTCCCACGTTGTCCCACGTTGTCCCACGTTGTCCCACGTTGTCCCACGTTGTCCCACGATGTCCCACGTTGTCCCACGTTGTCCCACGTTGTCCCACGTGGTCCCACGTTGTCCCACGTTGTCCCACGTTGTCCCACGGTGTCCAACGATGTCCAACGGTGTCCCACGTTGTCCCACGTTGTCCCACGTTGTCCCACGTTGTCCCACGGTGTCCAACGATGTCCAACGGTGTCCCACGTTGTCCAACGGTGTCCCACGTTGTCCCACGTTGTCCCACGTTGTCCCACGTTGTCCCACGTTGTCCCACGTTGTCCCACGATGTCCCACGTTGTCCCACGTTGTCCCACGATGTCCCACGTTGTCCCACGTTGTCCCACGTTGTCCCACGTTGTCCCACGTTGTCCCACGTTGTCCAACGTTGTCCCACGTTGTCCCACGTTGTCCCACGTTGTCCCACGTTGTCCCACGGTGTCCAACGATGTCCAACGGTGTCCAACGGTGTCCCACGGTGTCCAACGGTGTCCCACGTTGTCCCACGTTGTCCCACGTTGTCCCACGTTGTCCCACGATGTCCCACGTTGTCCCACGTTGTCCCACGTTGTCCCACGGTGTCCCACGATGTCCAACGATGTCCAACGATGTCCAACGGTGTCCAACGATGTCCAACGGTGTCCAACGATGTCCAACGATGTCCAACGGTGTCCCACGATGTCCCACGTTGTCCCACGTTGTCCAACGTTGTCCCACGTTGTCCCACGTTGTCCCACGTTGTCCCACGTTGTCCCACGGTGTCCAACGATGTCCAACGGTGTCCAACGGTGTCCCACGGTGTCCAACGGTGTCCCACGATGTCCCACGTTGTCCCACGTTGTCCCACGATGTCCCACGTTGTCCCACGTTGTCCCACGTTGTCCCACGTTGTCCCACGTTGTCCCACGTTGTCCAACGTTGTCCCACGTTGTCCCACGTTGTCCCACGTTGTCCCACGTTGTCCCACGGTGTCCAACGATGTCCAACGGTGTCCAACGGTGTCCCACGGTGTCCAACGGTGTCCCACGTTGTCCCACGTTGTCCCACGTTGTCCCACGTTGTCCCACGTTGTCCCACGATGTCCCACGTTGTCCCACGTTGTCCCACGGTGTCCCACGTTGTCCCACGTTGTCCAACGATGTCCAACGGTGTCCCACGTTGTCCCACGTTGTTCCATGGTTTCCCACGTTGTCCCACGTTGTCCCACGTTGTCCCACGGTGTCCAACGATGTCCAACGGTGTCCAACGGTGTCCAACGGTGTCCAACGGTGTCCCACGTTGTCCCACGTTGTCCCACGTTGTCCCACGGTGTCCAACGATGTCCAACGGTGTCCCACGTTGTCCCACGTTGTCCCACGTTGTCCCACGTTGTCCCACGTTGTCCCACGATGTCCCACGTTGTCCCACGTTGTCCCACGTTGTCCCACGTTGTCCCACGTTGTCCCACGTTGTCCCACGTTGTCCCACGTTGTCCCACGTTGTCCCACGTTGTCCCACGTTGTCCCACGTTGTCCCACGTTGTCCCACGTTGTCCCACGGTGTCCAACGGTGTCCAACGATGTCCCACGTTGTCCCACGTTGTCCCACGTTGTCCCACGTTGTCCCACGATGTCCCACGTTGTCCCACGTTGTCCCGCGTTGTCCCACGTTGTCCCACGTTGTCCCACGTTGTCCCACGTTGTCCCACGTTGTCCCACGTTGTCCCACGTTGTCCCGCGTTGTCCCACGTTGTCCCACGTTGTCCCACGGTGTCCAACGATGTCCAACGATGTCCAACGGTGTCCCACGTTGTCCCACGTTGTTCCATGGTTTCCCACGTTGTCCCACGTTGTCCCACGTTGTCCCACGGTGTCCAACGATGTCCAACGGTGTCCAACGGTGTCCAACGGTGTCCAACGGTGTCCCACGTTGTCCCACGTTGTCCCACGTTGTCCCACGTTGTCCCACGTTGTCCCACGGTGTCCAACGATGTCCAACGGTGTCCCACGTTGTCCCACGTTGTCCCACGTTGTCCCACGTTGTCCCACGTTGTCCCACGTTGTTCCATGGTTTCCCACGTTGTCCCACGTTGTCCCACGTTGTCCAACGATGTCCAACGGTGTCCCACGTCGTCCCACGTTGTTCCATGGTTTCCCACGTTGTCCCACGTTGTCCCACGTTGTCCCACGTTGTCCCACGTTGTCCCACGATGTCCCACGTTGTCCCACGTTGTCCCACGTTGTCCCACGTTGTCCCACGTTGTCCCACGTTGTCCCACGTTGTCCCACGTGGTCCCACGTTGTCCCACGTTGTCCCACGGTGTCCAACGATGTCCAACGGTGTCCCACGTTGTCCAACGGTGTCCCACGTTGTCCAACGGTGTCCCACGTTGTCCCACGTTGTCCCACGTTGTCCCACGATGTCCCACGTTGTCCCACGTTGTCCCACGTTGTCCCACGTTGTCCCACGTTGTCCCACGTTGTCCCACGTTGTCCCACGTTGTCCCACGTTGTCCCACGTTGTCCCACGTTGTCCCACGGTGTCCAACGATGTCCAACGGTGTCCAACGGTGTCCCACGGTGTCCAACGGTGTCGCACGTTGTCCCACGTTGTCCCACGTTGTCCCACGTTGTCCCACGTTGTCCCACGATGTCCCACGTTGTCCCACGTTGTCCCACGTTGTCCCACGTTGTCCCACGTTGTCCCACGTTGTCCCACGTTGTCCCACGTTGTCCCACGTTGTCCCACGTTGTCCCACGGTGTCCCACGGTGTCCAACGATGTCCAACGGTGTCCCACGTTGTCCCACGTTGTCCCACGTTGTCCCACGTTGTCCCACGTTGTCCCACGATGTCCCACGTTGTCCCACGTTGTCCCACGTTGTCCCACGTTGTCCCACGTTGTCCCACGTTGTCCCACGTTGTCCCACGTTGTCCCACGTGGTCCCACGTTGTCCCACGGTGTCCAACGATGTCCAACGGTGTCCAAAGGTGTCCAACGGTGTCCAACGGTGTCCCACGTTGTCCCACGTTGTCCCACGTTGTCCCACGGTGTCCAACGATGTCCAACGGTGTCCCACGTTGTCCCACGTTGTCCCACGTTGTCCCGCGTTGTCCCACGTTGTCCCACGGTGTCCAACGATGTCCAACGGTGTCCAGCGATGTCCAACGGTGTCCCACGTTGTCCCACGTTTTCCCACGTTGTCCCACGTTGTCCCACGTTGTCCCACGTTGTCCCACGTTGTCCCACGTTGTCCCACGTTGTCCAACGTTGTCCCACGTTGTCCCACGTTGTCCCACGTTGTCCCACGTTGTCCCACGGTGTCCAACGATGTCCAACGGTGTCCAACGGTGTCCCACGGTGTCCAACGGTGTCCCACGTTGTCCCACGTTGTCCCACGTTGTCCCACGTTGTCCCACGTTGTCCCACGTTGTCCAACGATGTCCAACGGTGTCCCACGTTGTCCCACGTTGTTCCATGGTTTCCCACGTTGTCCCACGTTGTCCCACGTTGTCCCACGGTGTCCAACGATGTCCAACGGTGTCCAACGGTGTCCAACGGTGTCCAACGGTGTCCCACGTTGTCCCACGTTGTCCCACGTTGTCCCACGTTGTCCCACGTTGTCCCACGTTGTCCCACGTTGTCCCACGGTGTCCAACGGTGTCCAACGATGTCCCACGTTGTCCCACGTTGTCCAACGGTGTCCCACGTTGTCCCACGTTGTCCCACGTTGTCCCACGTTGTCCCACGTTGTCCCACGTTGTCCCACGTTGTCCCACGTTGTCCCACGTTGTCCCACGTTGTCCCACGTTGTCCCACGGTGTCCAACGATGTCCAACGGTGTCCAACGGTGTCCAACGGTGTCCCACGTTGTCCCACGTTGTCCCACGTTGTCCCACGTTGTCCCACGTTGTCCCACGTTGTCCCACGTTGTCCAACGATGTCCAACGGTGTCCCACGTTGTCCCACGTTGTTCCATGGTTTCCCACGTTGTCCCACGTTGTCCCACGTTGTCCCACGGTGTCCAACGATGTCCAACGGTGTCCCACGTTGTCCCACGTTGTCCCACGTTGTCCCACGTTGTCCCACGTTGTCCCACGATGTCCCACGTTGTCCCACGTTGTCCCACGTTGTCCCACGTTGTCCCACGTTGTCCCACGTTGTCCCACGTTGTCCCACTATGTCCAACGATGTCCAACGGTGTCCAACGGTGTCCCACGGTGTCCAACGGTGTCCCACGTTGTCCCACGTTGTCCCACGTTGTCCCACGTTGTCCCACGTTGTCCCACGATGTCCCACGTTGTCCCACGTTGTCCCACGTTGTCCCACGTTGTCCCACGTTGTCCCACGTTGTCCCACGTTGTCCCACGATGTCCAACGATGTCCAACGGTGTCCAACGGTGTCCCACGGTGTCCAACGGTGTCCCACGTTGTCCCACGTTGTCCCACGTTGTCCCACGTTGTCCCACGTTGTCCCACGATGTCCCACGTTGTCCCACGTTGTCCCACGTTGTCCCACGTTGTCCCACGTTGTCCCACGTTGTCCCACGGTGTCCAACGATGTCCAACGGTGTCCAACGGTGTCCAACGGTGTCCAACGATGTCCAACGATGTCCAACGATGTCCAACGGTGTCCAACGATGTCCAACGATGTCCAACGGTGTCCCACGATGTCCAACGATGTCCAACGATGTCCAACGGTGTCCAACGATGTCCAACGGTGTCCAACGATGTCCAACGATGTCCAACGGTGTCCCACGATGTCCAACGATGTCCAACGATGTCCAACGGTGTCCAACGGTGTCCCACGATGTCCAACGATGTCCAACGATGTCCAACGGTGTCCCACGTTGTCCCACGTTGTCCCACGTTGTCCCACGTTGTCCCACGTTGTCCCACGGTGTCCAACGATGTCCAACGGTGTCCAACGATGTCCAACGGTGTCCAACGATGTCCAACGATGTCCAACGGTGTCCCACGATGTCCAACGATGTCCAACGATGTCCCACGTTGTCCCACGTTGTCCCACGTTGTCCCACGTTGTCCCACGGTGTCCAACGGTGTCCCACGTTGTCCCACGTTGTCCCACGTTGTCCCACGTTGTCCCACGATGTCCCACGTTGTCCAACGGTGTCCAACGGTGTCCAACGATGTCCAACGATGTCCAACGGTGTCCCACGATGTCCAACGATGTCCAACGATGTCCAACGGTGTCCCACGTTGTCCCACGTTGTCCCACGTTGTCCCACGTTGTCCCACGTTGTCCCACGTTGTCCCACGGTGTCCAACGATGTCCAACGGTGTCCAACGGTGTCCAACGGTGTCCAACGGTGTCCCACGTTGTCCCACGTTGTCCCACGTTGTCCCACGGTGTCCAACGATGTCCAACGGTGTCCCACGTTGTCCCACGTTGTCCCACGTTGTCCCACGTTGTCCCACGTTGTCCCACGTTGTCCCACGTTGTCCCACGTTGTTCCCCCGTTTGTCCCGTGTCCACGTTGTCCCACGTTGTCCCACGTTGTCCACGATGTCCAACGATGTCCAAACGGTGTCCAACGGTGTCCCACGGTGTCCAACGGTGTCCCACGTTGTCCCACGTTGTCCCACGTTGTCCCACGTTGTCCCACGTTGT